>NC_087215.1:63611791-63621791 GCF_015104395.2 Macrobrachium nipponense | reverse complement strand
GGTGATAGTTGGGCAGATTTGAATGGCCATGTCGGAAGTGAAAATGAGGCGATTGGGCGGGTGCATGGGGGCCATGAATTGGGGAGAGAAACCCAGAAGGAGAGAGTGTAGTGGACTTTGCTGTGTCATTCGACATGGCAATAGTAAACACATTTTTTGAGAAGAAAAGGGAACACCAATAATAACATATAGGAGTGGGGAAGATTCTCCCAGATAGACTATTTCTTGTATAAAAGGATAAAATCTGGTGGAGGTCAAGAAACTGCAAAGTTATTCCAGGCGACCATGTAGCCCCCCAAACACAGGCTGCTATGTATGGACTTGAAGTTGAAAAGGGAAAGAAAACCAAAGCTAAAGGGATAAGGAAAATTAAAATGGTACGAATTACAGAAGGAAGGGGATAAGAAGAGAGAGTTTAAGAGGAGGGTTGGGTTTTGGAGGATATTGATATAGGGATTGAAGATGTTCAAGAATGGTGGGCACGAAATGCAGCAGTAATAAGAAGGCATGGAAAGGAGCTGCTAGGAGAGACATCTGGTATCATATGGGAAGAAAAGGATAGTTGGTGGTGGGATGAAGACATTGAGAAAGTAGTAAAAGATAAGAAGGAGGCAAAGAAAAGATGGGAAGAGTCACAGTCAGTGGAAGACAGAAATAGGTACAGAGAGAAAAACAAGGTGGTGAAAAAGGTGGTAGCCCAAGCTAAAGCAAAGTCGTATGATGATGTGTATAATGAGCTGGGGACAAAGGAAGGATTAAAGAAGATGATGAAGCTATCAAAGGCTAGAAATAAGAGCACCAAAGATAACACACATCAAACAAATAAAGAATCAAGAGGGTGTAGTGCTTAGAAAGGAGGAAGACATTGAAGAGATGGAAAGAATATTTCGAACAGTTGTTAAATGAAGAAAATAATAGACTAATAAGAGAGGATGGGCAAATGAACATTGGCATGGTAATGAGGTTTTCTAGGCAAGAGGTACTAAAATGCACTGAAGAAGATGAAGAATGGGAAGGCAACCGGACCAGACATGATCCGGTGGAGGCATGGAAAGCATTAGGAGATGAAGGAGTGGATATACTGTACGATCTTATGATAAAGATCCTTGAACAGGAAAAGATACCAAATGAGTGGCGTGGGAGTATATGATCCCAATTTAAATAAAGGGAAAGGCGATGTCCAAGAGTGTGGTAATTATAGGGGCATTTATTAAATTGATGTCCCACACTTTGAAGATACTGGAAAAGGATGATAGATGCTAGACTGAGAGAAGAAGATACAAATAGGTAAAGAGCAGATGGGATTTTTATGAAGGGAAGGGGAACAACAGATGGTATATTTTGTCTGAGGCAAATAATGGAGAAATTCGGGGAAAGACAAAGGGACCTACATATGGTATTCATTGACCTTGAAAAGGCTTATGACAGAGTCCCGAGACAAGAGGTATGGAGGAGCCTGAGGGAGAAGATGGTGCCAGAGAAGTATGTGCGATTGATACAAGAGATGTACCGGAATGTATTTACCAGAGTGAGGAGCAGTGTTGGGGAGACAGAAGGTTTTGAGGTGAGAGTAGGATTACACAGGGGTCGGCTCTGAGCCCATTTATCTTTAACATAGTGATGGATGTTATAATAGAGGAAGTAAGGGAGACAGTACATGGAACATATGTATGCGGATGATATTGTTCTGTGTGCAGAGAGCAGGGAAGATCTGGAAGTGAAATTGGAAAGATGGAGACAAGTACTGGAGGACAGAAGGAATGAGAATAAGTAGATCCAGACAGAATATATGTGTACCACCCACTGAGGGGGGATGATAGAGAAAGTATTCAGCTTGGTGGAGAGCAAAATAAGGAGAGTTGATAAGTTTAAGTATTTGGGATATTTGTTAACGCTGGAGGAAGTATGGAAGAAGAAGAAAACATCGGGTACAGGCAGGCTGGAAACACTGGAGAGCGGCCTCGGGAGTTCTTTGTGACAAAAGAGTGCCGCTTAGGTTAAAAGGAAAATTTAACAAGACGGTGGTAAGAACAGCAATGCTGTATGGTACGGAAACAGCAAGCATGAGAAAAGCAGAGCAGAAGAAGATGGATGTGGCAGAAATGAGAATGCTTAGGTGGATGTCTGGGGGTAACAAGAGTGGATAGGAATCAAAGAAATGACTACATAAGGGGGTCAACTAAGGGGTGGTGGAAGTATCCCAAGAAAGTGCAGGAGGGGAGACTGAGATGGTATGGACACTGTTGAGGAGAGATGAGACACGCTGGGAGACATACTATGGGAGTGGAGGTGCAAGAAGAAGAAAGAGAGGGAGACCAAGAAAGAGATGGAAGGACGTGTGAGAGGAGATTTACATGAGGAAGGGAATTGATGAGGCAGAAGTGCAAGATAGAAACTAGATGGAAACGGCTCATCCGAAACGGCGACCCCTATATAAAAAGTGGGAAAAAGCTGGGTGAAGAATGAAAGAAGAAAAGACTATATATATTATTTATATATATATTATATGTAATATGTTATATTATATTATTATATATATATATATATATTCTTTATATATATAATATATATAATCATATATATATTCTTATTAATCTATAAATAATATATCTAATATATATATAGTTATATATTCATAACTATATAAATAGATATATTCTTATATATAGTATATATATAATATATAATATATATATAAGATATTATATATATATATTTATTTATATAGTATAAATATATGTATATAATCTGTGTCTCGTATATATAATATTCTAATTCTATTAGATATAATATGTTTATCCTATATCTATATATAATTTATTTATATATATATATATATATAATTTATATATATCTATATAGATATGATATGTCCTTGTTTGGAAAAATATTAACATATAATAACTAAAAGAAACATTAATAGTCTGAAGCGTTACTTGCTTAGCATAATTCTTTCGAATCTTTTATATATATGTATATATAGTTATATATATATATATATACATATATATTATATATATATATATTATTATATACGATCACAAGTAAACACGTGAAGATTGTATATTAAGAGCCACGCGGGAAAAATGAAAAGCAGCAGTACCTAGCGCTTTCGTGTATTCTTGATCACATCATCAGGGTACAATATATAAAAGAATGAAAAACAGCTTCGAAATATGAAAGATTAAAAAATGGGGGGGTGGGGGGGGGGGGAAGGTAAAAAAATACAGACAATCAAACAGCCTAGTCAAGAGGAAAATGGTCCACAGTCCAGAATTACGTTTAAAGGACAACTAGTACAAACGGAAATGGAACTTACAAGCAGTCAATTACATAGTTCACGAAGTAATTTGTCAACAATACATTTCGTAAGCCAGTTATTTTGTAGTAGTTATTCCTTTAAGTGTAATTTCTGGACTTGGGAACCATTTGCTTCTTTTGAGTAGGCTGTTTGAGGTGTCTGCATTTTACCTTTTACTTTTGTTTTTTTGGTTTTGTTTTGTTTTTGTTTACCCTTGATATTTCGAAGCTGGTTTTTTCTTCATTCTTTTATGTTTGTACCCTGATGAGGTGTATCTAAATTACACGAAAGCACTAGGTACTGCTGCATTTCATTTTTCCTACTGGCTCTTGATCTATATATAATATATATATATATATATATAACATATATATATATTATATATATAATAATATTATATAATAAGGTTCAAAAGAAATTATTCTTGGCAAGAAACGTTCCAGGCTATCACTCCTTCATCAGTTATGTCACTATTTTCCTTTGGTTACATACTGGTGAATGCTTGAGGTATTAATGATATTGGTTCTAGTAGTGACACATATTCAGCTGAATAAACACAAACTTCTTGTGACATATATAACCTACATTTGTAAAACTCGAGTGGGAAAATATACAGAAAATTGCTACTTTCGATCATTTATTTTTCTATATAAAGTTAGCTGTAATTTCTCTCTCTCTCTCTCTCTCTCTCTCTCTCTCTCTCTCTCTCTCTGAAGAAGAAGTAACTGTGAAAATAGGTCAGTAGACATGTTATTGTCCAAATGTAGTTCTGTGTTAATGCTATTTTGACCAAAATGTCAAGGAAAAGCATAAACGAAAACATCAAGGAAATGAAACATCAAGGAAATGCTTTGATTTTAGATCTTCAATATTCACAAAAACATCAATGGAATGTTTTAGACTTTGTGTTCAATATATACAAAAATGTATGTGGGTCAGTACGTCAGCGACCTTGAAATTTTGGTCAAGGTCATTCTGTTGTGGTTAGAACGTAATGCCAGCTAGGAGTTTTATCTGGAACCTGAAAAAAACTGTTAAGTTTTATGTTGAGAAACCATAACCTAATCTCTGCCTTCGTCGTATTATGATGATTACCAGGAAGATCATGAGTCAAATATCTGGAATCTAGGAAGCATCTAGTGTTGTTTCATTGGTTTTTCTATTTTATAAAATAGTAAAGAACAAATAAGTAACTTGATTGATTTATTTAACTATACAACGACTTGAGAATTCGCTAATTTTTTTTAACTACTTTGGAAATGCATCTTTCTCAGATGGAATATTTCTTTGGGAGATTTTATGTTTTTGAAGGTTGCTTTCCCCATCCCCTTTTCCAACATAGCTGCGACCTGCCACAGTCGTTCAACAACCAAAAAGAGACCCATTTGCGTTTACCCTGTGTGATTATATTTTCTTACTTATATGATAATAGCTGACGACATGTATCGGAACAAAGAAGAAAGTTCCCTGCTTCGAAAGGAAAGTAAAAAGAGGTTCACATCAAACGGTCGGGTTTTAACTTTCCGTAAGCGACCAGACTTCTTTAACAAATTTTGCAGATGGAGACGCGGAGAGAGAGAGAGAGAGAGAAAGAGAGAGAGAGAGAGAGAGAGAGAGAGAGACAGACAGACTATCACTGAAGGAACAACGTCCTTTCAAGTTCCCTTTAAGTATATGCAAATATATTTCCATATGGAACCCCCGCGATTCAACCTTCCCTGGGAAACCTTTTAACGGTGGAATAAAAAAAATATGTATATATTTTTTTTTACAGTTTTTGCATTGGTAATCGTACGCCAAACGCATTATTATTATTATTATTATTATTATTGTATGCTGGAAACAGACCTTCTTTCAAACAAGTTTTATTAAAAATAATGGCAGAATTCACAGAATTGATTTTGTACAATATTCTTTCAATTCTCCTTATGATTTGTCTTTCAGGCACGCCTGGTATTATAAAGCAGCTGTCCAATGTCATCGTGCTGTAGGTCGTCAAAGGAAATTTCGGGCGGGCTGGTGTTATCAAAAGCAAACTGGTTATCAGGGACAGGCTGGGTCGTCAACAGGTATACAGGTGCGCTTCGTAGGTCGGGAGCAGGCGGTAGTCGTCAGGGGTCTATCCGGTATTTCTTATTATTTCTTCTTTTCTGGTTTTTAAAGGCGTCTACATGTTTCGGCCACCTCGTTTGGCCATCTTCGGGACGGGATCGCTGAGTGCAATGGTCTGTGTCAGATGTATTCACGCATATATTGCATTCGGTTGGCTTGAAGAAACGGGTACCTCACTTTTGCATTGGGCAATACCTGTGACGTCGCGAGCGATGTCATCAGGGGGCCCGTTGCTGGTTGGCTGTCCTCTTCGTGGCGGAGCCTCATCCTTATTGGTGATGGGTGTTGGTGGAGGTCCCCTCGAAGGGCGTGCTACCAGGTCGTCCTCAGGGCGAGAGCTTGAGCTGCGATCACCCTCAGGGTTACTAGGGACGTCCTCAGGATGAGAGCTAACGCTTCTATCATCCTCAGGATCCCTCTGGTGCGATGGTCGTTGTGGGGCGGTGTCTGCTGCTCTCCTGACGGCGGTGGGGAGGAGGAAGGTCTCCTGTGTGATGTTCAAACTGGGCTTCTCCCTCCCGATGTGCAGCGCTTCTAAGATTCGCAAACGATTTATTAACATAGGTCAGGCGTCTTTCTGTCTGTAGCCTCACGTCGTAGAACAGATCCTAACTGTTTTTTATGTTTAAACTTGATAAAAATCGTAAATAATCTCTGTTAGGTTGTTTAGATGCAAAGTACATTAAGCGTCCATCATAGAATGAACGGCCTTTTGGGACAGAGAGAGAGAGAGAGAGAGAGAGAGAGAGAGAAGTAAAAGGCAAATGTCAAAGATTTGAGAGAGGAATATCAGAGAGAGAGAGAAATAGAGAGAATAAAATGAAAATGTTAAAGAATGAAGAGAGAGAGAGAGAGAGAGAGATTCGTCCGTGTAAACATGGCAGGCACTGAGGCAGATCAGACAGAAACTGAGACACAGACAGACAGACAGACAGAGAGACGTTCCCCACGTTCGTACCTCCTCTGTAACTCCTACTTTCCCCTGTGTAGAATTCCGAACGCTTTCCGTTTCTCTAATTCCTCCCCAAAACTGCCCACGGGCAAGAGACGGCATAGCGCGCCAGTCCGCTCATCCACTGCAAGGGATGAGGGTACAGTATTACCAAGAGCTTAGATGTGGTTTCATGTAGTCAATGTCTGGTAATACCTCCTCTCCAGCTGGTGTTGTTGCCGTGCGAGAATTTGCGAAAGGTAATTTCCTTCTAGGAATCAGGAATTTTGTGGACGTTTTGATGGGTTTGGAACGCAAAGTCTAAAGTATTTCCTTGAGATTTTCATGTATACTGAACACACACAGTCTAAAACATTTCCGTTGATGTTTTTGTTTACATTGAGCGGAAAGTCTAAAGACACTTTCCTTGAGATTTTCTTGTATACTGAACACAGTCTAAAACATTTCCTTGGTGTTTTTGTTTACATTGAGCGGAAAGTCTAAAGCCTTTCCTTTTGAGATTTCAATGTATACTGAACACACACAGTCAAACATTTCCTTGATGTTTTTGTTTACATTGAGCGGAAAGTCTAAAGCCTTTCCTTTTGAGATTTTCATGTATACTGAACGCAGTCTAAAACATTTCCTTGATCTTTTTGTTTAAAGTGAACTGAATGTCCAAATCATTTCCTTGATGTTTTTGTTTACATTTAAAGCAAAACCTAAAGCATTTCCTTGAAATTTTCATGTATCTGAACGCACTGTTTGTAAAGAATTTCCTTGGTGTTTTCGTGTATACTGAGCACAAATTCTGGAGCATATCCTTGACATTTTTCTGCAACTGAACACAAATTCTAAAGCATTAACTTTATTTTTTTTTAGTGTATATTGAACACACAAAGTCAACGTATTTCCTTGTCATTTTTATGTACTGCATACAAGTCTAAAGCATATCCTGTGTGTTTTCGCGTATGCTGAACACATCAGGTCTAGAGCACCAAATGCTCTTAGTAAAATGTTGGGTATTAAATCCACATCAAACTGAGAGTATTAAAGACTCTTGGGAGGTAGATGTCAATTCTACGGAATCGATGAAAGTTCAGAGCTTTCTGTACACTATAAAGTATACTTAACCACATATTGAGAGAGAGAGAGAGAGAGAGAGAGAGAGAGAGAGAGAGAGAGAGAGAGAGAGAGAGAGAGAGAGAATTTCTGTACACCATAAAGTATGCGTAACCACAATGAGAGAGAGAGAGAGAGAGAGAGAGAGAGAGCTAACGAGTAGTATAGACAAATGGCAATCGGTAGTGACGATGGCACCTCCTTCGACAGAGTCTCCCAGTCCGTGAGCTCAGATCTGGGTAAGCTAAATTGGATTTAGGAGAATTGTACCGGAAGCTTCTCACACACCATATCGCCGTCTTTCTCCTCCTCCTCCTCCTCCTCTTCTTCTTTTTCTTTAAGTTGTTTTTCCTGAACTCTGTTAGGGATTCAATGGTCTTTGGCCCCTTATCAAATTGGCTGCCACGGTTGCTGCTAAAGTCAGTTTTATTCACTCGGCAATTTTGTTTCCGAGATCCTCCAATTTAGGCGGAGCCATAGACCCTACTAGGCGCTTTCAGATAGTTATATTTATTGGGCGGGATAGAACAGAGAATTTTCACGGTTCGATGAGAATGGAATGGGAAAAAGTGGAATTAGAAAAAGTGGGTAAAACCCGCTTGTTTTTGTTTCTCGACTAGCTAAGATCATTGGTTTTAAAAGGGCTAAGAGCTTCCAGTATATCCAGCCAATAATTGTCAAAGGTGTATTAGTTTTAATGTGAAAAAAGTAAGTGGGGTTACCTTCTAGTTATGTGTCAGTAAGTATAAGTTTACGCTTAACTAAAGACTATTTTTTAAACGGGTTTAATGAAAAAGAAATATTTAAAATAGTCTCATTTATACAGCAGTTCATGTGCTGAAAAATAAATCCTCGCCGGGATTGCGTTTGTTGACATAAATTTTTTTGTCTTAAAAAACATGAAAAGTGGTATATTGTAAGGTTTTTTTAGTTCATGTGCTGAAAAATAAATCCGCGCAGGGGATTGTGGTGTTGTGTGAAATAATTTTTTTTGTCTTAAAAAAAATGAAAAAGGAAAATGTGTAATGTTTTTAGTCATTTGTTGGTTGGCTACGGTTAAGCTCGCCTCGTGTGGACCTCAGAAATCTTACCTACCAACTAACCAAGATGAAAGTTTTTGAATAAGTTTTCGAAATTGGCGTATGGCGTTTTTACTTTATTTTCCTAAAGTCTTTTTTTTGCATTGTGCAAGAGACTTTTTTTTTTTTTTTTTTTTTTTTTTTTTTTTTTTTTTTTTTTTTTTTTTTTTTTTTTTTTTTTATTGTGCAATATCCTTTATCATAAGTTTAAGAAGAGAAAAAAATTAAACAGACGCTGAAAGTGATAAATGCAGTTAATTACTGAACTTCAAGCAGAAGCTTTTCGTGTTGCGCAAGTTCTCTCTTTTTACTTTTTTTTAAAAATAAGGCGAAAGAAAAAGAGAAAAATTCCAGCCAATGCTTTCCAGAAATACGATCTATTATCAGCAGAGGCAACGCGTAAAAATCTGGCACAATTTTTCTTTGACTCAAAGGTTTTATTTTTTTTTATTTTTTTTTATTATTATTATTTCTTTCAGCCAATCTTTCCGAAGGATCCTGCAGTTATGTACAATATTTTTTCTTCACTCCTTCGGCTCTCTTTCGTTTATTGACTCGCCGTCGATGGCTGTATTTATCGCGACGCTAGATAGATAAACATATAAATATATTCATTGTTGTTTTGTTTTTCATTGCATGAACGAATTTATATCATATATATATATATTATATATACATATATATATATATACATATATTATATAATTCTACAGTACCAGTCATAATACTTTGCGTGGTAGGGAAGATGCAAGAAGAAAAAGAGTACAACAAACTAAAAATATTCAGGAAAAATCAATTATTAAAGCAACCATCATAAAATTTGGAATGAATAATCACCAACTCCTGCCCTATTACTTGATAGGCATGCCACAACGTTTACGGACTTTCTGGAGTGTCCTGGGGATTGAATCTGAAAACTGCTGCAGGAGGGACTCGTCCAGATCATCCCAAGCGCGTTTCAAACTTTGCGCTGCAAGACGTGTCCACATTCAGTAACTTTCTTTTTATGATTGCTTAATGATTGAAATGGCTGGGGAATTCCCTGGCTAGTCATGGATATATTCAATTCCACAATCTCTAAGCCACAAAGTATTCTGTTTAGCACTATGATCCCCAGTGCTCGAATCTTAATCCAATGCCATTGAAAATCAGCCATTGTAACGAAAAAATATTTGGCTGAGTGAAATTGACTAATTGGGAACTTAACTAGAGCTACTGGCTCACTCACAGAAAGTGTAACTATGTGTAAGAGCTCTTCAGTAACCTGTTGGATGTTGTGACAGTTGGATGTTGAATTCTTTTCTCGTGCTCTGCCATAGCCGTTGGTAACATTACTTTGTGTGGTTGAGTGAGTGTGGTTGTATTAACAATGTCTAAACCGTAAACTTCCATTGAGATATCGTGTGAGAGTGATACAACTTTACGAGGAAGGCCTTATAACTGGTGTAATTATCC
>NC_087215.1:63604291-63606791 GCF_015104395.2 Macrobrachium nipponense | reverse complement strand
GAAATTGTTTTGAGTTTCTTGAGGGGAAGACCAGGGAAGGTAGGAAGCGATTGATGGAGGCAATGGATAAGACTTGATTTTGTTTTAAGTTTTCATTTGTGTGTATGAGTGTCTGTGTGCGTTTGGGAATCGCGGTTATATTTTGCTTTCTTGGTTGTTTTGTTAGTTTTCCTTCTAGCGCATTCTGTTCACTAATACTAAATGTTTATTGAAGGTGCAACACGTTTATTTATTTACATACACACACACACACACTTATTTATATATATATATATATATATATATATATATATATATATATATATATATATATATATATATATATATCTATATATAATAAATCGACAGTATCACGTGAGGAACAGAAATCAGTTTGACTCATATCGGAACCGAACCAGGTCCTCCAGTTTGGCCGTTCCCTTAACTTTCAAAAATATATATATATATATATATATATATATATATATATATATATATATATAAACATATATAAACTCCAATAATAATTGACGAAGGTAACCAGCCAACGTAGGTACATCCTAAACTGACGAAGACGTCACAATCTTAATCCAAATGAAGCTCTTTATGTTAATCAGGTGGCGCGTATCCTTAGCACTGACGAAGCTGAGAGTATTAACGCTATATCATAAACAGCCTTCTACGGCGTTGCTTTGTGGCCTGGTCTTGCGCGAACGCCTCTCCTTCCTAATAATAATGGTGCATATAATTCTTACTCGAATTATACGTATCTGCTGATTCCCAGATGTTCGTATGGATGCTCATGCATGTATATTGTTATATATAAATAATAATATATATATATATATATATATATATATATATATAGATATATATATATATATATATATATATATATATATATATATATATTTATATATATATATATATATATAAATATATATATATATATATATATATATATATATATATATTAAGCAGTTTCATAATCGTTACATCTGGAGAAACTGCAGATAGTCAGAGGAGAGAGAGAGAGAGAGAGAGAGGAGAGAGAGAGAGAGAGAGAGAGAGAGAGAGAGAGAAATATCGCTGGTACAGCATATACGCCTTGGCTTCTCCAAGACAAGTTGTGGACTACTATTCTACAAACTTACTTGCGCCAACGTAATTATTTGTGTCGCTGTGGTAATATTTTGTTCATCTTCGGCGAGAAAAAAAGACTTTGGTTTTATTAGTATTCCCGTCAGTGACAGTGGAAAGGGATTTGCAAATGATTTATTGTATGTATTTGAATTTGAGTAATAGGAAGTGTGATATGCAGATCATTTTATGTTGGTTATTCAGATTTGAGTAATAGAAATATGCTTCATCATCACCGCAACACCAACAGAATAATACAAGGAAAACGACTATAATTATTGGAAAGATACGAATTGCAGTGACATATGCAGCATTTGTGTTAGTCCGTTACACACACACACACACACACACACACACACGTGTAATAAGAGCTATAAACAAAAGTACTAAATATATAGCGTAAGAATATACGTTTAAATAAACATATAATCCCAGAGTCATTTCCTCTCAAGCAAAGCGAGGAAGCGCCAGACTTCATCAGGCCGCAGCTGCTGTCTCCATTCCTGGAGTTTCTCTACCGCAACTGTGACATCGTGACTATTCCGACTATTCTTGCGATTTAAGCCCGAGGAGGACCTTGGAATAAGTAGATAACTGTAAGGTTGGACACTTTCTGATTATTACTGTGAAAGGGAAAAGAGAAAATGTTTAAAACTACAAATTCCTAATCAGTAATTTACTTACTAAATGGTGCTGAATTTTTATTTGTATTCCTGTTATGTTTTACTCAAGTAAGAAGATTAGTTTGTATGGTAGGAAATCACATCAAAGTAGGGATTATTTTTGTTGAAGTAGATGACCTTATATGAATTCGTAATTAAAATCGTGGAGATATTGTATCCAGGTCTGATTTATATATATATAATATATATATATATATATATATATGTTTATATATATACGATATGTATATATGTATATATATATGTATATATATATGTATATATATATATATGTATGTATGTATGTATGTATGTATTCAGAACTGCATACAATATCACCACGATCGTAAAGACCAAATCAAATTGAGGTCATCCCCTTCACAAACGTAAGCCTAACTTTGATGTGATGTCCTAAATTATAAACTAATCTTCTTACTGGGGACACGGAACCAGAATGCAAATTCAAATTCATTACCATCAGTAACTAGTTATTGATCACGATTTTGCAGTTTCAGCGATTTTTTTTTCACCCTCTATTATGATATAAAATGTCCCAGCTTACTGTTAATTATTTATTCACACATATATATACATATATATAATTATATATTTAGGTATATATATATTTATATTTATGCACACACACAAACACACACAGCGCTTCAGTGGCGTGATCGGTATGGTCTTGACCAGCCACCTCGGTGGCCGCGAGTTCGATT
>NC_087215.1:63596791-63599291 GCF_015104395.2 Macrobrachium nipponense | reverse complement strand
TCTCTCTCTCTCTCTCTCTCTCTCTCTCCTGCAACTTGTCTTTTTTTTTTATTTAAATATTTTACCATGTTAAACCTCTCTCTCTCTCTCTCTCTCTCTCTCTCTCTCTCTCTCTCTCTTTTTATTCTTCGTTTTTGATAAACATTCTTCAGTTTCATGGAGCGATTCATTCACACACTTGTACCGGTCCCTCTTAATATTTTAGCGACTGTGTTGTAAATTATTAGCATTAGCAATCCGCTACCTCTTTCCTGTACAAACACAAACAGAATTCGCTGTTTCTTTCAGAGTGAACAAAAGGGACGCTGTTCAGATGTTTCAATAAGCAACTCATTTCGGCCACTCCGCTAATTAATATTGCGCGGATTTCATGGTATGTAGCCAATAGTGGCCTAAAGAATGCGTTGATATTATTATTAAACAGCTAATTAAGCTGGTGACTGCGTTATGGATACCCGCTCCCTTTGTATGGGTGTAATTTGGGATGTATTGATGGGGGTTTTTTAAGTGTGAGTTTTGCAATTTCGAATATTAATCATTTTCTGCTTTAGTTTAAAATTTGCATTAATTGCATATTTAGTGATTCTTTCGTCTTGGAGTTTACCTGTTTTTTTTTATTATTATATCTAAAAGAACTCTTGTTTTTATTTGTTATAATTACAGTCTCCTTATTTTAGAAAATGACATCGAAACTGATATTATGATTCTAATTCATATATCTTTTTTTACATACAAATGTTTACATTAAGCTGGTGTGTATTATGATGGATTTGATTCTGTCATTGTTTTAATTACTTATTCATCATTTTTAAAAAATTATTTGGCCACACTGTGGCTTTTTATTGCTTATACCCTCTCCTAAGGTATGTTAAACAGCTTAATAACTCACATTCGTACGTTCTTGTGAGAAACTATTTACGTTTACAGTCGATCACTGTATTTGTAGAATTGCACGTACATAATATTTTCCATAATATTCTTAAATAAACTAAAGCAAGGAAATAAAAAAACTTCAGTGAATAGGAAATCATCAATCTTTTTTTAACTATTATTATTTATTTATTTTCTTTGTGATAATCATTTGCCCATTAAACGTTATTGAGGAAAGAGCGGTAACGAATGATCAGTTGCTTGAAAGCAACTGAAAAATTGCCAGCTGGAATGGAATGTAATTAGATGCTTTGGGGAATCCATTTCAATCAATCTAGACGGAAATGAGGTGAACTATTTTGGTCATTGATATGAGTATAATGTATTATATATGTATATATATATATATATATATATATATATATATATATATATATATATATATAATATATATATATATATATATATATATATATATATATATATATATATATATAATATCTTATACACATACATATATATATATATATATATATATATATATATATATATATATATAATATATATATATATATATATGACTGGTAAAAATGTTCTGTAACAACAGAATTCCATCTAATAAAAGGAGCCCATAAAACACCAAAATAGAGAAAAAAGTACTATATTTCAGAGACTGCTGTCTCCCTCTTCAGGTAGATGAATGAGAAAAGTTTACAGAAAAGGTGGTATTTATACCAAGAGGTCCATCCACAAACAAGCCATTTTAAGTCACCCCCGCTGATAATCTTCCTTTAACTCTTCTTAAGGGTTGGTTGAATGAAGACGACGTCGATCGTGTCCGAAATCCATGCTCCTTTTGAGATGTTCATACCTGCCTCTCTTTTATTAAGGCCGATTCCATCATTTGACTCTTGTACCGGCAGTTTGCTGCTATAATTACACGTGACAAATTCCAGTTTATTCTATGGTTATGTTCATTTATATGGTTGAAAATAGCCGAGTTCTGTAGTCCATACCTAACTGACCGTTTGTGTTGTATTAATCTCTGGGGAAGGGATTTACCTGTAAATCCGATGTAAGATTGGTCACAGTCCTGGCATGGGATTTCGTATACCCCAGAGTCCTTTGGAGATGTCTTTTGTTGGACGTTAATCAGGGATTTGGCTAAGGTGTTTGGGTAAGTAAATACAAAAGGGTTCGATTTCCGAGGGGGTTGGTTATTCTCTTAATCGTGTCCAGGTGGGGAATTATTATTTTATTGTTGGGTAGTATTCTGGTCTTGTCTTTCGGGGTCGGTAGAAAATTACGTTTGCTTTGTGAATTGCTTTCTCAATTATATGGTCAGGATATTTTAAAGACGAAAGTTGCTTGCGAATTAGTTCAAATTCTTTTTCCAGGAATTCCTTTTCTCATTCATCTACCTGAAGAGGGAGACAGCAGTCTCTGAAATATAGTACTTTTTCTCTATTTTGGTGTTTTTATGGGCTCCTCCTTTATTAGAGATATATATATATATATAATATATATATGTATATATATATTTATATATATTATATATATATATGTTAACCGAAGGGTACTTTTTTAGTTTGATTCTTCAAGAAATTTTGAGTCTGCTTATGGACTCGAA
>NC_087215.1:63569291-63591791 GCF_015104395.2 Macrobrachium nipponense | reverse complement strand
TGGGAGTTTCCTCCCCCCCATATATTACCGAAATTGGCATTTTCCCCACATTCTTTTTCATAAAATGAACAATACGTCAACACAAGTTTTATAGCCCGGATAAAAGACAAGTGTCGTGGTTAGTATTTTCCACACATCACATGGGAGTTTCCCCCCCCCCATATATTACCGAAATTGGCATTTTCCCCACATTCTTTTTCATAAAATGAACAATACTTCAACACAAGTTTTATAGCCCGGATAAAAGACAAGTGTCGTGGTTAGTATTTTCCACACATCACATGGGAGTCCCCCCCCCCCCCCCCCCCCCGCCCCCCCCCCCCCCCCATATATTACCGAAATAGGCATTTTCCCCACATTCTTTTTCATAAAATGAACAATACGTCAACACAAGTTTTTATAGCCGGATAAAAGACAAGTGTCGTGGTTAGTCAACAAACCAGCCGCTATGGATCTTAATTGGAGCCGAAAAATGAGCATGAAACGCTCAATCCAAATTTTGGATGCTAGTATTTGTTACGTACACATCCACCGAATCTGAATATTTCATTATCGGGGCTTGGAAACCCACTGGTCAACAGTACATCCGATTTCATATCCGTAGCTTGCTAGGGCATGATAGCAGAACCTTCAGATGCATTGGCCTTGGCTACAGCTTAGATTCTATGAGCCTCAATTGATTCCTAAGATGTAAGATTTACTTGATAGTTCGTCCTAAAATAGTTTTTAGTGTCGTCATTACTTAAGGTTCTTTGCAGCTTCCTTTTGGCCCCGAACTGCAACCCCTTTCATTTCTTTAACTGTATCTCCTTTCATATTCTCTTTCTTCCATCTTACTTTCCACTCTCGCCTAGCATTTGCTTCATAGTGCAACTGCTTTGAGGTTTTTCTCCTGTTACGCCTTTCAAATCTTGCTACCAATTTCATTTTCAGCGCTCAATGACCTCATAGGTCCCAGCGCTTGGCCTTTGAGCTAAATTCTATATTCGAGTCTAGTATTTCATTACAAATCAGAGGTACTCAAGTTGATTAATTCTTTTATATTATGAAAGGATAGTCTAACCTTTTTACCTCTGTTAGAATATTTCTTTCCTTAACCGTTGTTTTCTGTTGTCGGAAGAAATGAGTCTTATTAAACTTACTTTTGGTCATCTTTTGATGGTATTTTAGCCGGCTAGAGAAGGTATTGCAAAGTAGCCAATAATTCTTGAGGTTTTAACGAATAGGAAGTAGTTCTTTAAAATTTCATAAACCTGGCTGTTTCCTGGCATGTACACATAACCACGCAAATGCGAGTTAGCACCTATAAAATTACATGCAAGACATTTACGATACATGCAAAACGTATGTACTTTCGTATACCGGTTGGTGCTATCTTTTAAAAACGAAGCGTCCTGTACTATAAGCCAATAACTCTGAAACTTTAACGGTTGGGCAGTACGTCTTTACAATTTAGTAAACTTAGTCGTTTCCTTTAAATGCTTGTACACATAACCGCACAAATGCAAGTTGACGTTTACGTAAACACATTCGATACATTCAGGATGTATACAAAATTCTGACTTTAGTATGCAGGTCTTAAAAAAGCCTTAGTGTCGTACCATAAGCGCTCTCCGGCATCTTCCAACATCTTGCAGACGAACCTGCACAAGATGGCCGCTATTGTTTGGGGAATTTGGCCAAGGTGGAGTAGTCCACTTTCTTGCTCGTGTGACACCGGCGTAACGAACAAGTGGGCCTTCAATTTTGCCATCAGTATAAGCTAATTAGGTCAAAAGTTTGGGGCGGAAAGAAGCTAAGAGGCAATCCGGGGAAACGGTTTCGTGTGCCTCGGCCTAGAGTATACGTAAAGTTGGGGAACATTGGCACTGGTTTGCGAATATGTTTATCGATATTATTTTTATGTGAGGGGTAAGGGGAAGGGGAAGGGGAAAGGGAAGGGGGAAGGGGAAAGGGGAAAGGGGTTGTCATGGAAACAACAACAGCAACAGAATGAACAACCTGTCATCCTTTTGCTGTATGTGTGTTCTTTTGTTTACCTACTTTTTGTTGTTGTTGTAATGCCAATATGTTTAATTAAAATGGATACTTCAAAAGTTCATGAAAGCTGGCATAGAGTTTCCGATTCCTTTTGAAGTTGCAATTATTTTGATAGAAAACGCGCATTGGTTATTTTCCTATATTTTTTCGGACTTTTATTTCTAGAGATCCATTTTTTTAGTTAGGAATTTTTCGCATTTTAAACTCTTTTCAACTCGGTGTTTTATAGACTCTTTGCTTTGAAAAAGATCCGTAGTCGGATTTATATTTATTTTTTTTACGTATCTCGCTTCCTGTAAACTGAGTGAATCTCACCATTACATATCTACCTATAAATACTTATATGTATATATATATATATATATATATATATATATATAATATATATATATAGTATATATATATATATATATACTATATATATCATATATTATATATATTTGTATATGTATATTATATATATACATATATAGTATATACATTTTTATATAAATATGCGCGCGCGCGCGCGCACACACATCACACACACACACACACACACACACACACACATATATATATATAGTATATATATATATATATATATATATATATATAATATATATAAAGGCAACGTTAATTAGTCTTCTAGGAGGGAAGGTATTCAATCCGGTTGTTTGTTTGCTTTTTGTGTGCGAGCAGTTACGCGTGAACGTATGATGCGCTGATTTTAACGAAACTCATATCCAAGGTGGACCACGGACCGATGAGAAGTTACTAGATTTCGGATACATAGGAATACGACACCAATCCAAAACTAGTTTATACATTCAACTAAAGAGGATAATAATAATAATAATAATAAATAATAATAATAATAATAATAATAATAATAATAAAATAAATGATATAATAATAAATACTGATAATGATAATTATGATAATGATAATGATAATTGATAATGATATGATAATGCTAATAAACACTCACAATTATGTATATGTACATATATTTTAAATCGATAAATCTGTACAGAAAGCTTCATGAAGCCGTTTCGATTTCCGGATTCCCGAGAGATCTATCTATCTCTATCTATCTATCTATCTATCTATCTATCTATATATATGTTATCTATATATATATATATATATATATATATATATATATATATATATATCTATATATATATATATTATATATCATAACTGTGGGTTTTTTCTCCTTTCAAGACTAATGCCACTATGAATATTTTTGATAATAATAATAATAATAATAATAATAATAATAATAATAATAGTAATAAAGCTGATCTTGCAGTGGTGGCAGTGCCGCAGAATGAACCCTTTCTTGAAATGAAACTCATGAATATTAATTTATGGTGAAAGGAGAACATAACAAGCCCGAATGAACACGGACGCAACAACACGTAACGACCACAGTTTATCACGGGGGAAGCTAAGCTCACGATACGAGGGTTAAACGGTTTTTGATCCGCGCAAGAATGAGATTTTTCGGACGTGAAACAAATTTGAACTGTTTCCTCCTCCGGCCGGCGCAGGTGATGCAACATTACTGACACGCACACAACCACACCCCCACACGATACGTATGTACCTGGACTCTCACTCGAAAAACCGGGGTTCGATCCCGATTTCATTTGGGGAGTTTATTTCTCTGAGAAAACACGTTCCTATGTGTACGTTTCCACAGATGTATATGTATGTTTATATATATATGAATACAATGAATATATTTGTATATATATATATATATATATATATATTATATATCTATATATATATATGTACTATATATGACATGATATATAATATAATAAATATATATATATATATATATATATATATATATATTATATTATATATATATATATATTATATATATATATATATATATATTATATATGTATATATATATATATATATATATATATATATATATATAATATATATATAATATATATATATGGGTGTGTGTGTGTGTGTATGTTTGTAAATAAATTCTTCTGTTATAACAGGATATGTCTCAATTGTAAAAGGCCTATTAAAACTGGTTTAAAGCTAAGGACCATATTACGGTGGACTCACTTTAAAGCAGTGTTTTTTAATGGGCCTCTCTCTCTCTCTCTCTCTCTCTCTCTTCGATATATATATATATATAGATATATATATATATATATATATATATATATATATATATATATATACACACACACACAACACACAATTACGTTTCTGTTACTTGAATGTTGAGAGATTCTCTTCAAAAGTGCTTGCACCGGTTTTAGTGATTTTCGGCGGTGGGGGTGTGGTGGGGTAGGGGTGGAGTTAGAGAACTCCCGATCGAAATTCAATACACAGCTGTCGCGTTGAAACACGTAAGCTCATCGGAAAAGTTGTGGCTACTTTTTAAGAGAGAGAGAGAGAGAGAGAGAGAGAGAGAGAGAGAGAGAGAGAGAGAGAGATCCTTTGATTTATCGTTCTAAAGAATGATATAACCTGTGTCTAATACTACTTTCATGGTATGAACACATGCATGCATGCACTCATACAGAACACGCGCTCACAGACACATTATATATAGCATATATAAATGTGTATATACATACATATGTATAATTATATGTATATAAATATACATATGTATAACTGAATCACGAAAGTTAGGAACGTGATAAATCCATAAATAAAGATATATGCCACGAAGGAAAAATAAACGAAGGAGGATCTGCGAGACCTTTCGACGTTAAATGTCCTTTACTAAGCAGAAACTCTGCTTAGTAAAGGTCGAAAGGTCTCGCAGATCCTCCTTCGTTTATTTTTCCTTCGTATCATATTTCTTTAAATTTACACATATATATATATGTATATATATATATATATATATATAATATATATATATATATATATATATATATATATATGTATTATGATATATAGTATAATATAATATATGTGGTTGTGTTTGTGTGTGTGTTGCTGTCTTGCAGTTATTACCTTCCTAGTTTCATAACTGAATGGTACATGGAAATTTACAACTGTTATCATGAATCTTCATCTGTGAATTAACGATGTAAAAAACATTTCAAGAAATTATATATTTAATTATCGTCCTCGTTATCTCCTTATTTGTACGTAAGACGTGAAAGGCCTTCGACTTTATAACTCCTTCGTTGAAAAGAAAGTTACCAATTTAAAATTTTTTTTAAAATCCGACAAAAAACACGTGTTGTGGCTAAGTTGAAAGAGAAAGTTACTGACTGTTGTAGTAGTTTACTTGAATACACGAAAAAAAAAAAAACCATTGCTCTGTTAAATGGCTGGATGGGTAACCACCCATGATCCCATACGCCTCTGGCTTATGAATCCTTATCAGATTTGGGTGCATGGACTTCCAGCTGACGTTAGGAATCTAGTTCTAGACGCAACTGGTCCCGCTGCAACAATTTATAAACCAATATTTCGCCTCTAAATGAGAGACAAATACTTGATCAATAGAGAAAAATTTCCAAGAGAGAGAGGAGAGAGAGAGAGAGAGAGAGAGAGAGAGAGAGAGAGAGCTTTCTCAGCAATGCCAGCGAAGTCCTTAACCATTCATTCAATTTCCATTAAGGCCCAAAACTGATTTTCTTTCGAGTTGATTATCCGTCTTCATTAAGGCAAGTGCAGCATTCTCGAATCATGGCAGAATTTCCTGCTGTTTCTGCAAAATCTGTCGATTTCCTCCTCTCAATTCTCTCGTTCTGCGGACTGACCTGATAGGTTCATGATTTGGCAGGTTTGTTTTTTTTCCTCTCTTTTTTATGGCTGATTTGTCTTAACTCATTAAGTGACGTTCTATTATTGGTCATGTGACGTTTCATTGATTGCTACGTCTTATCGTTTTTTTTTTTTTTTTTTTTTTTTTTTTTTTTTTACTGAAAAGCGCATTAAGGTGGATAGGGAGATCCTTTCCTTGAATCATGTACTGAAGGGTGTTACTGTGTATTTTGCGATCTCTTATTTATTATATTTACTCTCAACTACCTTCACGAATTTAAAGCTTCAATCATCCACCATCCATATGGAAAATATATAAATATTTTTATATATTTTTACTGACGTTCATTTACCTTCTATTGCCTTCTTATTATTCACCTATAAATTGCGTCTCTTGCAGGCGCTTTCAGTTTTCTTTAACCAAAGTTTACGGTTTCTCATCACCATCACCAATCAAGGTTTCCAGTCTTACGTCTATTTAGTGTAAAAGTGGCCTCAATTTCATCGTGATACCTTTTAAATGTTATCAGTAAATTAGCCGCTAAACACAAATTCATCGCAATTTTTTTCCATCATTCTATCTTATGCTTTATTCAAGGTCACGAAGGTTACAATTCCCTTTGCTCAGATGTTTATTAAACAATTCCACTCTGTCTCCCTCTCTGTGTTTACACATACATGCATACATACATATGGATATATATATATATATATATATATTATATATTATAAATTATATATTATAATATATTATTTAATATTTATATATATAAATATACATATAGTATGCTAAGAAAATCACCAGTGGTGCGTTGGGTGATATATATAGCAATACCACAGGAAAATAAACAGGTCAGAAGAATCAATACTGATTTTCTGCCTCCATTTTCCTTTGGTATTCCGCATATATATTATATTATAAAATATTATATATTTATATATATATATATATATATATAATATAATATTAATTATATAATTATGTTATATATAATATATATTATATGTGTGTGTATAACGCATATATGTATTATATATATATATATATATATATATATATATATATATATATATATATATGTTGTATAACGCATATGATGTATGTGTGTGTGAATTGTTTTTGAATGTAAGAATAAAAAGAATCAGCTGTCTGCAAATGAACACCCCTTACTGTTAAGTAAGTAAGGACTGTCTTACATAACGACTTAGCAGTGAGTAAATTCAAGTACCAGGGGAGTCTTCACATTTGTAAAGAAAAGGGAGGCGCCCGAGGGCTCTAACGATGGTATCAAGTACCAGGATCAAGTACCAGGACCCCTGCCCCTCGTCATCTTTTCTCTCGCATTTTCTCCTCCTCCAAGTCCTCCTCCTCCTCCTCCTCTCCTCTTCGTTCTTCTTCATGAGCATCAGTTTTAATTTTCGACCACCCAAGGTGCCACTATAACAACTTGAAACAGCGCTTTTATACTCCTCGTAAAAAGGATACAGATGTTCCAGCTTCTTGGAGGCCTTCATCTGGAAGTGGGTGTAATGGGCTTGCTTACTATATATATATATAAAGTATATATATATATATATATATATATTCTATATATATATATATATAATAATATATAGTATATTATTATATATATATATATTAATATATATATATAATAGATATATATATATATATATATATATATTAATATATCTTATTGGAAATTAACTTATGGGAAGGTTTTTCACATCAATAAATTTGTGGCTCGCTCTGGGACCGAACCCCGGTCTTTCAAGTGAGCCTTCAGCAGGATTAATTGCTGACGCCCCGGACTCTTGTCTTAAAAGACCGGTGTTCGGTTTTCCGATTGAGCAGCAATTTATATATATATATATATATATATATATATATATTATATATATATATATATGTATGTATGTATGTATATGTATGTATGTATGTATATGATGTATGTATGTATGATGTATTATGTAGTATGTATGTATGTGTAACTGCAATAGTCTATAGGTAATGATCTCCGTGTTTAGACTTCCAACTCTAAGGTAAGGCCTGGCTGTCAAATCACCTATCTCTATGCCAATGAAGTTGTCTTGGTGCTTATGGGTGCTGCTTGCGTTTCGACTCTCTCTTATGTTACCGTCGTGTTTGACGTGTGGATACACTGCCATAGATATGTTATTACAATAAGAAGAATATTGATTGATTAATTTATCAGATTCTTTTGACTGGCGTCTCAGTAACAATGACAATAATCGCCCTTGGAATTAGTTGATATAAATGAAAAGAATAACACAAACTAAAACCATGACAGAATGGTCAAATTCCTTTTAATTCCAACATAAGGTAACAGACAATACATTTTTCGTGATACAATAAGTTTCATACATGTTTGTTCAAACAAATTTATGCTAAGAGACGAGAAATTTGAAGGTAATGTAGAACATCAAGCTTTATGCGATACCATACAACAAAATTTGAAATTACATTAATTAAATAACGTACTTTTATGAAAGAATGAAAAAATACCATATTATATTGACTGCTAAGGGTAGATTACCATTTCTTATTTCTTTTTTTATCCATTAAAATAATATTTTCATGTCGTTCTTTAAAGTGAGAAACATCTCATCTTCCATGTAATGGAGAATAAGGACAGTCTCTCTCTCTCTCTCTCTCTCTCTCTCTCTCTCTCTCTCTCTCTCTCTCTCTCTCTCTCTCTCTCCCGACACCCTTTTAAGCTAAGATCATCACGCTAAGAGTTACACAACGTCGGGGGAGAGATTTATGAGAGAGGGGTCCTCTCTCTCTCTCTCTCTCTCTCTCTCTCTCTCTCTCTCTCTCTCTCTAGCATCTCCCCTTTGCAAACAGTTCTGGACCAGACTCTCTTCGATCATGTAAGTTTACTCTGTTTTCCTTATTGATCACATACATTGCTTTCATTCTGGTTTATAGCACAGAATCGAGAAGAAGAAGAAGAAGAAGAAGAAGAGAGAGAGAGAGAGAGAGAGAGAGAGAGAGAGATCTGCCCTAGTCATAGGCACTTAATTGTAACTCTTAATGTAGAGCTATGCTGTTGCCCAATTCCTGTTTTGTTCATATGACAGTTGACTCACTGTTTGCGGCCATCAGGTCTCATTGTGCCCCATTCTTTTGGGGCAGTCCTATTGTTTTTACGAGTTTCAATATTTTCTTATGTGTTTATTTTCGGGGAAATGGCACAAAAACGAGTCCCTTGATCTTTCGTCTACCCATCCACCGAGCTAGGCAAGTTATTGACCCAGTAAGCTTTTGCTTCAATTTAATAAGCTCGATTTCCACTTCCAGTTCACTAAGTACCTTTCGTATTAAGCGAAAGGCATCTTATGATAAATGGTTATATATATATATATATATATATATATATATATATATATATATATAATATATATATATATATATATATATATATATATAGTATAATATATGTATATATAGTATATATATATGTATATATATATTAGTATATATATATATATATATATATATATATATATATATATATATATATATATATATATCTATATCGTTTTGAGTAGCGTGGCCTCTCTATTGCTAGGCGTTAGTTATAGTTGGAATCAACTTTAGTTGTGTAATTAAGACTGGAATTTACTCCACTTGTTCTCAATAATTCCAAACACCTGACAACAACACTATTTCTTATTTTTTGTTTTCATCTCTCCAGCCAAAACTTCAGAGGTAATTACTCTTCTCAAACCAGAGAGAGAGAGAGAGAGAGAGAGAGAGAGAGAGAGAGAGAGAGAGAGAGGAACTTTAGTGATATGCGAAAGAGAATGAGATAGAGGATGGGGAGCACAAGAGACTTGAGAGAGAGAGAGAGAGAGAGAGAGAGAAGAGAGAGAGAGAGAGAGACTTAATTCCATCTAAAAACTTTCCACGGAGATATAACTTATTGTTTCGTAGTAATCACATTATGGCGTCCCTTTAATGAAGACTTGGCAGATGTTTTGTATGGGAGGATATTTTTTTTTTTTTTTTTAACAAGGGTGCTCGTTAATCCAGGCCCCCAACATTAAAAAGAAAAATACTGAACATGACTTCTTCTTCCCCAACCCCCCCAACCCCCCCATCACTTAACTTAATTTTACCTCTTTTTAATTTTGCTTCTCTTTCGTTGTTTCTCAAAGTATTGCTCGACAAAAGTGAAAGCTCCCTCTTAAATATAATATAATTTATTCTTTTCTTTCTTTAAAAATAAAAATGATCCATTTACATAATTTTTTTCTTTTTGAGTTACAAAGGATTTTTCTTCTCTTCAGGTTACAAATTGTTTTTTCATATAATCCATTGACAAATTTTTTTTATCTAAGTTACAAATTATTTTTCTTCTCCTCGGGTTACAAATAATTTTTTCTTCAAAGTTGCAAATAATTTTTCTTCTGTTCCATCGACAAATTATCTTTATTAAAGTTACAAATGATTTTTCATACCTTCAAGTTACAAATTATTTTTCCTCGTAGGTTACAAATTATTTTCTTCTGTTCCATTGACAGATTATTTTTATTTAGGATATAAATTATTTTTCTTCTCCTTCGATTGCAAAGTACTATTTTTGTTCTTCAAGTTACATTAGTTTGACTTCTGTTCTACTTTCAATTTATTTATTTTCAAGTTAAAAAATATTTTTCTCATATTCAAGTTGAAAATTATTTTTGTAACTCTTCAAGTCACACAAATTACGTAATTTTATTTTCTTCAAGTTCCACCTAAGTACAGGAATCTCACTGAAAATAAAGGCTAAGCATAATGCTTCACTCGGTCGTTATATTTTTAGGGGAAAGTTTTATTTTTACTCTTTTTACTGAAAACTCCTGTTAGAATGAGCTACAAACCGGCTGCCTTGAGTTGCTGTTATGAGAAGAACTTGTTAATGAGGAAATATAAATCGTAAGAACGAGGTGGGTAGGAAGGAGGGGAAGAAAGAACAAAAAGGAAGGGGGTCGGGGGGTTAGGGAAAGAGAGAGAGAGAGGAGGAGGGGAGGAGGAGGAGGAGGAGAGGAGGATTGAGGAAGGAGGAGGAGGAGAGGGGGAACGGGGGAGCGCAAGAGATACTTAACGGAGAGTGAGAGAGAGAGAGAGAACGATATGGAAGAAGGAAGAACAAGTGACCAGAGAGAGAGAGAGAGAGAGAGAGAGACAGACAGACAGACAGACAGATAGACAGAGACAGAGCTAAAACCAAGAGTTACATTCGCAAACACACACGCACGCACGCACGCACACTTATATATATATATACATCAAAAGAGAAAAATAGAGAGACAAAGAAAGAGAGAAGGGAAGGATTTGAGAGAGAGAGAGAGAGAGAGAGAGAGAGAGAGAGAGAGACTCGACATAATTAGGCGGTGATATTGAAAAGTGAAGTGTCATGCATATTCGCCTTTTGTGGGGAAGTTGTCGAAGAGTTCTTCAGCACAGTTTTCTTTGGCCTTTTATGAGGGAAGTTTCGTCGGCCTGGTTCCCCTTAACTCGATTGAAGCCGAGGGCGCCCCTCTCTCTCTCTCTCTCTCTCTCTCTCTCTCTCTCTCTCTCTTACCTGTGTATTCACCAGTCTTTTTATTCTTTATTTTCCGTTTCTAGCTTTAGCACCTGGTTACACCTCATATTTCTCTCTCTCGTCTCTCTCTCTCATCTCTCTCTCTCCTCTCTCTCTCTCTCTCTCTCTCTCTTACCTGTGTATTCACCCAGTCTTTTTATTCTTTATTTTCCGTTTCTAGCTTTAGCACCTGGTTACACTCATATTTCTCTCTCTCTCTCTCTCTCTCTCTCTCTCTCTCTCTCTCTGTGTGGATATTCTCTGAGAAATTCCATTTTTCCCATGGATATGAGGATGGAATATGTAAAATTTTGCATTGGTTTTCACTGGCAATTTCGGAATAGAATTATATTGTCGCTCGTATGCAATGAGTTTTATACATTTATAAATAATGAAATCCGAACAGAAATATTTCGCCATAATCAAAATGTCGAACATATTTTGCATTAAAGATTTATTCCTGCTGCAATATACATTATGCAAAATGGAAAAAGCCCGAATAAAGAGTGAACAAAAAAAAAAAAAACCTTTGAACGGAAATTGGAAAATGCATATTTTGGAGAGGCGAGCAATAAAAAATGCTGAACTTTATTCTATGCAAAACCGCAATCTTTTGGTGAGCTGCATTGCGGTTCTTGGCTGCTATAATAGAGGTCTAATGAATGGCAAAGGGAAAAAGCATCATGAATTGGTATTGTTATCATTATTATTATTATTTTTTTTTTCAGCAAATTCATATATAGAAAAGGGGAATCTATCCAGATTCACGAAAGTTACATGTTTATAATTATTTTTAAATATATTTGTACCTTACATGACTGTAGATTTTTGCCTATTCCACGACTCATCGTATTATTATTATTATTATTATTATTATTATTATTATTATTATTATTATTAGTTATTATTATTATTATTATTGGGAGCAGGAAAAGGTAGCATTATGGGGCGTCTCATTTACTTCAAAAGAATAATGTTTCTCAAATAATGCCTCTCTCATTCAGTTTAAATGGAAGTTTTATTTATGTCAAAAAACCGAAGAGGATTGTTGCCTGTATCTAATTCAACTCAAACACTAATTATGTTTGTTTTCCTAATAACATCAAAGATACAAGTCTAGGTCACCTGTCTGAAGCCGTGATAGATTTCTTTAAACAAGACACTGCATTTTGTGTAACCTTACGAGGGAGTGCCGTTGCGGGGTGGGGGGAGGGGGGTGGGTGTGTGGTCATTTGGAGGAAGTGTATAATAGGTCTACCTGCTTAGGAATCACCAGTCCCTGCTTTGCTGCCCCTAGGGGTCCTTAGCTAAAAATGGGCCTTAAGTACTTTTTTTGTGTTTTTGTGTATATTCGGTCTCTATACTCATTAGTGACCTTCAAACGGTCGTACACTGAATACATTAAAACCTCATCTGAAATTAGATGTTTATCATAGATTTGCATAAAATGACAAAGATTAAAAAAAAATTCATTACACTGTTAATAGACTTTGTTCATCAAATAAAAAGCTGCCGTTAGGTGTGAGTGCTTCGGGGAGAGAGAGAGAGAGAGAGAGAGAGAGAGAGAGAGAGAGAGAGAGAGAGAGAGAGAGGCGAAGCACAGCTAGTCAAACTGAAAGTTACGAAACTCGAAAGGGTAAATAATTCAAATTGATTCCTTTACCAATTAAATACGACACGCTCTTCCACCCTCTTATCTCATTGTCAGAGAGGAGTTTTTGATTAAACCAAATCATGTTGACAGATCTGCTTCTTGTAATGTGAAAAAGGAGGAAAATGAAATATCATCCAACCTTGTATACATATACATATTGTCTTCGGAGAAAATACTGGCGTGAGGGGATCATCCTGAGAACTGCGTTAATGTATTATGAAGGACGTAATGGTATTCTTCTGGCGTTTGTTCGTGTCATTATTTAATGGGAATCATGGTAATTCTCGGTACTCTCCCATTCTCTCGGACTTTGTGATAATTTCCCATTTACATTTTTGGAAGTTTAAACTTTTCGTGCCATAAAGTTTTTAGTTGCAATGTGATGATATTGCTGCTTCTTCCCTTTTTCTTTATAGTTAATATATTATATATATATAATATATATATATATATATATATATATATATATATATAATATTTATATTATATAATATATATATATATATATATATATGTATGTTTATATGTATATATATTATATATATATATATATATATATATATATATATATATATATATATATACTCACCATTTTCGTCAAGTTAATTGCCCAGTTTGTCGGTTATCAAAAACTGAAGCTAAATGCAATTATCTTGTACAAAATTCCTGGGATTGTGCTTGATGAAAGAGAGAGAGAGAGAGAGAGAGAGAGAGAGAGAGAGAGAGAGAGAGATTTAAGTGTTTTGCAAGTGTGAATTAATCTTTTAAAGTACTGAGTACTGGATAAAGTGGAATATCTGGCGAAATTTTTTCCCATAAAGTGGTTCGACCTCACCATGTTTTCTGTCAAGTTTTTGCTTTGCCTCTTCCTTCCAAACTTTTCACCACTTGGCCTAAATAATTGAAAAAACAGAGGACACCCGTAAGTGTTTCTTGATATTGTGTTCTGCTTTAATTTTGCACCAGTACAGAGAATCTCTTCTTGCAAAGTTTACTAATAAGATACTAATTCTCAATGATGACATGAAAGCTGCTCGCCTGAAGCGCCATTCAAATTTCGTTGGTGCTGCTACTGAAAAAAATCAAGATATAAATGCCACGAAGAGCATCGACAAAGGCACTCACGATCGAATATCGTCTTAGATATAATGCTTAATCACTGCCACGATCAAAAGCCTCCATATTAAAGAGAGCAATATTTCTTTCCCTTAATGACTTATATAATTTTATGCATTGGCATCACACACTCATTTTATTCCTGATGCACCCTATTGTGTTAGTAATAATCTCCAACAAGGAAGTTTTCTTTATTTTTTTATTAGTAGAAATAAGAAAAATATTTGATCATTCTAGTGAGAATTTCATTATCAAAGGTGGGACAAATTGCTGTTAGTAAGCAATTACATTTTGGGAATTGGTGAACGACTGTTGGGGAAAAGAGACATTTTAGGAGATTTTTGGTAATAGAAATGTTAACTTTGGGGGATGTGTGACTTTTTTTTTAGGATCATGAATTGATCAACCGTGTCGGAGGTTTGCGATTCCTGAACGGTCTCCTTTGTGTGTGTGTGTGTGTGTGTGTGTGTGTGTGAGTTGCTCGATAAGAAAAGGAAATGAGCTGTCCCACAGAAATAAAAAATGTAAATATGCTAGAATAAACGGAAAATATTTTCCGAACTTTTTTTTTCAATATGGAGATGGACGTGATAAAACAAGGCATGAAGAAAGACTGAAAGATATTAAAAAAATGAGAAAAGATAAGAAACATGGATTGCAAATGTATAAATATGAAATAACCATAATATTTCATCTTCCGTGTGAATACCGACATAAAACAAGAAAATTAAAATACAAATTGCACACTACTATGGGAGAGAAAAAAAAAACACGAAAAGAAAGGATAAGAAAACGGCTAGAGAAAAATGACACTCCAACGGTGAATTACTCTTGCAGGAAGAGGAGGAGGAGGAGGATGGTGGGGGAGGGGTTAGTTCCAGGGAGGTTCCAGTTAAAGATTTGCCTCCAGCTCGAACGAGTCCCTTTACGACGTTTCGAGAGAGAGCAAAACATCCACGGCAACTTTCTCCCACATAAGAGGTTTTCTTCTCCAAGCATTTTTCAGAGCACACTTCTAGCTGTTTTTTTCTTTTCTTTCCGAGTTAAGTTTTTTTTTGGGGGTGGGGGGGGGGGGTGTGAGTAAAAACGAGTGCACCAATCGTGCGCATGACGTCATTGTTAGCAAATGGAAAGGATGTTCTTCAGTGTTTAGCTTTTTTCTGTAGGGTTCGCAATTCGTTTTCAAGTATGTCCGAGTTTTTTTTTTTTCTCGTAATTCTGGAAAACCGACGTGAATTTGTTACGGGCAATTCTTAACCCAGAACCATCTTAGATCCCCATTCTTTACAATGACATTGTGCAATGCATATTCTCTCTGCAAATTTTGCAGAAGTATTTTTTGAGAAAAAAAAGTGTATAATTTTAGGAAGAATCAGAACTAGTTACATTTAACTTTTAATTTTTCATCAATATTTCTGTTATCTTCTATTGTTTTGCATTCGTGAAATTATTTCACTTGCAAGTATTTTTTGAGAAAAAAAATTTTGTATAATTTTAGGAAGAATCAGAACTAGTTACCTTTAACTTTTAATTTTTCATCTGGAATTATTCTCTTTTATTATGGATTTTTTTCTGATTTCATCGCTATTAAAAATTTTGCAGATACAGTATTCATCCCGATGTCTTGTTTTTTTTTTTATGATGCCCCAAGAACTTTATTTATCTTCATTTGGGCAAGATGCCGGAATAACTTATAATTTTATTTATTTAATTATTTCTTTATCTTTTTTTTTTTGCATGATGCCCCCAAGAAAAAGTGTTCTCTATTTGGCATGATGCCCAGAGAACTTCAGTTTTTCTTCCTATTTTTTGGCATGATGAGCCTCGAACTTATTTTTATTTATTATTTATTTTTTTTTTTCTGCATCATGCCCCAACAGCGTAAACATTTTTTTTAGTATGGTGCCCCAAGAATTTATTAATTTTTTTTATGTATGATACCCCAAGAACGTCATTCCTATGTTTTCATTTTTTGGACAATGTCAATTTTATTTTAGATGTAGGTAATCATAATAAATAAACCAATTCACAACGATATTGTCATTACTTTTAAAAGCATTCATTCACCCTCCAAGGCTTTCAAACTGGCATCGAGCACATCAAATCTCCACACTGCATCTTTTTTATGGGAAGTTGTGCAGCTTCCAGAATCTCTGGGTTGTAGAAACTTTTGCTTATTATCGTGTTACGTGATCTTAGGTTTTGTGGATGCAAGCCTCGTAGTGCAGTGGGCCTCTCTAGTCTATATATAATAGTAACACGTAAATAAAAAAAAAACCCGCACAATTCAAGACATTTGTTATTTTTCTTCGAAAACTTATTGATTTCAATCGATGCCACGAGAAGTTCCATATTTTGTAGATCATATTCGTGAACATCGGCTGTTACTTAAGGTGTTGCTGAAGCCTGGTTGCGTGAAATAGGGTGGTCATACGCGGGTATGAATAACAAAATTATTTTGTATGTGATTTTGATATCATGGTGTAAAGGACTCTGGTATTATTCTCTTATTATGGAATTTGACTCCTGGTTATCTTTCATTTAATTTTTTTAATTTTTATCGATGTCTGTGTTATATACATATAATAATGTATATTTTATATATGGATATATATTATATATATATTATTATGTACATATTTTTTTTTAGTGACCGTACCAGACGCGCATCCATGAATAATTTCTAACTCATCAAAACCTACTCTGCACAATTTTTAGCGGATACCTCTCGCCTTCTTTCCCAAGGCTCCGTCCTCCAGTAGCATATACCACCATGCCTTTACTGCTTCCATAATTTATTTCCCCTTCGCTTTTTCTGACGGCGCGGCATGAGGTGTTGATGCTGCGCCGTCAGCATAATGCCCCAAGAACTTTATTTTTTCTTTATTTTGGCATGACGCCTTTTTCAGAACACCTTCTGGGCGACGACGCCGGGGCGCAGAGCCCCCTCCGGAATCTCGGTTGACGTCGAAACAAAGAACAAAAACAAACTCCCCTCTGGCAGGCTCTCATATGTTGCTGCATCATGTAGGTCATGAATTATTCAAGAGGGTCGAGCAGGGAGGTCTCGTAAATATTGTAAACTACTCAGCAGGCACGGATTAAAGCGTGACTTTTTTTTTTTTCGACGCCCTCTTAAGTGGATTAGGGCGAACTCCTCCGACGGGAAGTAACCGACGCTCTCTGGACGGAATAGAAAGCGAGCCCCAGGGGCGGGTGTTGGCTCCTGTGGATATTTGCGCATTGTCTCAGCTGCACGATCTGAGGCTTGACTTGTAGTGAATTTATGAAGCTTCGCTGGGAAGGGGGGGGGGGGGGGCGGGGTGGGGGGGGGGGGGGGGATGGGGTTGGATTTGCAGGATTTTTCTTGCGCTTTATGGTATGCAATCCTTCGCTGCTTGAATCAGAGGGCTTAAAGAAATATACATATAGTATATGTATATCAGTGCACACACACACACACGCACACACACACACATACATAATATATATATATATATATATATATATATATTATATATATATATATAGATATATATATAAATATATATATTTATATATATGTGTGTGTATATATATCTATATATATATATATATATATTATATATATTATATATATATATATATATATATATATATATACACACTAGTCACGATGGTGATTAGACCGCCGCCTGTGATAGAGGATTTCCATCGGTTCCCTCAATATATATTCACTTCAGTGATTGACTTTCATCGGTAGGCGAATGAATTAGTTCATATCGCCTCACTTCGCCGGCATTAGAACGTAACACTATTCCTTGTATGCACATGAAATGTATGTATATGATGGCGAATCGTGCCCCTAAAGGAATATGCATGCGAGATGTCGAGGATCAATACACCATCAAATGTGTGTGTGTATGTATGTATGTATATGTATATAAACACTGACTCACGTACACAAGAGATGGTTTCTTGCCTTCATAAAGTATATAGTTCCTCGTTCTATTGTTTCTGTATAAACTTTCAGACGCTTAATTGATGACGCGTTTTTTGCTATTATGCTACCAATGCTAAATAGTTTGGGGCCATGAAAATGTTTCCCTGCTACGAATTGTTTGAAGATTGTTATAACAAACGAAGATGATCCGTTAACGTTGCTTATGGACTTTTGTTTCCTTATTTATTTTAGGCCCGCATAGTCTTCAGCCAACTCAGCCCATTGCTGTTGATGGCTGTGACGTCATACACCGTTATCATGTGTGTGAGTGTGTGTGTTCGTGTACGAGTGCGTGTGTGCGTGCGTGTATGTGTTTTTTTTTTACCCTTCCGTCGTTGATATACATCTCAATTTTTTTTTTTTTTATAACTCTACCTTCGGTTTACCTTGCACATATCTTCTCATTCTTGAATTTCTTTTGTTGTTGTATCGTTCATTATCTTTTACAGATATATAGTTCATTTCTAGTTTTTGTTTATATATATTTCTAGTTTTTTTTTCTCTTTTATAAATTCCCTGCTCCGAGACACTGACGTTGAAAAGAAATCAGAAGATGAATCTGGACTATTTTTGAATGTTTATTTTGTGTTTCTTTGCATTTTGTCTTAGTTTGCACAATCATATATATTCGGATCAATAACCTATGAAAACGCTGTCGCAAATACACGGGCACACACATACATAGGAACTCACGCACGCACATATACGTACATACCATGATTAATCTCTCTTAAATTCGACTGATCCTGCGTACACACATTCATACATATAATTCAGCGGTTATTCACTGTTTCACATTATATTTATAACGACTGAATAATGAGTACCATAAAGTTTTATTATTTACTTAAATCGACTGTGCCTTCGATCGATCAGAGAGAGAGAGAGAGAGAGGGGGTGGGGAAGGTTTATTTTATTTATAATGATTGAATAATTCGTACCATAAAGCTTTATTTACTTTTATCGACTTTGCCTGAGAGAGAGAGAGAGAGAGAGAGAGAGAGAGAGAGAGAGAGAGAGAGAGAGAGAGAGAGAGAGTTGTTTGTCTTTAATTCATTACCTGTTATTAAATCGCGAGCTGTTATCTTCGGCAACAAAGGAATCGTTTTAATAACGTATGTTTCATGCTAATATTTATCTCCAGGAATTCGTTTTAGGACTTTTTGATGGGTTACCTCGTATTCCTTACGGCTATAACCAACAACCCCCCCCCCCCCCCCCCCCCCCCCCCCCCGACACTTCATACATAATTTGCATTTTATGATGCCGTTTCTAAATGTCAATACCTATTATCGAAGGTAGATGTGTATATAACTAGAATTATGTTTCATAATTTTCACCTTCATGCGCAGATTTATCTTGTTTTCGCTTACTCTGGGAGTAAGCCTTTAAACTGCTTTGCGGCTGTTGTTGATTTCGTTGTTCTTGCTGTTGTTGTTCTTATCTGGAGGGCTTGGAAAGCCTCATTGAAAAGCTTAAAGAGCTCTGAAAAAGGTGTTAAAGACACAGGAATCTTAGGATAGGATATTTGTGATTTATTTATTAGAATGAAAATGTAAAGAATAAACAATGTCCATGTTAAACAGTACAGAATAATTATTTTTAATAAAGTATAGCGCATATATTTTCATTTTCGTTGGTAAAAAAACGCACTATTTGACAGTAGATTTTAGCATGAGTCCTGAGTAAGCTGGAGGTCGGATCACGCCTTGTTCCCCCTCATGAGCAAACCCCTTTTATTTCTTCGTTCGGTTGACCTAATAACACTTGTAGACCTTAGTGAATAAAGATTTTATAAACAACAATTATGTAAATGAAGTCTGTTTAGCTAAAAAATTATGTAGTAAGTCCTTAAACGTTTATTGAAAAGTATTCTGTTTACTGGCCCTTCGGGCCCACAGCCTACAGCGTGTCTTTTGCGGCGCACTGTACGTAAGAAATTTTAGGCAGCATGTGCTTTGTGTCAAGGTTTAACTTTCCATCCGTTTCCTTCCATTTGCTGTCCAACCCATCTAACTTTGTTCTGCTCTAGTCACTTTCCCTTGTTTGTAGGCAAAACCCCTGCTGGCTAGTTTATACTTATATAGTTTCTGTAAGTAATCTTCTAATTAATTAGTAACTATTCGGAGGAGAAATATCAGGTGCTCCTAAAACTTCTGAGTGACCGAAATACCCAAAAATAAAAAGTAAAAATAAAAAATAAATGTAATAAAATTCCTGGAACTCCCGCCTGGATTTCTATGGCATTCCAGTAATCCGTCGACTGTTGTCTACCAGAAAGCATTAGGATTTGGATGTTTTTCTCTGCATTAAGTACCATAAAGCTTTATTTACTTTATACATATACTATATATGTATATATATATATATATATATATATATATATATATATATATATATATATATATATCTATTTATTCATTCATTTAGGTTGTCCACATACTCTAGGCAGATGTTATCCTTGTTTAATTTCTGGACTGGAAACCCAACCGGCTTTTATTTCAGGCTTTTTCTCTTCTTAATGGTCGAGTTAATCCAATTACGTCAAAATAAAAGCATCTCTGCAATATCCAGACGTATTGCCTCAACAACAATTAAGCGCAACAGTACTTTTTTTTTATCCTCCGGAATCTAGCATCAGCTCCATCTCCTCTTCTCCAAGAGGATATTTATTCACCCCTTTTAAGGATTGTAACCAAAATCCTTCACATGGAAGAAAGTTTATCGTACTTTATCTAAAAACACCGGATATAGCCCCTTTCATTATCTAAAAACACCGGATATAGCCCCTTTCATTATCTAAAAACACCGGATATAGCCCCTTTCATTATCCAAAAACACCGGATATAGCCCCTTTCATTTTCAATCTTTTTGGACTCTACCCATATTTTTGCCAACAATTTTCATTTATTTATTTATTTATTTAGTTATTTTATAACTTTCGCATTGGGGCCATGTGACGGCGATTCTGAGGAGAGCCTAGCAAGAAGAACAATAGTTTTTTTTTTTTTTTTTTTTTGTTTTTTGTCACTTTATAGGCTAGTTTCATTCCTTGAAGGACTTGACGGGTAATGTGTGTAAAATTGCACTGGGAATGAATGTTTCAAGGCTGGTATATCGCCTAGTTTATTCAGTAGAATACGAGTGATACTGATCATCTTGAATTAATTACATTCACGCCTTGATAATCACGCGTGTTATATATATATATAATATATATGATATATATATATATATATATATATATATATATATATATATCCTATGTAATACACACACGCACTCACCACACAACACACACACACACACACACATATATATATATATATATATATATATTATAATATATAATATAATATTATATTTATATATATAATAATATATATATAGATATAATGTTATATGTATGTATATGTAAAAAGAGACATTTCTACATCTTCCACTGTCTTCATTCGGACTTAACATCTGCATTTCACTTCCATAGAGGGGAGTTTTTGGTTTCAAAAAAGCCCTTATTGCATTCCAACTTTTGCTTCCATAATCACTCCGAGATTTCTTTATATGTACTATTGCTATATGTGTATATATATATATATATATATATATATATATATATATATATATATATATATATTGACTACATACCTATTATATTTGCTTCAGTATATCATTTGAGGAGAACCTTAATTAAACCACCTGTCTTGACTCAAGAAGGTCCTCCATTCATGGGCCAGCCTTTGAAAGCTATTAAATCTCAACTGAGATACGGAGGGAAACTTTTATTGACAAACACTCTCTTTAATAAACCATCTCTCTCTCTCTCTCTCTCTCTCTTCTTCCTTCCTCTCCTCCCTTCCCATCTCTCTCGCTCTCGTCTCTCTCTCTCTCTCCGTGTTCCATCGCCGTCACGGCTAGACGAAGCTCCTCTACGCAGCCTGGAGTCTTCGCCTTAACCCTCTCCGGTCCGGACGAGTCGAAACTCTTGTTTACGTTCCGGTCTTGGTACCTCACCCGTCGGTGAACAGTTGAAGAGTTAGACGCATTGAAAGTTCCCACAAAATACTTTCTAATTTCACCCCTGTATCTTTTATCATGACTAAAGTGGTACCATTGGAAAGCTGAACATTTATTCTAGCGTACATTAAAATTTCTTTAAAATAAAATAACAACTACCACCGTTTTAGATGTGATAAAATAGGACCAAAAATAATTTTTTGCGTTTCATATTCTCTTCCTCTGATTTCAAAGGTCGAAAAATATATTTTTCTGGTTAATCAAATGTAATAAAATTTACGTAAAGTAGATAGAATATTTATGACTTACAGTGATGGTAAATATTTCAGTCAACATTAATTGTT
>NC_087215.1:63544291-63561791 GCF_015104395.2 Macrobrachium nipponense | reverse complement strand
CGCTATATCGAGTTATTACAAAGATATTCACGGTGTTGGGGTGGGCTTCTGTCAGAAGCCCTCGATACCTAGTATGAGAGAGATGGTGGGCTTCTCTCAGAAGCCCCAAGACCGGAAAGGGTTAATGTCGGTGTAATTATTTCCCTTTGCAGAGAGTCTTATTCAGGATTGCATTAATTCTCATTTAATTTCCTCCGTTCGTCATTTTCTTCCTTCCCGAGTCTTTATTGCTCCCTACTGCTGCTCTTCCCATTTTCTCATATTACGATTCTCCCTCCTCTAATGACGCTCTCGCGGGGCGCTCTAGTCTCTGATGTTTCATTCCATCCCCAGTACATCAAAGACGCCGAGAGAGAGAGAGAGAGAGAGAGAGAGAGAGAGAGAGAGAGAGAGACGTCGTTCCAGCGACGAATGAAGGAACCTGATTTGCCGTAAACTTAGCATTTTTTCATATATTTTTTTTTTGTGTGTTGATGTGAAGTCGTTCCTCAAAACCAGATAATCTTTGGCGCGTTTTGTTGATTTTATGTTTCACTCGCGGGGGGAAATTTGGGCGAATGTGTACAAGCCTTTCTTTTTGTGAGTTCAGGAGTTTATTTAAAAAGAATTTTCTTTAAGTGAGTTTTTCCGTGAACGTTTTGTGTTGACTCTTATTTTTCTCGTTTTGTACAACCTTAGGCAAGTTTCTGCAATTTATTTATTTATTTTTTGAGGGAGCCCAGAAGTTTTATTTAAAAATAAAAGATCTTTAGATGAGTTTATCATTATGTTTTGTTTTTATTCTTATTTCTCTAGTATTGTTAAACATGAGGCAAGTGTCAGCAGTTTTTTTTTTATTTCCTTACTGAGGCGTGTTGCCGGGGAAAGGAAGGGATTCCGTCAGGGAAAACATGAGGCAAGAGGGTACGGAATCCGCTATTTGGGGGGGGGGTGGGGGGGGGGTGGGGGGGGGAAGGGAAAAAAGGGGGTGGGGGGAAAAGGAATGGGAGGGGGGGGGGCCGTGGGAGGGGGGAGGGGGGACGTCATAGGAAAAGTTTGTACAATTGCTAATATACGCGTCTGGTTGCAGAATATTTGGCTCGCGTCGGGATACAAGTCTCTGCCACTTTTCAATATTTTGTATTGTTACGTTGACATCCTTTTTAGTTTCCCGTAAAAGAAAAATATTGAGATGGCTTTGCCTGTCCGTCCGCACTCTTTCTGTGCTCCCTTAGATCTTGAAACCTACTGAGGTTAGAGGGCTGCAAATGGGCATGTTGATCATACACCCTCCAATTATTAAACATACCAAATTGCAGCCTTCTAGCCTCAGTAGTTTTTATTCTATTTAAGGTTAAAGTTAGTCATGATCGTGGGGACAACAACACAGGCCACCAACGGGCCGTGGCTGAAAGTTTACGGTCCGCGGCTGAGTGTTTCATAAAGCATTATACGCTGTTTAGAAAACTTGGACTTTATTTTAATTAATTAGATGTTACAAAGGGCTTTTGTGTAAAAAATATATCTTAAATCAACTCATAAAATATTAATTTTGGCACCGTGTGAAAACCGGTTTTTCAAAACGACTTATCTTCAGTCGGTTTTTATTGATTTTCGTTTATTTTCACGACGGAAAACGAGGCCAAATGGATTGAACTACAGTGAAATAAATGAATTCCTAGTGAGAAAATAATTAGTTTTTAAGTGAAGTACTTCCAGTTAATAGTGATTTAAGACTGTTTGATTCAAAACCTGTTTTCAGATCGTGTTTATTGATTGCTATCAGTTTCCCTAAGTAGCTTAATCACGGATGAAGTTTTATGAGTATCTAGTGGGTTTTTGAAACATTTCTCTCAGTGGTTTTATCCTGGTGAACTCAGACGCCATTTTAAGTCTTTCCTTTATTTTGACAACAATGATCTAGTAATTTCGATCGTGAATAGTTTATCAATTTGAAATACACAAAGCACACGCTTAGAAAACAAAGATAAAACTGATTTATGGTAGGAAATAAAAAGGTATCTGGTCCATATTCATTGGGCACAATCTGTAGGTCATACCGAGCCTCTTATTCCCTTACACATGAGGATCCGTGCTGGCATAAGGCCGGCTTAATGTACGCCAGCCAGTCAAGAAGTATCATGACATTGCACTTGAAGAGGAATGTACCAGCCAAGCTGTTGACTTTTCCTCCAATTTCGCAACTGTTCTGGTAACATTGCCGTAAAGAACTTTAATTCCTGCTGGGAATGAAAGTGTTCTGTAGATACGGTCCAGCCTGCCGTAAAGAACTTTAATTCCAGCTGGGAATGAAAGTGGTCTGTAGATACGGTCCAGCCTACCGTAGAGAACTTTTAATTCCAGCTGGGAATGAAAGTGTTCTGTAGATACGGTTTAAATGGCTGGTCTTCTCTTCTCTTCTTATTTTTCTTCATCGTGCGCATGCGCACTACCCAGCGGATATTTGGATCAGAAGGACCGTCACAAGGAAAGACGCCTTAATCCATTTTTCGGGGGAGTTTGTCTCCGAGAAGAGGGGACAGTTTTCCCGCTTTAAAAATGACCAGGATAAATCCCCCTCCCCCCTTTTTTGTGTGTGGGCGGGTTTGGGCGGAAAGGGAGGGGGGAGGGTTTGGTAGGTGAAAGACTTTGAGTTAGAATCCAAAGGTCAGAAAAGGTTTTGAATGTAGTGTTTCAACAGAACCATTGGATACAGTAGGATCACCATTTTCCCTGATGATTTCGTTTGCCTGATCCCCCAAAGTAATAAATAAAAACAAAATCCTGCTCTCTTCGGGGGAATAAATATTTTGCTCCTCACGAGCGAGGAATACTAAATATTTTGTTCTCCAGCCAATATGATAAAATATATCTTCGCTTACTAAACCCATCAGCTGTCGCTACCCCGGGTTGTCAGCGATTTTTTCATTTTTATTTTGCTCAAATTATTTATCGGCCCATTGCCGACCAGTTTTTAAATTTTTACGGAAATCCATCGCTAACATTTTGTGGTGTATTGTCGGAAAAAAGAACACGTATGTACATTAATGCACAAACCATATATCATTCTTCCCTGACGTTGGATGTCCAACGTTGTTTTATCAAGTTTTCTAATAACGATTTGACCTTAGGTCAGATCACTGAAGATTATTGCTGTAAGTGATATTAAGAAGCATATTGCGAGATACTAAGACTTGCCATTCACCTGCTAAGCAAGATTTCACATACTTAGTAATCATATTTGAGAGAATCATATAAACACATTGAAATTCCCATTCGAATGGTATAATAGTCTCTTAAATACATAATTTGTTGCCTGGTATGTTTAAATAAAAGTAAGTTCCGTTGATGTGTTGAAATTAATACGTATTTCTTCATTTGATAAGATGAGGACAAAATTTATATTTTCTGTTCATTGTTCTTTCATATCTTCCAGTATGTTATACCCCGTGTACGTTTGTTTTAGTGACTGTCCGCATGCCCCCCCCCCCCCCCCCCCCCCCCCCCCACCCCCCCACCCCCCCCCACCCCCCCCACCCACCCCAAACCCTCTCTCTCTCTCTCTCTCTCTCTCTCTCTCTCTCTCTCTCTCTCTCTCTCCATTTATTCTTCCGGTCTTCCTAACTTTAAAGATAAATATTCCTTCCTCTTGGAGGGAAGTCCATCGTTGTTTTCCAGGTTAGTGGGAATTACTCTGGCCTTATGCCAGCACGGACCCTTGCCTAGAGGCGTCCCTTAAGTGAATTTAAAGAGCAACAGAAGCTTGGTGTGGACCTCTGGAATCGCCCGGTCAACCAAGGCTATTATTCCCTTCTGATATAGACAATATATACTTTCCTTTCATCTTGTCCCAGCCTTTTATTCGGCTCCGTATTTAATGATTGATTTAATTTGACTTACGAGTGTTTGGTCTAACGACCTGGCACCAAGGGCTTGATGACGACATCAGGTTGCCCGTCCCATAGGCCGCTGAATCCAAACTCAAACAAGCGCATCTGGAAATACGTCTTCCCTTCGAGATCTGATCCTTGTAGTTTTGAACGGCCAGGTGGTTGGAAAAGGGATATTTATAATCTTACTTATTCACGGAAGCTAATTAGACCGGGTGAGTTTAGATGCGACGGAGCTGTTCCCTTGCCGTGTCGCTTTCGGGGAGTCGGAGTGAAAATGGAAGAGAGAGAGAGAAAGAGAGACTGGAGGATGCTACAAGGAGAAGAAAATTCAAAGGAAATATTATCTAAAATTCTTTCAGGTAAGACAGAGGCAGACAGACTCAGGGAAAAGATAGTAAAGTGAATACTGTCTCACTCATTTTGAGAGAGAGAGAGAGAGAGAGAGAGAGAGAGAGAGAGAGAGAGAGAGAGAGAGATATGACTTAAATAGAAGATTATTAAGGAAATGCTGTCTAAAACTCATTTCGAGAGAGAGAGAGAGAGAGAGAGAGAGAGAGAGAGAGAGAGAGAGAGAGAGAGAGAGAGAATGAATATGCTTTTGCCTTGGCAACGCTCAGGTTTCGGCCCTGCATAATCCCGCTCAATTTCAAGTTGAAGACATTATCCTACTGCTCTCCTTTCAGTTAATCGAGGGAAATGCAGGAAGGATTTCATTGTTAAACAAGGAAGAAAGAGAGGAAGAAGAAGAAGGAGGAGGAGGAAGGAAGAAGAGGACGACTTTGGTCTATCTGGAGCTTGAATCCAGCGAGAACCTGGAAGAGAGGACGAAATCTCTTTTCAAATTGCAAGCACTCTAATTAAGCATTTAATCTAATGCGTTTGTTTTCGAATGGCAGCTACCTCGAACGCGGTCTAAATGGCACGGATGCTGTTACTGCAGGTAATATTAAGTGAATGCTTCGTCAACAATATTTATTATTATTATTATTATTATTATTATTATTATTATTATTATTATTATTATTATTATTATTATTATTATTATTATTATTATTATTATTATTATTATTATTATTATTATGTCGGTGAAACAAATCCACAGTTTTGTATGGGTACAAATATATTTTGACAAAATAATTCCAAATAGGGAACCATCGTTAATCGAACACATTCCCGAAAGCTCCCTTATTTATTATTATTTTTAACTTTATGCTCAAACATAACTGCGAATTTGTTTTTCCATTAGAAGACTCGTGCTACCATGATCATTTTTTCAATTATTATTATTATTATTATTATTATTATTATTATTATTATTATTATTATTATTATTATTATTATTATTATTATTTCATTCGAATGTTTATTTTGGCACACGTACGCGAATTCATACGCACGCTATTCATTTATACGCATAGGCCTTTTCTTGAAGCCAAAGACAGTGTCGAATGATCGCAAAGGAACTCATTAATGATACAGTCGGGGACAGAGTAATTTTCGGACTTAGTTCCTCGCAAACAATGGATTAATCAGTGGCTGATCGTGTGCCTCGACAGGGTGCCCCCCGAGGGTGTCCTGGGGATTATCATAAGGTGGTACCCTGGCTGGTTATCCTGGCTGGTTACCCCGAGAGGCTCAGAGGGTGCCCTCAGAAGGAACGTGTCTCCTGAGGGGTTGTCATGAGAGGGTACCCCGGGGAGAGGGGTGTCCTAGTTGGGGACCCCAAGGTTCCTGGGAAGGTGTCCGGAGCGGATTTCATGAGAAGGTACCCGAAGCGGGTGGCCTGGGATGGTGGTACCCCGGAAAGATACCGGTAGAGGGCCGTCCCCTCCCCCTCCCCCCACCCCCAGCCAAGACATTCGAAGTGAGAAGGTAACTTTATTATCTCCTCATAATGAGGCAGTTGAGAAGGTGTTTGTGACCCGAGAGGAGGAAGGAGAAAACAACCGATCTCATTCCCACCTCGTTCCGGGGACGTGATGTCAGTTGGAGGGCCGGAGGAATCTTAGGTCCAAAATTATCTTGGATCCCAAATTCTGTTTGACAACGGTAAAAAAAAAAGTAATCGTACCTACACGTCAAAGAATGAGAGAGAGAGAGAGAGAGAGAGAGAGAGAGAGAGAGAGAGAGAGAGAGAGAGAGAGATATAGGGTGTGTGTAATTAAGAGCATTTGTAATTGCTATACGGAGAATAAGAATAAGATACAACTCAGTCGCTGACGTTGACATTCAAATCTCAGTAATTCAAACAATAAAAGTATTTTTTCTTTGGCCGTTTGATAATTATTATCTATTTGGAAATTATACTCAACGGTCAGGAACTTAGGCAATGAACACTTTTTTTTTTTTTTTTTTTTTTTTTTCTCTCTATTCTCAGTATACAAAGATGGTCCGGTAAACTTTGGGCATTTACCACTGAGTGGTTGCGATTCCCGGGTTCGAGTTCCCTCATCAAAAAATCCGGATAGCATGGGCCTTTGGTGAATAACATGCATACTCTTTTATATGCGATTCACACACCCCAATTTGAATAGAGAGTCCTAAAAGTAAATGGCTGACTGTGACAGGTGGCATGAATCAGCCCGGCTTTCCATTGATAGCAAAAGACGCTTTGAATAACAGAGCCTTTTGTACGTTTATAATATGAAGATGTGTGTGTGTCTGTGCCTCTTTGGCCCTCGATTTTTTATAAGGCTTTGAAGTTTTTTGTCTAATAATAATAATAATAATAATAATAATAATAATAATAATAAATTAATAATAATAATAATAATAAAATAATAATAATATGTGGCGCCGTGGAGGAGTGGGTTAGGTCATCAATAGACTTAAGTCAAGTTAAGCAACATTGGGGCTGGTCAGTAGTTGGATGGGCGTTGATTCCTTGGGAAAGGATCTTTACCATAATTTCCTCAGTCTACTCAGCTGTAAATGAGTACCTATCCCTGATGGGGTAGGGTCCAGCTATGGGTTAAATAGCAAAACTCAGCAATGATGGAAAGAAATGAAGGAATAAACGACAACGACGTAAATGGAACCTCTGGCAACAGAGGAGCTTCGTCCGGCAACCACGATTCAAACCCAATTGAAGGGGAAGACGGTCAGGTACTTGGAGGTTTCGTCATCCAGCAACTGATCACCACAACGACAGTAATCAACAGCTGAGATTGGAGCTACAGAGGCAAAAGGAAGAAATGGACAAGAGGAAGAAAATAAGGAAAATATGGAGATGCTACATCAGAAGCAACCCGACGGAGAGAGATATAGAAGAAGATTGATCAACATCTGGAATGAGAGGAATAACACCCCCCAAGACAGAGCAGAGGCTGGCAGACCAAGTAAGGAACATAAAGAAAAAGAACTGGCTCTCCCAACAGAAAGAGAAGAACTGGAAAGGGAAATGTCACACGACAACGAATTACACGAAGACGAACTGAGAGACGATGCCACAGAAGACGACAGGGAGGATGAGGTATCAAACAACGACACACGAAGAAACACCGACGAAGTAACAGAGAGGACGGAATGGGTAGAAAAGATTAGACAATGGATGGAGCCAGATACAGAGAGAACAAAGATCCCCTCCATGAAAGCCTACAACACCAAGAAATTAAGGGAGAAAACAAGTGAGGTCAATGAAATAATGGGCATAATACACACCAACAGTATCACAGAAACAAATAACTTGGTATATGCAGGAGCAGGATTAGTAGCAGAACTGATGGGGATTCGAACACCAACACCACCTCCCAGCACAACAACCCAACAGAAACCAAAACAGCAACCTCCTTGGAAAAGGCGCCTGGAAAAGCAAAATCATGGTGATGAGATCTGACTTTGAGTAAAACTGAAAGAGATGGCAGAAAAAAGGCTAAGAAGCAAAGAAAACAAGGGAGGAACTCAACGAGAAATACAAAGTACAAGAGAGGGGACTAAAAAAACAACACAATAGAAGATGTAAAACAGAGGCTTAAGGCCAAAGCACATAAGATCCAACGGTACATGAACAGGAATAAGGGATACCAACAGAACAAACTATTCTTGAACAACCAGAAAAGACTATACAGCCAACTAAGAGGGGAAGACAACCACCCAGAAACTTCCTGAAGCCGAACCAAGTAAGAGACTCTGGGAAAACATATGGAGCAATCCGGTATCACACAACAAACATGCAACATGGCTCCAGGAAGTCAAGGAAGAAGAAACAGGGAGAATAAAACAAAGATTCACAGACATCACGACAGACACAGTCAGACACCAACTAAAGAAAATGCCAAAACTGGAAAGCTCCAGGTCCGATGAAGTCCATGGATAACTGGCTCAAAAACTTCAGGCCCTACACCCACGAATAGCAGAACAACTCCAGCATTGTATCTCAAATCACCAAGACACCCAAATGGATGAGACAGAAGAACATCCCTAGTACAAAAAGACAAGAGTAAGGGAAATATAGCCAGTAAACTACAGGCTATCACCTGCCTACCAATAATGTGGAAGTTACTAACAGGTATCATCAGTGAAGGGCTATACACTACCTAGAGGAGACAAACACCATCCCCCCACCACAGAGAAAGGCTGCAGAAGGAAGTGTAGGGGCACAAAAGACCAGCTCCTCATAGACAAAATGATAATGTAAGAAGAACAGTAGGAGAAGGAAAACCAACCTAAGCATGGCATGGATAGACTATAAGAAAGCCTTCGACATGATACCACACACATGGCTAATAGAATGCCTGAAAATATATGGGGCAGAGGAAAATACCATCAGCTTCCTCAAAAATACAATGCGCAACCTGGAATACAATACTTACAAGCTCTGGAATAAGACTAGCAGAGGTTAATATCAGGAGAGGGATCTTCCCAGGGCGACTCACTGTCCCCACTACTCTTCGTAGTAGCCATGATTCCCATGACAAAAGTACTACAGAAGATGGATGCCGGGTACCAACTCAAGAAAAGAGGCAACAGAATCAACCATCTGATGTTCATGGACGACATCAAGCTGTATGGTAAGAGCATCAAGGAAATAGATACCCTAATCCAGACTGTAAGGATTGTATCTGGGGACATCAGGATGGAGTTTGGAATAGAAAAAATGCGCCTTAGTCAACATACAAAAAGGCAAAGTAACGAGAACTGAAGGGATAAAGCTACCAGATGGGAGGCAACATCAAACACATAGATGAGACAGGATACAAATACCTGGGAATAATGGAAGGAGGAGATATAAAACACCAAGAGATGAAGGACACGATCAGGAAAGAATATAGCAGAGACTCAAGGCGATACTCAAGTCAAACTCAACGCCGGAAATATGATAAAAGCCATAAACACATGGGCATGTTCCAGTAATCAGATACAGTGCAGGAATAGTGGAATGGACGAAGGCAGAAACTCCGCAGCATAGATCAGAAAACCAGGAAACATATGACAATCACAAAGCACTACACCCAAGAGCAAATACGGACAGACTATACATAACGCGAAAGGAAGGAGGGAGAGGACTACTAACTATAGAGGACTGCGTTAACATCGAAAACAGAGCACTGGGGCAATATCTGAAAACCAGTGAAGACGAGTGGCTAAAGAGTGCATGGGAAGAGGGACTAATAAAAGTAGACGAAGACCCAGAAATATCAGAGACAGGAGAAAGACAGAAAGAACAGAGGACTGGCACAACAAACCAATGCACGGACAATACATGAGACAGACTAAAGAAACTAGCCAGCGATGACAACTGGCAAGGCTACAGAGAGAGCTAAAGAAGGAAACAGAAGGAATGATAACAGCGGCACAAGATCAGGCCCTAAGAACCAGATATGTTCAAAGTACGATAGACGGAAATAACATCTCTCCCATATGTAGGAAGTGCAATACGAAAAATGAAACCATAAACCACATAGCAAGTGAATGCCCGGCACTTGCACAGAACCAGTACAAAAAGAGGCATGATTCAGTGGCAAAAGCCCTCCACTGGAGCCTGTGCAAGAAACATCAGCTACCTTGCAGTAATAAGTGGTACGAGCACCAACCTGAAGGAGTGATAGAAAACGATCAGGCAAAGATCCTCTGGGACTAATGGTATCAGAACGGATAGGGTGATACGTGCAAACAGACCAGACGTGACGTTGATTGACAAAGTCAAGAAGAAAGTATCACTCATTGATGTCGCAATACCATGGACACCAGAGTTTGAAGAGAAAGAGAGGGAAAAAAAAAATGGATAAGTATCAAGATCTGAAAATAGAAAAATAAAGAAGGATATGGGATATGCCAGTGGAAATCGTACCCATAATCATAGGAGCACTAGGCACGATCCCAAGATCCCTGAAAAGGAATCTAGAAAAACTAGAGGCTGAAGTAGCTCCAGGACTCATGCAGAAGAGTGTGATCCTAGAAACGGCACACATAGTAAGAATTTTTTGAGTGATGGACTCCTAAGGAGGCAGGATTGCAACCCGGAACCCCACACTATAAATTCCACCCAGTCGAATTGGAGGACTGTGATAGAGCAGCAAAAAAAAAAAAAAAAAAAAAAAAAAAAAAAAAAAAAAAAAAAAAAAAAAAAAAAAAAATAATAATAATAATAATATAATAATAATAATATAGTTACAAGCATAATGAACCCCCCTTCATGTATATCTTCTAACATATCCTCGTCGTACAATCCGATGAAGCACTAAGCATTAAAGGAAGGGGTATTAGATCCAAAAGAGAATAATGGCCATTCCCTTAATTTGGTATATTTAAGGGAATCCCTGCGTCAGATATTCGTAGAATCTAAAGTAAATTCACCCAACATTTTAGTTTTTCCGTAGTGAGGGACCTTCAGCCTCTCTCATCCTCCTAATTATAGTTTATTTAAGGGTCTGGAATATCATTGTCGTAATTTAAGGCAACGGGTTCATCTAACCTGCCATGTTGGTTGTGTTACGTCTGGTGTGACTCAGCTGATAAGATAGATCGATTCGTTAATGTGAGTGACAGGCATCGCAAAACCAAGTGAAAAAAATGCTCCTAAAGTTTCTTCGGCGCAATCGAGTTTACTGCACAGCGAGAATGCTATATGAAACTCAGCCGCGGCCCATGAAACTCTCAGCCACAGCCCAATGGTGGCCTGATTGGTACTTCAGACGCACGATCATGCTAACTTTAACCTTAAATGAAATAAAACTATAGAGGCTAGAGGGCTGCAATTTGGTATGTTTGATGATTGGATGGTGCATGATCAACATACCAATTTGCAGCCCTCTACCCTCAGTAATTTTTAAGATATGAGAGCGGACGGACAGACAAAGAGCCATCTCATATACAGTTTTCTTTTACAGAAAACTAATATAGTCAGCAGAGACTGTAATGTTATCCATAACGCCCTTCGATATTGAGCTGTGCCTAATCTGTTGCGCCATTACATTCCAAAGCTGGGTTTAGCGCCTCAGTGGCGTGGTTGGTTTGGTGTTTGCTTCTCACCTCGGTGGTCGCGGGTTCGATTCTCTGCCATTCCATTGAGGAATGAGAGATGTGAAATTCTGGTGATAGAAGTTCACTCTCGACGTGGTTCGGAAGTCACGTAAATCCGTTGGTCCCGTTGCTAAATAACCACTGGTTCCATGCAACGTAAAAACACCATACAAACAAACAAACAAACAAACAAAGCTGGGTTTTTGTATCCTTAATTGGGGCTGACGTTCAAGAGCATTTTTCATTTTTAGATTTCTTTCTCTCTCTTGATTGACAGAGTGATGAATTGATTTATCCGCAAATATTTGTCCAGAATATTTATTTTGTTACTTGTAATGCTTAGTGTTGGAATTTAAATATAAAATTTAGGTCGAAGTCCAAATGCTGGGTCCCAGGAATCATTCGGCGCTGAAAATGATGCTGAAACAATTATTGTGAGAGGGTGGAAGGAATATGGAAGGAAGAGAATATAGACAGAAGTACAGTGAAAAGACTGGAAAGGGGTTGCAGCTAGGAGCCGACGGAACGATGCGGAGAACCTTGAGTAATGCCTACAGTACACCGCGTGAGGTACGTACATTGACAGATACTGTTTGGTAGCTCTGGGAAAACGCCTTTATTAATTTCAAAGCCTTTTACATGTGCAAGCTAGTACGCTCCTTATGAATGCTACTAACTACTGCTGCCATTACTACTAATACTACTATTTCTGCAAATAATAATAATAATAATAATAATAATAATAATAATAATAATAATAATAATAATAATAAAAATCCTCATAGTAGCACGAGCCTTCAAATGGAGAAACAAATACACAGTTTGGTAAATGTACATATTTTATTTAAATGTAAAACTCCAAGGAAAACCATCTTTGGAGTTTTTAATTCAAATATATGTACATTTACATAACTGTGGATTTGTTTCTGCAATAATAATAATAATGATAAATAATAATAATATTAATAATAAGTTCGTCGAAAAAGCAGGCGCCACCACCTCGAGGCAAAAGGACGAAAAGTGGGAGGGAACTTTTAAATCTTTTGCTGACCTCAACTCCGGGTTCCGTGATGAGCGGATAAAGCGTTCATGAAAATTCCGAAATTCTTAACGGTAAGTTTTGAAGCTTATCTCTCTCTCTCTCTCTCTCTCTCTCTCTCTCTCTCTCTCTCTCATCTCTCTCTCTTCTCTCTTTTAAAAGAATTGGAATTCTAATTCCAAAGAATAATATTAATGAAATAAGAAGGGAAACTGCAAATGGAATAATTGCGCTCGCTCTCTCTCTCTCTCTCTCTCTCTCTCTCTCTCTCTCTCTCTCCTCTCTCAAGAGATATATTTTAATCCAAAGTGTAAGATTTATGAAGTAGAAGGGTAGTGGCAAATGGAAACATTTCTCTCTCTCTCTCTCTCTCTCTCTCTCTCTCTGGTTTTCGCGCTTGGGTACCAATCCGGTGGTCCGAAGTTCGATTCCCGTCTCGGCCAATGCAGAATCCGAGGAATTTATTTCTGGTGATAGAAATTCATTTCTCGATATAATGTGGTTCGGATCCCACAATAAGCTGTAGGTCCCGCTGCTAAGTGACCAATTAGTTCCTAGCCGCGTAAAAATATCTAATCCTTCGGCCAGCCTTAGGAGAGCTGTTAATCAGCTCAGTGGTCTGGTAAAACTAATATATACTTAACTTTTCTCTACTCCAAAAAATAGTCTGTGATAAAGAAAGGGTAAAATAGAAAAGACGAAATCCATGACAGAGAGAGAGAGAGAGAGAGAGAGAAGAGAGAGAGAGAGAGAGAGAGAGAAACATTAGTCATCTCGTCCAAGGCCATCATGGACGAAAATAAATTTTCCATCGCCGCTCGCATTCTCTCGGGCATATAAGTGGCCGTAGTTATGACGTCCTCTCTTTCGATTATACTCCATAAAGAACGCTCTGGGAAGAGAAAAGACGGCTAATGGCAAAATAGAGCTAATAAAAGCGAGAGCCAATGAGAATGGATGATATTTCCCCGGCATTCTACACCATCGTAGTGCCATTGTTCGGAATGTTTTATGGATGATATAAAGGCAAATAATTTGTACCAGGACGTTAGTCAACAACCTTAAGGAAGGATGGAGGCATTGCATGATGGAGATGTATGAGTATTAAGTTGGATATAGTATGAGTGTATACGAGCTTGCAATGTACTGATAATCGTTTCGTGTCTTAGTTTGGTTTAAGAATGTCGAAGGTCTGTATCGGTGCCGTCTTCGACGACGATTTGTAAGAAGGTTTTCAATACACACACACACACACACACACACACACACACACACACACACACACATATATATATATATTAGCTATATATATATTATAATTATATGTATATACATACATATTTATAATATATATATATTATATATATATGTGTATATACGTATATAGTATATATATCACACATATATATATATATATATATATATATATATATTATGTATATATATATACTATATACGTATATACACACACACATATATATATATATATGTATATATATGCTATATACGTATATATATATCTATATATATTATATATATATATATATATATATATATATATATATATATATATATATATATAATACTATATAGTATAAATAGAGAGGGAGAGAAAGTGGATATAAATAAAAGTGTTTTGAAACAGGAGAGATCGCTGGAAAGGAAGAAAGGAAGAGAAACTAAATTCAAATTGCGATTTATTTCTCCTTCCCTTCCTTCGTCCCTCCTCGATAAATTCTCGTTACTTTCTTTACTTTCTCTGTTTTTCCAAAGTCTTTTAGCGAGAGCCTCTCTCTCTCTCTCTCTCTCTCTCTCCTCCTGTCTCCTCTCTCTCTCTCTCTCTCTTCTCTCAATAGAGAGAGAGAGAGAGAGCTTTTACTTCCAAGGAATGAAATTTATCTGATAAGAAAGGTAAATGCAAATGAAAGAAAACTCTCTCTCTCTCTCTCTCTCTCTCTCTCTCTCTCTCTCTCTCTCTCTCTCTCTCTCTCTCTCTCCTTCCTGCGTTCGCAAATTTTACGAGGGTCTTATTCAACTTTTGCTTTAATGAGATACAAGCGCAATTAACCTCCTTATATTTTTCAAGGTGTTATCCACCCTTGCAATTTTTCACTAAAACATCAAGAAGTTTTCTCTTCTCAGCCAACTCCTCTTTGTCCTCCGTAACTTTAGTTCATTTTCTTCCACCTCCTTTCCTTACAGTCTTGTCGTTTTTGATTAACCTAACCTTATCTCAGCACGGGCTCTTGCTCACCGAGCAGCCCCTTAAAGTTACTCTCTCTCTCTCTCTCTCTCTTCCCTTCGTCTCTTCCATGTCGCGTTCGTACCCCTTCGTCCGCATATTTCAAACTCCCTAATTCCTAGCTTCCGTGTTCTCCTACTTATCCTTTCTCATTCCCTCTCGTCTCTCCTCCCTTGGGCTTCGTCTCCTCCTCCTCTTCGGAAGGAAAGTGAACCGTCTAAACGTTTCCTTGGGAAACGTTTTGTAGAGAAAAAGTGGGAGGGACAGAAAGGGATCTACAGGATCCAAGACTTCGGACATATTGGTGTACCTGTTTATTTGGTCCAGCCTTCCTGAAAGTAGTTAACTGTTGATCTTAATTATCTCATTGTTTGTCATGTAATTTATTCAGTTCCAGCAGTACTTCGTTTAACATAATTTCGTTAAAGTATAACTCTGATTGCCTTTCCCGTTTTGCATTCTTATGATTGTTAATATTTTATTCTGTAAAGTTCTTAGTTTTTTTTTTTCTTTAAAGTTTTCTCTTTCTTTGCAGATTTCTTACTTCCTTAAAGCTTTTACTTATTTTCCTTTCCAGTCAGTGTTTATATTATTATTATTATTATTATTATTATTATTATTATTATTATTATTATTATTATTATTATTATTATTATTATTATTAGCCAACAGGCATACTGGGATGCTAAGGTTCTCCTGGTTAATAGATTTGATGATGAATCTTTAAGAAGATTAGGAGTAAGCTGGCAGGATGGCGTGATAAATGGTGCCTTAAGGATATTACAAAAGTTGACGATGGAGATGGCTTGCACGTATCCTTTGCACTATCCCTGGGAAGAAATGATGTTATGGGGTCAACTCATGCAAGAATTACGAGACTGTAGGCTGGAAATAAGTAGAGATAAGTAGATGTGAAAGCGCAAGAAAGCAAGGCATTCTAGGCGATTATTATTATTGTATTTTCTTTCCAAACGAGTAACCGTTAATGAAAATGCATTTAATAAGGAGATCTTATTGCAACAAAAGTGCTGTCATCAATACAGGAGAAATTAACTTTTCCCGTTGAGGGATTCATTTGGTTGCCCAGGTTTATTGAGTTTGGTGTTGCCTTAATTATGGGATTTATTTCCATCTTCTTGCTTTAGCTAAATGGAGTCTGTACATCCCATTTTTACTCCACTGTAGAATTCGTTTACTACAGTATGGAGGCATTCGGGATTCACCTTTCGATTTGTGTGATACCCTCCGATTTAGGGTATTCTCACAACCTATACTCGGTTTTTTTTTTCCATCTGCCTACCCGCCTGTAGTGTTTGCGTGTGGTAACACTGCGTCCCTGGCTTTTGATTGTTACATTCAGCGTACATTCAACAACAATAATAACATCCTATTTCGATTATTAACGGTGTAATTCGCATACAGTAAATTATTAAAACACTTTTCAGTTGCAAATGGCACCCAGATGTCCTTTTATTTACCTAAAACTTACACATAGCGTAACTATCTAAAGCCCGGGATGCAGAGTTACCATACGCAAACACCACAGGCGGGTGGACAGATGGAAAAAAAACAGAGTATAGTATGTCTGACCCTCGTGGGTATCATGGGTCTCCACCATTCCCTATGAAGGAATTCATTCATCCCCCTTTCATGTTCTTGGTTTAGATTCCATTTGAGGTCCACGTGATACCTCCACGTTTGAGATTTGAGACCTTTGCCCTCTCGTCCATCTGAGCATTTTCCCTTTCAAAAAAAAAAAAAAAAAGTATATCTTAGTTTTCCCAGACCACTGATTAACAGCTCTCTTAGGGCTGGCCCGAAGGATTAGATATTTTGACGTGGCTAGGAACCAACTGGTCACCTAGCAACGGGACCTACAGCTTATTGTGGGATCCGAACCACACTATATCGAGAAATGAATATCTACCACCAGAAATAAATTCCTCCGATTCCGCTTTGGCCGAGCCGGGAATCGAACTTCGGGCCACCGGATTGGCAGCCGAGCGCGAAAACCACTCGTCCAGCGAGGACAAGTTTCACTTTCGAAGGAACAAGTGCTTCTGGGTTTGTGAGATTGCAAGATGAATTGTTGGTTGCTATTTTAAGAGGAACGGTTTCAGTTGGTTATAGTTCGACTGTACTTCCTACTTCTTCTCAGCAGCTGAGGAGTTCTCGTTGTCGCTCCTCCAGCGAAGTTTGTGTGAAAAGTTGAACTTGACAAAGAAGAGGAAGACGGATTCTTTTTGGGAAAATATTCCCTTCTTGATAAAGAGAATGAAAAGGACAATCACCTTCAACGCTTGGAGAACATTTTTAAGAGAATGTTTGTGTGGAATCATTAAAGTTTGCCCCACGTAGGGGAGCAACGCCGTAAACGCCTTTCGCACGGTGTACTGTAAGCATTACTAATGGGCGTTTGCAGCATCCCATCGGCCTGTAGCTACGCCTACTTCGTAGCCTTTTACTTTACCTCAATTCCTTCTTCCTTTCTTCCGTCTTTCTGTACAACCACTCCACTTATTCCATTCAGTGTTTAGCGCTGAATGGGTGAAAGTGCTTTGTTTTCTAATTTCCTGAAAGCGTCGGCTTCGAAACTGATGTTGACGAGTAGGAAAGGAACAGCGGTTGAAAGCAATTTTGTTTTTTTAAGCACGTGGAGAATCAAAGGCTCCTGGACTGTGAAAAATGAATTCGTCAAGCATTAAACTGTTAAAAATCTTTTATCACATCTTTCCTGCTTTCGGGCAAAGTTAATCATTTATTTCCTGCCTTCGGGCAACATGATCAGTGCAGTGTATGTATATATATATATATATATAATATATATATATATATATATAGTTATATATATATATATATCTATATATATAGATATATATATATATA
>NC_087215.1:63536791-63541791 GCF_015104395.2 Macrobrachium nipponense | reverse complement strand
GTTAGGAGCCGTGAATATCCGCGGCGGAATTGTTACGAATTGAATATTGAGAGCTTTTAAAAGATAATACCGAAATAAACCACTTAGTAATTCTACGTTTAAACAAGTGGCTTTTAAAATTTGGAGGACATTTCTGCGTTATTTGATTTCGAGATCAAAGTGGGGTTCTGTTATTATTGGATGTTGGGCAGAGAATCTCTATGAATTCGGCTTTGCTGCGAACCCGCTTGTCGTTTAGCCAAATGATTAATTCTCTCTCTCTCTCTCTCTCTCTCTCTCTCTCTCTCTCTCTCTCTCTCTCTCTCATGCACGCTGCGCTCTCATACATTGATATACATATACATTATGCCTACATACATATATAACATATTATCTATATATATATATATATAATATATATATATATAATATTATATCTATATATGCATGCATATACATACATACATACATACATACATACATACATACATCATATATATATATATATATATATATAATATATATATATATATATATATAATAGTAATAATACACAGGTGTGAATAAAGGTAAGCACTTTAGTGAACAAACGAAAAACTAAATGATACACACAGTATGGAAAGTTCAGTGAACTACTTGTCCCGACTAACAATATTTTCAGTGATTTTCAGCTTGTTAAGAGAGTGAAGAGAGAGAGACGAGAGATGGAAGAGAGAGAGAGAGAGAGAGAGAGAGGGATATACGACTATTATGTTCCCATCGTATCATAATTTTTGAATTGAAAGACTCCAGAGAGAGAGAGAGATGAGAGAGAGAGAGAGAGAGAGAGACCAAACAGTCTTTTATACCCCTTCTTCGAAGTCGGAGTTCGCAATGTCATTTCATTTACCTAAGTTGTAACCCCGAATGTATGGCCCCCAACTAATGGCTGTCCAGGGCGCGTTCTCATCCAGTCACATTGGCAGGGTCCAACAGAACGCGCCGTCATGTTAACAAGGCCCATTGTATTTCGAAACAAAATATCTTTTCCATTACAGAGGAACATTGACGCTATTGCTTGCTCGTTCTGAATTCTGGTTTACGTATTACCCTCTGGTTTTTCGGTATTCTTTGCTTTTTTATTTTTATATTCGTTTTGTCGTTTTTTTTATATGCACATTGCCCACATTTACCTTTTGATTTTTTGTTCTCGAATGTTAATCCAGTGTAAATTATACATTTGTATAATATTTTTATGTGTTATTAATATATAAATATAAATATATATATATATATATATATATATATATATATATATATATATATTCACGTATATCGATTTTGTTTTCACTTGTCATAGAGAAAACTCTATATTAATAATGTATGTTATATGTAATAATATAATATATTAATTATATAATATAGTATATTCTATATAATATAGTTATATATATGATATATATATATATACTACTTATATATATATATATATATGCATATATATTATCTATATATATATATATATGTATAATATATATGCATATATATATATATGTATATATATATATATTATCATATATATATATATATATATATATATACACCTTCGCCGCTTTACATATTAGTAAAACATTTGGATGTTGCAATTGTTTTTCTGCAATTGCTTTACAATCTGGTATTGGAACGAAACTTTTTGAACCTTTTTTCATACGTTTATTTATAAAAATATAAACTGGATTTTGTTTTGAAAAGTAAATATGAAATCTTTCAGGGTTGATTTGGTACGATTTTTATTTAGCACAGTTCATAAATTGTCGTCGATTCAACTCTTATGTAATTCGAAAAATGAGGAAAAAATTCCCTTTGTATCTCATTCAATTTATAACATACTGATGACTACTTCTAAGAGAATTTAATTGTTAATTTTGATTATGCAAAACAGGTTCTCAGTCGACCAGTCAGTTATATATTATATATATATATATATATATATTATATATATATATATATATATAAAATAATGTATATATTATTGTATATATATTTATATATATATATATATACGTATTTCTTATATATAGTTATCTACTTTTATTATTTTATTAATGTAAGTCATAACTGTTGTAAATATATTCAACATGTAAGACAATTGAGTTCAGTTTCACCACAGTATGAGATTGGTTAAAATAACTAACACTGTGTCAGAGCCCATATATCTAGAATAAAGCAAACTCTCTCTCTCTCTCTCTCTCTCTCTCTCTCTCTCTCTCTCTCTCTATCTCATATTCACAGAAGCGCACAAACAAACAAAAAATATAAAAAGACATTTTTGCATATTCCATTTACATTTATATTTTTTCGCATATATAACCTGCTGAAAAAGGCTAAACCTTTCCTTCCAAATAAATGCAATTTAATTCATAAGTCCTCACTGAGAGAGAGAGAGAGAGAGAGAGAGAGAGAGAGAGAGAGAGAGAGAGAGAGAGAGAGAGAGAGAGAGAGAGAGAGAGCTTTTATAACCCGTATAAAGGGAATATACAAAATTCTCAAGATTATAAGCTTCCTGAAATACCAGTGAAAGTATAATTTATCGAACCCTGGGAATAGTTGTGTTGAATTTAGATTACGGTATCCACCACAAGACCAATTCAGGTATAGAAATACACACACACGCACATACACACACGCACACTCACACACACACACACACACACACACATCTTGCTTCACATAAATTATTTGCATCGCAACTCCATTGCATACATATATATAATATATATATATATATATATATATATATATATATATATATATATATATATATTATATATATATATATATATTTCCCCCTTTGGCCCCCTTGGAAAATATGCTGCGGGCGCCCATGCAACACGCACATGCAAGCACGTACATATATACACATATACAATATATATATATAATATATTATATATATATATATATATTAATATATATATATATATATAATATACATATATAGCCTAGACATTTTTTGTGTTTAATAATGAGAAAAAAGATAGACGAAACGAGTGATTTTCTTTGCTTTTTAATAGTAATGAATATGTATTACCCCACCACATAATAAGGTACTTGTTTACAAATAAAAGAGAGAGACAGTCTGACAGACAGACAGACAGACAGACAGACTGCTAGATAAGCCTTAAGTATCCACTACACCAAGTAGAACTTAGGTAACAATTTCAACACCTAGGCAAATTGCAAAGAACATCTTAAGAGGAAAGAGGGATGCTGGTAACATCATCATCTGCACCTCTTCCCTCCTCTCCTGAATGTCGGGATTCGCGAGATGCTGCGAGAATTTCGGAATATAAATGCTCTAGTTTGGATTTTGCTTTGGTGGGGGAAACCGCAATCTTATCTTCGCTTTTTGTTTCTGTTTATGCACCCCCGTCTGACAGACAGTTTTTTATGCTGTATTGCAAATATATTAAGGGGTTATTTTAAAGTTTTAAAGCCTTTGTGTACGCCGTCTGACATTCAGGTTGGATGCTTTGCTGCTAATATATTAAAGGATTATTTTAAAGCCTTTGCGTTCGCCCGTCTGACAGTTTTGATGCTTTATTGGCATATATATATATATATATATATATATATATATATATATATATATATATATATTAAAGATTATATTTTTATTTTTAAAGCCTTTGTGTACGCCCGTCTGACAGATAGTTTGATGCTTTATTGCATATATATATATATATATATATATTATATATATATATATATAGTATATATATATGTATTATTATTTTTTATTATATTTTTAAACCCTTTGTGTACGCCCGTCTGACAGACGTTACTGTATAACTAATAAAAAAAAGAAAGAAATAGCAAGGAATACGATATGGAAGACAAATGTCAACAGAAAAAATGAAAACTAACATTCGATTGCAATGAAAGTAGTAAGAATAACAACAATAATAATAAAACTGTGACCTCTCTTCAATAAAAGAGCGTTTTCTTCTTGAAAAGTATATTTACAGAAGTATAGATAGATATAGCAATGGAAAGGGACTTTCGTATGTCTAGGTCTATGGTGATCTGGACGTTATGAATTTAAGACAAACTTTGGTTACTTGGGTTTGTTTATAACACCCAAACGACCATTATGCTGATTAACCTTTTTCACATATACAGTAGAAAAGTTCTTTCACCTTGATATTCGTTACAAAATTGTTCAGATGTAAAAATCTGAGGACATTATATTCCTTGCAGTTAAAAAAAAAGGAAAGATGACAACAGTTTGATATCAACCGTCATAGTGAAACGGTAAGTTTAAAACCAGTGACGGATCAAATAATAATAATAAAAAAAAATCATAAAAGTTAATAACAGAATCACGAAAGTTTTCGGTTTCTCTCTAATTGGGAATATTGTTAATTGGATACGCCCATACGGCTGGCAATAACATTCGGCATCGCAAAATGAAATTTATTATTGAATGATGGAGTGAATTCAGTAAATTTCGCTCGCACGCGAGTGAGGAGCGTGCGTTTTCTGCGTGTGCGTGTGTGTATGTGTATGTGCACGGGTGTTTCCCAGTTTGTGTGTATGTAGTGTATGCCTGTGTGTGCCTTTATAATTGACTTGGGCACAGAGTGAATTCAGAAAATTGTGCTCGCATGCGAGTGAGCGTACCATGCGTGTATGTGTGTCTATATATGTATATACATATATATAATTTATATACATTATATATATATATATATATATATATATATATATATATATATATATATATATTAGCTATTAAGCTTCCCTGTTCATGTATCAGTTGTTTACGCTTTTGCGTGCGCGCGTAATTCACCTGGGCACAGGTAAGCTCCCCTTAATCCTCACGGATTACTACTCCAAAGAGGTCCAACGCCCTCACGTCCCCTCGAGGGAGTGATTATGGGCACCATGAAACCACTGGAGGCTGGTGTTCAAGAGCAGGTGTTACAACCTTAAAGAGGTTATTATAACCTCTCGGGATGTTCTCCTTTGCAGAGAGAGGA
>NC_087215.1:63526791-63529291 GCF_015104395.2 Macrobrachium nipponense | reverse complement strand
TTATATGGATAGATAGATAGATAAATAGATAGATAGATATATACATACACAAAACAGTAGATAAAACCAACAGCAGATAGAAAACAGTCATGAATATAGGTGGATAGATTGCAAAGCATACGTGTGTAGCATAAGGGACACACTGTTAAGAGAGATGTTTAGACTGAGCAGTGACATCCATGTACAGGAAAACACACACTCTAAGGACATGGAAATCGACTTCGATCTGCCCTCACACTTACATCATCGGCCCCTGTTCCGGGATGGAAATTAGAACGGGTGTCCTTGCCCCGAACTAGCTCACTCGTCAATAACCTCTGAATTGTGCGCGCACGCACGCACACACCTCACACACTCCGTTGAGATCTCTCTTGATATGCCGTTGCTTAAGTTACTATCATTTATTGGTATATCTTTTTGTTATTTTTAAGACTGATGATAGTGACAGTGATCGGTCGAATTATTTAGTAGATGATGATTCTCGTAGAGGAGAGATTATCTTTCAGATAATTGCCCTGTAGGTGATCATAGCTATGATTAATTTATTATTATTATTATTATTATTATTATTATTATTATTATTATTATTATTATTATTATCTGTTATAAAACTTTGTTACGAGGAAGTGCGCTCTCTGAAGAACCTGGCAGGAACTGCCATAAACTAAGAACAGTACTGCGTAAATAGTTGGCATGAAAATATGTTTACAACAGACAGAATCATAAATTTCACTAACGGGCATTTTTCGTCCTATTATAAGATGGAACGTGATTGGTCGCCGATTATTATCATTATATATTATTATTTTTAAGGATAAATAATCCGACTTCAAACAGCTTTTAAATCCAATCGCGTTCCCCCGTCGTAGAAATGCCTCCGAATTTCTCGGTTGTCTTTCCGTCGTTTTTCAAGAAGTTTCCTTTTTCCTTTAGCTGATTCATCGTCCGCTATATCCTCCCCTTCCCCTCCCCCCCCCCCCCCCCCCGCCCACCCCTTCCCTTCCTTCCCCTCCTCCAGGAATAAGTCCCCCTTACCCACTCCAGCCCCACCACCCGAAGATTCCACTCACATTCCAATCCCTTTCCCTCTTTTTTGGAATCTCGGCGAATGCTTCTCCATTAGTCTCCTGGAAATCCAAATTCTTGAATCTGGTGTAAGGAAACTTTTTTTTATTTTTTCTCTCTCCTTTCGCTTCTTTGCAAACCTTCGTACTAAGAGCATCGGGCTTTTGTGCATTGCCTGCGCAATTTTATTTCATTTTATATTTGTGCTTGTGTTTTCTCTCGCTTACTTTTCATCTTTGTTATGTCTATTCCCAGATCTGTTTACTTTCGAGACTTCTGTGAGACTTCCCGATTCAAATCAAAACATCGGAAGGAGTTTATTTATTTATTTATTTTTTTATTTTTTTGCGAAACTTTTATCTATTTATTTTTTTTTTTTGCAATTCAGCTTGATATCTCTTCAACGTTTTATATTCTTAATGTACACATTTCTCTGTTTTGTTATAATCTTAGTTTTTGTTTTATTAAGGGCCTCTAAAATGTATAAATCTAGTTACATTGCTTTTCCTTCATTCCCTCAGTCTCGGTTACCCGTATATTTCCCAATTTTAATTTTGTTTATTAGAAACAAAGTTTTTGTTTTATTGCAAACTAAATGTTCAATCTTCTTTATATTTGTTAAACTTACAGTTAAATTTGAAATAATTTGCCTGATTTATTTCGTATCATAAGCAGGTGTCGCTCAGTTATCATAATTAATGCTGAAATGCCTTGAGACGTGATTTGCTGGCTAATAATAATAATAATAATAATATAATAGTAATAAGTAATAATAATAATATATAATATAAATATAATAATAATATCATAAATAATAATAATAATAATAATAATAAATAATAATAATAATAATAATAAATAATAATAATAGATGAATAAATAATAATAATAATATAATATATAATAACCAGCTGTTGACACACTACGGGATTTACCACCGTATTTTACTACATTTTCTTCTATATTTTATAAAGACTGCTGTAGCTACGTTGGTAATATATTTCTCTTTGCCAAACAATTGACTTTGGCCAGTTATTTGGATAATAATAATAATAATAATAATAATAATAATAATAATAATAATAATAATAATAATAATAATATAATAATATTATTATTAATTATTATTATTATTATTATTATTATTATTATTATTATTATTATTATTATTATTATTATTATTATTATTATTATTATATTATTATTATTATTATTATTATCCGAGTAATTGACTAAAGTTCATAGTTTGGTAAAGAGAATAATAATAATAATAATAATAATAATAAATAATATAATAATAATAATATAATAATAATAATAATAATAAATAATATATTTATTATTATTATTATTATTATTATTATTATTATTATTATTATTATTCTCTTTACCAAACTATGAACTTTAGTCAATTACTCGGATAATAATAATAATA
>NC_087215.1:63521791-63524291 GCF_015104395.2 Macrobrachium nipponense | reverse complement strand
ATATAATGTATATATTTGCATATAATTTATATATAAAATGTATATATTTACATATATATTGTTTATGTGTACGTGCGCGCGAGGACATGTGTACACATGCACATATGCAGCTGTGTACACGTGCGTGCAATATCCCGTCGAGAAGCTGGAATAAAAAGCGTACGGGAAGTACACTATCTTTTTGCTTGGTACTTCATTAACGTCTGATTAATAATAATAATAGTAATAATAATAACTATTATTATTATTATTAAGTGTTTTTCTCCTTGAGAACCATAAGGGATATTCCTTTCTTGAGCTTTCCCCTTGATGATTTCATTAGCCATAATCACATTTCCAAATTAATTGCGAGTCTTTTTCTGCTCCGTAGCTCGTCAGTTTTACCTCTTCATTTGCATATCCTTTTAAGTAGAGAGAGAGTCGTTGATGTACTCTTATGCCACCGGATTATTTCTCTCTCTCTCTCTCTCTCTCTCTCTCTCTCTCTCTCTCTCTCTCTATATATATATATATAATATATATATATAATATATATATATATATGTATGTATGTATGTATACATATATGTGTATGTATGATGTGTATATATATATAATATATATATATATATATATATATTATATACTATATATATATATATATATATATATATATCTATATATATATATATTATATATATCTATATATCTATATTATATATAGTATGTGTTAGTGGTTTTACGTGTATGTACGAGGGGTTTGGGATTTTTATTATAATTACATAATTACACATACCTTCTTCCAATACCACAAACGCTCTCCCCCACCCCCGAAAAAAAGGAAGAAAAAATACCCACAAACAAAGGACTTAAAATACGTCCCTTTCTTCATCCCTCCCTCCGTCCTTTCCTCTCACCCTCCTCACCAACACCAAAAAAAAAAAAAGAAAAAAAAAGCAACGTCCACAAGCAAAAAATCTTAAAATACAAATCATAAAAACCATTTTCACGTTGCCCGTACCCAATATGTCGCAAGCCACCTGCCCGCACCGCGCCGTCTTGACATTGCACTTGTCCTTTATAAATTCCCTTCCGTCGTGCATGATTATTGCACGGTTAATCACTTTGATGAGTCCCAATCAGGGCCGTTATAACATCGGAGTGTGTTGATTACTCAGGCAGTGTGAGCGATCTCTCACCTGTGACGGGACAGGTGTCGCTGGACCCCTAATGCAATTCTGATGGGAGAGTGCGGCGCTCAGCTGGAAGTGATTATACCTTAATTAAATGGGGAGCTCCTGTTTTTGATTTGGTGTCTTCTTGTTTTATTATTATTTATTATTATTATTGATTATTATTATTATTATTATTATTATTATTATTATTATTATTATTATTATTATTATTAAAGTAATGGCTACTTCAGCAGCATTACACTTGTAGAGATTCTTCTCTATTTTCCGAATAGCGGCTTTTTTCCGTGCTACTTAGACAGGCTAGTAGAGCGCCTATAGAGGTCATGATCAAATACAGTCTAAATTGGTGTATATATTTGAATTTTACAGATAAACTATGATACCATAGTTATCAAAGTCATTAACGATATATATATATATATGTCTCTCTCTTCTCTCTCTCCTCTCTCTCTCTCTCTCTCTCTCTCTCTCTCTCTTTCTTGAAGCAAGCGAGCTTTCGTCTGGAGCTGCCAGACATCCTCGGGCTGGGAAGCTGAGGGTGGACTGATCCCTCAGCTTCCCAGCCCGCGAGTATGTCTGGCAGCTCCAGACGAAAGCTCGCTTGCTTCAAGAAAGAGAAGAGAGAGAGAGAGGAGAGAGAGAGACATATATATATCGTTAATGACTTTGATAACTATGGTATCATAGTTTATCTGTAAAATTCAAATATATACACCAATTTAGACTGTATTTGATCATAACCTCTATAGGCGCTCTACTAGCCTGTCTAAGTAGCACGGAAAAAGCCGCTATTCGGAAAATAGAGAAGAATCTCTACAAGTGTAATGCTGCTGAAGTAGCCATTACTTTTAATAAAGTATGCTTGAGAGAGGGTCTGCTTCCTAAGTATTATTATTATTATTACTTTATAATATCTGTATATGTACATACACACACATATATACATAATACACATATACACACACACATGTGTGTATATATATATATATATATATATATATATATATAGTATATATATATATATATATATATATATATCAAGTATAAAAGGCCCATTACGATAGTCCGGTTTAAAGCTAAGGATTCTATATTTCGGTGGACTAACTTCCACCCTTATCAAGTAATGAATGACAGAAGAAGTTGCATTTCGCCAATGCAACTTCTTCTGTCATTTTACTACTTGATAAGGGTGGAAGTTAGTCCCTGAAATACCGTCCTTAGCATTAAATCAGTGTGTTTTAATGGGCCTTTTATTCTTGAGACCTATTCCTGTTGTGACGAAGAATATTTACATATATATATATATATATATATAGATATATATA
>NC_087215.1:63511791-63516791 GCF_015104395.2 Macrobrachium nipponense | reverse complement strand
TATATATAAGGCAAAGGAATCCTTACGTAAGCATGTTTGTGCTGTTGTTGGTTGAAGGAGCCCGCGAGAGAGAGAGAGAGAGAGAGAAGAGAGAGAGAGAGATTTCGTAAAAAGCTTGTGATTGGTGTTTTTTTTCTATATAGTTTTTTGGCATGCTTATTTTACAGTGTCCAAGATATAATGGGCATGCGCAGTTTTATAAGCGCTGGTTGACGTAATCAAACCCATATGGCTGTTATGTTTATTAATAATTTTCGTTTTTTTTATATCTTATGCTTCATAGGAATTTTCACGTGTATCAACAATACTTATTTAATTGAGAAGTTTTAAAGAAGGTGGTCTCAGGTAATCAAGTTCCCTAAAAGTTTTATTTTGCCTTTTCAAGAAATCATCTATATGACCCAGTTTGACATTTAGATATAAAGGTTCCTTGATGTATTACGAAATCATCTAGTATGTGACCTAATTCGACATTCAGTAATAAAGGTTCCATGATGTTTTTACAAATATATTGCAGAAAATTGAATAATCATTATAATCATTCATTTTTCATCATCCTTTTCATATTTGAACCTTTTTATATATAAGGAAGACCTTATTCTCATCAGTTATTATCTTCATTCTCTACATGAAGAGATATTTTCTTCCATTTCTTAATCTGTATCTCCTGTCCACCTCTTTCCCCTTTTGAACAACTATTCTGTTTCCTTTCTTATGCTTCTATACTTTTAATCTCGTCTCCTTCATAAAAAAAAACCTATGTCATCCACACCTTTCTTTTCTTCCCCCTCGGAAGCATTCCCTATTTTATGTGGGATTTATTTACCCTTGTTTCTTATCTTCTCTCTTCTTTTTATTTTTAACCGCCCCCCTCCTATCTTGGGAAAACTTTTAATCTCCCTCGCTCTCTATCCTTCCTCTCCTAATTAACAGGTTCCTTCTAAAAAATAAAATTGATTTTCTTCAGTTTCTTAACCTTCCTGTTATCTTGATCTTTTTCCTTCATAGAAAAATTATGTATTTTCCTCAATTTCTTATTCATTACAAAAAAAAAAGGTTATTCTCCGCTATCTATTTTTCTCTTTGTTACCCTCAATTCTTAACCTCGTCTCTCCTTCTGAACCTCTTTCCCTTTATACTATATCCCTTCCAGTCACTTCCCTCCAAACACACCCCCCACCCCCACCCCCATTCCCGCCACCTCCATTCCAGTACAGCATATCCCCCATCCAGAATTTCCAGTCGCTGCGACGTCAAGCTATTAATCTCAACACTTTGGCTTCAGACGATGGGCGTAATGTTAGATGACGGGCGCAGCTGTTGTGGACCGCCGGCCCAAGGACTTCCAACATTCCAACTCCCTCCTGGCCGAAATTGCCTGGAATGAACGGTCCTGGAAGGAATTCGCTCGTCCGTCATCGTTTGATACGGGATTCATACGCGCTTGCCGTACCAAGAGCACCCCCTTCGGGAATAGCTTGTGCATAACTGGTCGCGTTCATTAAGTGCTCTGGCATTCCTGTTATCTCGGTTTCGTCGTGAACGCTGGTGCTGCTTTTCGTCATGGACTCCTCTTAGGAGATGGACAAGGTAAGTACATATTATGCATTACGAGAATGTTTGGGAATCTAGGGTCGATTGTTGCTTTTTTCCATTCTCTTCATTCATCTTCCCGATATATATTTGTAATATTCATAATAACTGTTAGTCCCCCGAAAGAAAGCAGATTAAAGGCATACTATTAGTAAAGTACGTTAGTATTTTATATTATATATATATATATATATATATATAATATGTATATATATATATATATATATATAGTATATATATATATATAATATATATATATATGTAAAAGGAGGCTATTGAAATTTCTTTTGTTGGAATATAATTGAGAATTTTAGGGCACCACTCAAAGGAGAAAGATGTTTAGAAGATTCAGGATAATTGCTAATATTGCCAATATATTAATAATGGCATAGTCATAAAACTTGTAGTTCTCTGTTGATATGACTGACACTGAGAGCGGTCCTACAGATATTATTAAAAGTTTGCGAAAAGAAATGATGCTAGTGGGCTACTGATAAAGACTATAAATCATTACGAAAAGTATGTGGGACATGTGTAGAATGTCGATTAAAATTTATTACTAGAGAAGCGAAGTGATGTCACTGGATACGGGTTTATTTCTGGCGGCCCGGCACCGCCCGGCCTTAACGCTTTTCAAATGCTAATCTATAAATGTATTGAAGATATTAAAAAAAAAATTCCTTCCTAACAGATAAAACCTTACATCTTTGAATTTCATCCCATTTAAGATTTATTTTTAGAATATCATAAATTCACATTTAAATGAGGTTTTGATTATAGCATTTCTAGCGGCTATTCAAATGCTAATATCTCCAAAAGTATTGAAGATAAAAGATAAATTCTTTCGGCAGATTAAACCTGACATCTTTAAATTTCATCCCATATAAGATTTGTTTTTAAAATATGATAAATTAACATTTAAATGAGGTTTTAATTATAGAATTTCCGGCGGCCCGGCCTAACGCTCCAAAATTATTGAAGATAAAAGATAAATTCTTTCGGCAGATAAAATCTTACATCTTTAAATTTCATCCCATATAAGATTTGTTTTTAAAGTATGATAAATTCACATTTAAATGAGGTTTTAATTATAGAATTTCCGGCAGCCCGGCCTAACGCTATTCAAATGCTAATATCTCCAAAAGTATTGAAGATAAAAGGTAAATTCTTTCGGCAGATTAAACCATACATCTTTACATTTCATCCCATATAAGATTTGTTTTTAAAATATCATAAATTCACATCTAAATGATGTTAACCCTTTGATGGTTCAACTTGAAGCTTCGCGAGGTATCGCCTTTAGTGCGCCCTACTGTTTTTTATACAAGAGACCAATATGGAAAAACTGTATACCGTCAATAAAAATGTAGGACTGTTGAAAGTTGTGACAAACTAATACAATTTCTGGGGCAACATTTACAATTATAGGGCACTTTTGAAAGGCTGATAGGCACTAAAATCATAGCAATGTGCTATTCAACTCGCTGCATTTATTGAGTGTTTCATGAAAATATGAATATTCGCAGGACGATTTAAAATAGAAGTACGGAGTAAAAGAAAAATATTGATATTTATAGGACACTTTTAGGAATTGGTAGCCAGGCAAGATACTATTTGATGTCGTTGCAATTTTGAAAACAATTATTAAAAGTTTTAGGAAAGTATGTAACGACCTAGGAACATTTTAGCATTTGCAAGACGATTTTTTTTAAAAATGAGAGAACACAGTCAGAAGCAAAGAGGGGTAAAAATATATGCATTACGTAACAAAAGAAAAAAAACAGAGAAAAGAGGTTTCATGGGGAAAGCGCGCATAAACACGGCCAGGTGGATGCTACGTAGCGTTATGCAGACATTGCATACACTTGCATATAGGAAAACAATAACGAGGGACGTTTATTGGACTCTGGGATAAAGAGTGGCGCTCTTTAATTCTATTTTTTCCTCCCGAAGGTATTTTATGGCAGCTGATAAATAGTCTTGTTCCGGACTCTTCTCTCTCTCATTCGTATTTACTTTCTCGTTCTTTCTCTTGCACCCTTCTCAGTCTATGTGCGATCTAGTCGTCTGTATGAACAATATCTCTCTCTCTCTCTCTCTCTCTCTCTCTCTCTCTCTCTCTCTCTCTATCCATATATATATATATATATATATATATATAGATATATATATATATATATATATATATATATATTATATCCTGTCTCTTTCATTCGCTATTTACTTTCTCGTTCTTTCTCTTGCCCCCTTATCAGTCTCTATACGATCTAGCTGTCTGTTTAAACAATATACCGTTCTCTCTCTCTCTCTCTCTCTCTCTCTCTCTCTCTCTCTCTCTCTCTCTCTCTATGTCTCCATATATATAGATATATATATATATATATATATATATATATATATTATATATATATATATATATATATATATATATATATATTTATATATATCCCTTTCTCTTTCATTCGCTATTTACTTTCTCGTTCTTTCTCATGCCCCCTTATCAGTCTGTATGAACAATATCTCTCTCTCTCTCTCTCTCTCTCTCTCTCTCTCTCTCTCTCTCTCTCTCTCTGTATGACCTCCTGACCTTCGCTCTGCTTTCCTGAAGTGCCCGAGTTGAAGTCTGATTTTTGGTATTCATGACAAAAAATGATTTTGTTTCAGCCACTGACCACTCATAGAGAGAGAGAGAGAGAGAGAGAGAGAGAGAGAGAGAGAGTAATAATTAGTGCCGTCCTCAAATACTGTTTTTCCTTGCTTGAAGATTTCACAGCCTTGGAGAGAATATTTTGGTCTTGTTTCCCGCTTCAAATTGTATGGTGGGAATTTCATCGGAATTCGTTGATGGACGACGCACCTCTCTTTATTTCGAAATGCTCGAAGTAATTTGCAACGATTGTTTTCACTCGAATCAAAGGAATATTTACAGTATATTTTACGCGTTTTTCGTCCGACAAAACCTTCCTCCCTCAGCGGATGCGAGTGGTTAAATTTCAGTGAATCTGATAACCTTTTGATCTGTAATGAATGACATTTCGTGTTTGGGTTTTCATTGCAGGCGGACTCAGGCGAGCGAGTGAAAGCGTTCGCATCTGTCGGACCGTTTTGTGTTTGTATGAGGTCATGTGAACGCGGTTGTGTTTGTTTTTGTATGCAGTCGTGTGAACGCGGCTGTGTTTACAACTGATCTGGAAATAGTATATTTTGATAATGAGATGGAAGTTTTCCTTTGATTTTTGGAAATCAGAGATTTTGAACTGAATAATTAGGATATATAATTAACGTAGAGGTCGTATATGAATTCATAATTATATGCACACAGACATGTAACTGTTTTTTAATGACTTTTTAATATATCAAATATTAAGCTACAGTAGCCCTTAATAGCATACGTGGGAATAACTGAG
>NC_087215.1:63481791-63506791 GCF_015104395.2 Macrobrachium nipponense | reverse complement strand
GATATTTTTCAATTTTTTTTTATTATTTTTTTTGGTTATTTGTAGGAATTTTGTAAGTTATAGGAAACGTTTCTTTTCTTCCTTTTTTCCTTCTTTCTTTTTTTCTTTCTTTCTGAACGGATGAACTTCTTGAGTTGATACGAATTCAGCTCCCCCCTCCACCCCAACTCCTTAAAAAAAGGAGGTGGGGGGAATCATAGTATAAAGGGAAGTGAAGTGGCCATGAAAGGCGAAAGATGGGAATAGGAGTAATTATGTAAATGGTTGAGAGGGCAATTAAGGAGAGCCTTGGAAACTCACTCTGAAGAGGTTTCAGAGAGGCTGCTAAAAGGGTAGAGAGAGAGAGAGAGAGAGAGAGAGAGAGAGAGAGAGAGAGAGAGAGAGAGGATGGAATTTGAGGCTTTACAGTAATGATAATATTGAAGGTTAAGAAATATATGAGAATGTTGATGGTGCTCACGATTGATAATGAAAACAAATTAATCAGAGAGAGAGAGAGAGAGAGAGAGAGAGGAGAGAGAGGAGAGAGAGAGAGAGAGAGAGAGAGAGAGAGAGAGAGGATGGAATTTGAGGCTTTACAGTAATGATAATATTGAATGTTAAGAAATATATGAGAATGTTGACGGTGCTCACGATTGATAATGAAAAAAAAAATAATCAGAGAGAGAGAGAGAGAGAGAGAGAGAGAGAGAGGATGGAATTTGAGGCTTTACAGTAATGATACTATTGAAGGTTAAGAAATATATGAGAATGTTGATGGTGCTCACGATTGATAATGAAAACAAATAAATCAGAGACCTTACCTTACCTTACACCTTACAGACCTTACAGTTCGTTCGGGTTGCCCCAGGTCCCTCAGTGTGAGGCACCTCTAATGTCTACCAGAGAGTTGCTAGTACATCTTCCGGTATATTTTGCATCTTCCAATCTTGGATGGTCTGGGATGCAGTTTAGATATTTGTCGAGCTTATTCTTAAACACATCTACGCTCACTCCTAATATATTCCTCAGATGAGCTGGCAACGCATTGAATAGACGCTGCATTATCGATGCTGGTGTGTAGTGGATTAATGTCCTGTGTGCTTTCCTTATTTTTCCTGGTATTGTTTTGGGCACTATTAATCTACCTCTGCTTGCTCTTTCTGATATTTTTAGTTCCATGATATTTTCTGTTATTCCTTCTATCTGTTTCCATGCCTGAATTATCATGTAGCGTTCTCTTCTCCTTTCTAGACTATATAATTTTAATGATTGTTTAATGATTGTAGTCTTTCCCAGTAGTCAAGGTCCTTAACTTCTTCTATTCTAGCTGTAAAGGACCTTTGTACACTCTCTATTTGTGCAATATCCTTTTGATAGTGTGGGTACCATATCATATTGCAATATTCAAGTGGACTACGAACATATGTTTTATAAAGCATAATCATGTGTTCAGCTTTTCTTGTTTTGAAGTGCCGTAACAACATTCCCATTTTTGCTTTACATTTTGCCAAAAGAATTGCTATTTGATCATTGCATAACATGTTCCTATTCATCATCACACCAAGGTCTTTAACTGCTTCCTTATTTGTGATTGTCTCATTATTAGGTCCCCTATATGCATATAGCTTTCCTTCTCTGTCTCCATAATTTATTGATTCAAATTTATCAGAGTTAAATACCATCCTATTTTCCTCTGCCCAAATCATATACTTTGTTAAGGTCTCTTTGTAGAGCGTTCCTATCTTCATCACAAGTAATTTCTCTACTTATTCTTGTGTCATCAGCGAAACTACTCACTACCGAATCCTTAACATTACTGTCTATGTCTTCAATCATAATAACAAACAGTATTGCAGCTAACACCGTACCTTGTGGCACACCGGATATTACCATGGTTTCATCCGATTTCTCATCGTTTGCAATAACTATCTGTTTTCTGTTGTGTAAAAATTCTTTTAACCATCTTCCTATTTTATCTACGATATTGTGTTTTTCTAATTTTCTTTGCTAATATATTATGGTCTACTTTGTCAAAAGCTTTTGCAAACGTCTAGATATACCACATCTGTTTCATTTCCGCTTTTCATATTTTTGAATATGTTCTCACGGTGGACTAACAGTTTGGTTTGTGTACTTTTTCCGGGTACGAAACCGTGTTGTCCTATATTAAACAAATTATTTTTTATTAAATGTTTCATAATATTTTTCTTCATTACCCTTTCATACACTTTCATAATATGTGATGTTAGACTCACAGGCCTATAATTACTTGCCTCAAGTCTTGATCCACTTTTGAAAGTAGGGGTGATATATGCTAATTTGTGCTCATCATAAATCTTGCCTGTATCTACACTTTGTCTTAATAATATTGCAAGTGGCTTTGCGATAGAATGAACTACTTTCTTTAACAAAATAGCAGGGATTCCAATCAGGCCCTGCAGCAGCTCCATTTTTAATTTCATTAATTGCCTGCACAATATCAGCTTTCATTAATTTCTATGTCAGCTAAATATTCACTATTTTCGTCCCTTACTTCTATATCATTATCTTCATTATCTATTCTAGGGGTGAATTCTCTCTTATATCGTTCTGCCAGTATGTTGCAAATTTCCTTTTTTTCATTCGTTAATCTCCCTTCAATTCTCAGAGGGCCTATTTCTATTCTTCTTTTATTCATCTTCTTCGCATATGAGTATAATAGTTTGGGTTTGCTTGATATTTAATAGGGTTTTTTCTTCCAATTCCTGTTTTTCATTTTCTTTTGATTGTATAATCTTTTGTTCTGCATTTTCCCTATCTTACTTTTTAGTTCTATAACTTTCCATGCATTTTTTTCTTTTGCAAGACCTTTTTTCCACTTTCTGATTTTCTGGAACAAGATCCTTCTGTCTCTTGGTATGCATGAATGATGTTTACTTTTCTTCTTCGGTATATATTTATCCACTATTTTCTCTAATATTTTATATAATATCTCCGTATTTACTCTTATGTCATCGCTTTACGAAAATGTTATCCCAATCTTTGTTTAATTCTTCATTTATTTCTGACCATTTTATATTTTTACTGTAGAAGTTGTATTTTCCATATCCTTCCCACTTTTTCATTTCTTGCTTATCTCTGTTTTCACTTGCTTTGGAATGAACTGTTAATTCTATGACATTATGGTCTGAAATACTCGCATTATAAACTATTATTTCTTTAACATAATTCACCTCGTTCACAAATACTAGGGTCTAAAGTATTTTCCTTTCTTGTTGGCAGGTGATTTATTTGTTGAATGTTGATTACTAGTAGCATATCTAATAGCTTTTCGAATTGCCTCTTATCTTCTGCACTACTATTACTCTCTTTTTTTATATGTATAAGTACATCCACAATCTCCTATTCGTTCTTTCCATTTTCATTCTACGAAAGGAAAGTTGAAGTCACCAGATAGGAGAATAGTCCAGTCCTTGTGATTTCTACATATATCATCCAATTTTTCAATTATTAAGTCAAACTCTTTAGTATTAGGAGGTCTATATATTACTATGTTCATTAATTTTTCAGATTCAAATTCTACCGCTATTAGTTCACATTCTGAGTTACTATATTTCTCATATATTTTTCCTTGTTTTTTGTCTTTCCCATATATTGCGGTTCCCCCTTGATTCCTATTTTTTCTATCTGATCTATAAGTTTGGAACCCTTTTATTTGATCATCATTCCCAGTCTCTTGGGAATACCAGGTTTCACTTATATTCATTATATCTATTTTCTTTCAATTTGGGTTAGTTCTTCTAAGTACTCTATTTTTTCTTTTTGAGTTACTCGTAACTAAACCCTGCGCATTCATCACTATGATGGTTTGCGTGTTTTCTCCTTCATTTAATATTGGTAGTAATAAGGATTTTCCCATGTACTCTTTCCTGTTTTGGTATGTTGTTCTTTTTTTCATTTCCAGAAATTCTGACATTAAAAAATCCAACTTTTCCATAATATTTGATCTTCCTTCATCATAATTATTCATTTTGTGTCTGAATCTGCAATTTTCTCCGTTTCTGCAATATCCTCTTGCATAATAAATACAGTTATTATCCCTTGAGTAGAATTTTGGAGCTGATGCATTGAAATTTTTTGCTGACATCTCTGCATATCTCATTGGTGGTTTGCTTTTCTCTTTTACCTGATATTCTTGATTTCTCTCTTTATTTGTTTCTTTCTTATTTTGGATTTTATTACTTGGTTGGTTATTTATTTGATTATGATTCATGGCTACAGGGTGCATATATTTGCATTTTTTGTCGAACTTACATCCTTTTCCTTCTTTTAGGTTTTTGCATATTTTTGGATGCAGATCTCTGCAATCATCCCCATATCCATCTAGGTATGCACATTTACCATATATTTCATAGTTGTGACATACCTTAGGATGTTGTAGTAACATCTTTGCTCCAAATCTGCAATTCCCTCTTTTCAAAAGGTTGCAGATTTTGTCTTGTCTATTTTTTTTCCTCTCCCGTCATTGTGTAGATCTGGGTAGAGCCTCTTCGGATTTGCTTTTCTGTTGCCATATCGTAATTTATTTTCTTCGTAGGTATGCTGCTTTTATTGCCTCATATGTAGTATCAATGAGTATCTCTGCATCCATACTTTTTATTTTTTCTTGTTCTTTGTTTTCCTTATTTTTTCTGTCATTTCATTTTTGTTTACTTCTCTTCCGTTTTCCTCTTCTTCTTCTCCTTCTTCCTCTTCCTCTTCTTCATCATCCTCAACTATTTGTACATTCAATCTTGATTTAATAACATTGTCTATCCATGATAGACATGTTGAACAAAAATTCTTGTATCTTTTCTCATATCTTGTATTACCTCAGCACACTGTGGATGGGTCGGAATGTTGCATGCAGCACATTTTCTGATTAGGTTTTGTGGATTGACTATGCTATACCAAACCTTACACAGTTTGCATGCTTTTGGCATTCTTTTTCCTAATGCGTCAATTAGGATATTCACAAGATTCACCTTATTCATTTTCTTTGTCGGAATGTTGGTTTATGTATATTTTCTTTATGAGTCTCTTGACCACTTGGATTTTATTTGGAACTTCTTCAATTATTTTCAAGATGTTTTCATTAGATTTGTTCCAGTTTGAAGGATTATATCCTTCTAATATATCTATGAATGCTTTTGTATCTTTTTGGTTAGGACTGTTGCTGATTTCATAGATGAGAAATGCCAGTTCCCTTCCTGCTACCTCATCGTATTGCGAATCTGCTAAACACGCTAAATTACGCCATCTCTTCCCGCAGTTGGAACTTACTGCCATCTTGTTCTGATTTACAGTATTACACTTGATAAACTAACTTAGAAGACGCTTTATCCTACTATTTTCACACTAATCTTATCACCGATAGTTCACGAACACTTCTAGATATTTCTCAAATTCTAGTCGTATGTTAAACTTGTGATATCTGTTGATTAATCTGACTTCACGCGGGAACGTCTCACCAAGCAAGATGGCTACTACGAGAGAGAAGAGAGAGAGAGAGAGAGAGAGAGAGAGAGAGAGAGATTTGAAGCTTGATCTAATGCTGATCGTGTAAAGATGAAAACATATGTAGGATCTGAGAGAGAGAGAGAGAGAGAGAGAGGAGAGAGAGAAGAAGAGAGAGAGAGAGATAGAGTAGAGAGAGAGATAGATAGAGAGATTTGAAGCTTGATCTAATGCTGATCGTGTAAAGATGAAAACATTATGTAGGATCTGAGAGAGAGAGAGAGAGAGAGAGAGAGAGAGAGAGAGAGAGAGAGAGAGAGAGAGAGAGAGAGTTGAGGCTTGATCTGATGCTGATCGTGTAAAGATGAAAACATTATGTAGGATCTGAGAGAGAGAGAGAGAGAGAGAGAGAGAGAGAGAGAGAGAGAGAGAGAGAGTTTTGAGGGTTGATCTAATGCAGATCTTAAAAAGATTAATACATCATGTAGGTTCTGAGAGAGAGAGAGAGAGAGAATGCGGAGGTGAGTTATACAATCGATGAGAGACTCATAAGCGTATACGTAAGTAATTACTTAAGTTTTAAAATCTAGGTGACGTTTAGCAGTAGAGGCCGACGGAACTGTAAACCTAATGAAGTTATTCGAACTCGGATCTCGTCCCATTACAACTTATACTGTGACCAGTCTATCAAGTCTTTATACATCATTGTGGAAGAATGTAGAGTTGCCAGATGTAGGATTTTGTAGAGTTATTGAGTAGTATGTGGCCTGTGATTTAAGAAAACGTACTCATTATTTGTTGCCGAGCGTACACGGCCGGATTCTTATATACCAGTATGAAGGACTTGACATTCTAATTAACTTATTGTACTAGTTATTATATTCCTATGGGAGAGGTCATCCATGACGGGCTGATGTCATAATTTGGTGTTGCTACTGAGTAAAGTTGGATATTCAAAAAGTATGTAGGTAGTATTGAGGAATACCCGTAAGTTAGGTAAGAGAGATGCAGTAAAGGAATTATTTTGGGTCGAGGTGAAATAAGCAAGAAAACAATTGTAAATTCTTACTTTTTTTTCTGAAAATGGAATTTGAAATGTAAACAAAGCGGTTTTCGTTCTGTTAGAAAGACCAAAAGAAGATATTGCTACATTACAGTGTTTATTTTTTCATAAAATGGTGTTAAAAAAAGTAGGGATGTTGTGTAGGCAAACAAGAAATATGATGGTGTGAACTCTGTTTTTTACCTCTTGACAATTAATCATATCATATATTCAGGTTAATCTAACATAAATACGATCACATCCCATTACAGGTGTCATTCAGTACCCCATCCCTCCCTATCGTGAACCCCATAACTGACCGCCCACCAGCAGTAAACTGGGATTTTAAAAACCAACAGAAAACTAGATACTTTAGGGCGACCACGGAAACCAGGTTGCGGTCAATAGTTCAACCGGCAGACGCCCTACTTTGTACCAACACAAATTGTAGAAATGACCACCACAGGAAGGATCTGAATGAATTCTAATCGAACATAATTTCCGCTATGCTTGCTTCGGGCAGGGCTACCTACAGATTTTGTCAAGGTAATTCTCGTAATATACCTGGATGGAATGACTTGGTTAAAGATCTGCATTCATATTCACAAGAAATGTTTTTACTGTGGAGGCAAAATGGTAGCCCGAGGGAAGGACACTGCATTACTAATGAGACAGGCGAGAGCGCAGTTCAAACTTGCTCTTAAGAACTGTTGATTAAATAAAAAACAACCAAGAGCCGATGCAATGTCTAGAAACTTAGAATCCGGTGATTATCCTCGTCTTTGGAAAGATATCCAGTCCTTAAATCCCAAAACAAAAAAGCTGTCACAGAGAGTAGGGGAAGTAGTCGGTGACGAGACTATCCCAAGTATGTGGGGCGATCATTTCTGCAATATCCTGAATTGCATAAACGATCAAGACTCCGGAAGGGATGTAGGTAACCTCCTTACTGATAACATTCAATTTCATTTTGCAGATCGTATTACGCCAGGTAGCATCAGCAATGCCATAAACAGTCTAGTTAATAATAAATCTCCCGGCTGGGATGGTCTTCCCTCGGAAGCTTTCAAATTCTGCCATCCGATAATCTGCATTTTGCTAGCTGCCCTATTCAATGCGTGCATAATTCACCAATTTCTTCCAGACTCCATACTCTTAGTTCACTTGATACCATTAATAAAAAAAACAAGCTAAAGGATGCAGCTGACCCTGGCAATTAACGGCCGATTGCAATCACAACGATCGCGTCGAAGATACTTGAGTCGGTTCTTCTAGTGAGACTTCATCCCTTTCTACACACCACTGACATCCAGTTCGGATTTAAAGCAAACCACTCAACCGAGACCTGCATCTACATACTGAAGGAATTACTGAACTATTACCTATCATCAGCCTCTCCTGTTTTCCTGTTTTGTGGACGTGAGCAAAGCATTTGACAGAGTAAACTACCTGAAGCTCTTCCTGAAGCTGCATAAAAGAGGCACACCCCTATATTTAATTGGCATTTTATATTGCTGGTTCTCCACACAGCAATTTTGTGTCATATGGGGTGACGTATTGTCGAACACTTTCGGCTCCCTAAACGGGCTTCGGCAAGGGGGCATTCTCTCTCCATACCTGTTTAATACGTACACAAATGCCTTGAATGTCAAACTGAACTCACTCCCAATCGGATGCTCTGTCAATGAAACAACTATAAACAACCTCTCTTACGCCGACATGGGTTATGGGTCTGATTTCCCCATCAGTGCAAGGTCTCCAACGACTCATCGACACTTACCGCCAATATGCAGGGGAATTTGATATCCTATACAACGAAACCAAGACCCAGTGCATGTCGCTTTCTCCCGAGATCGCTTAAGCAAATTGCAAAATCACAGATTTTCCTCGGAAATCATCGGCTGAAATTCGTGCACGAATTTCCGTATTTGGGTCACATTATCACGGACGACCTAAAGGATACGGTAGACATAGAACAGAGGCGTCGTAAACTATGTGCAACTGGCAACACGATTGCAAGGAGGTTTGCCTTCTGTCACCGAGACTTGAAACTGCTGCTCTTCCGCTCGTATTGCTACAGCATCTATGGGTGCTCCCTGTGGACGAACCGCACCAAGGAGACTATGAGACGTATCACTGTTGTTCATAATGACATTTTGAGACGCCTCACAAACACTCCCTGCTACCACTCCGCCACACAGATGTACACAGAAAGCCACCTGGGCAATTTAAAAATCATTGTAAGGCGAACGATGTCTAGTCTAATCACCCGACTGCGAAACAGCAGCAATTCGCTCATACAAAAGCAAGGCAAGAAGATCTAAATTGTGGGAAAGATGGGAAAATGGGGCGTTTGTTCCCTAAATGACTTAATCTCTGTTTTTGCAAAATGCCATCTGCAGAATCTGTCATTATTATTGTATTGCTATGATTATTGCCATTAGTAGGGAAAAACTCTCTATCACGAGAGTATATATAATGTTCTAAAGGGTCCATTTTGGACTGAAGATGAACCCAGGGAAGGGTTCGAAAGCTTTCTGTAAAGTCTTCAAAATTATACACAGACTTTTTACACTTTGTATTATTGTGGACCCTTTAGAACATTATTGCCATTACTGCTATTTTCGTTTTTTCATTATAACTTTAATTATAATCAATATAGTTTTTACATTCAATTTTTTTTTTACTATTCTCAATCTTAGTACGCTTATGACCCTTATTTTGGCTACCATCTTTTATACTACCTCAGCTGAAAATAAAAAAATATATTATTATTATTATTATGGTTGGTTCAGATAAGCCTCTTATCCAGATTATCATCAAATAACACATAGATGCATGTGCTTGGTTCAGATAAAAGTTTTCATGTTCAAACGCAGTAGACTTCCCCGCTGAACAATGGAGTATTTAAAAACCCGTGATTTTAGAAATTCTCTCATAATTTTCGAAAAAGGATTAGCTGGTGTAAACACGTGTATACGTCCTTAACAACGATGACGCAGTGCATTAATTCAACAGAAATCACCTTTCGTACATTTAGGCACCAATGGTATTCAGAATCGTATATGAGATGAGACTTATGTTCATGAAGAACTCCGAATGCAATACCAGATTACACTAATTTGAACCATAAATGAATTAGAATGCAAAGTCCTTCCCACGGTAACAAAAGTAAAGTTTTCTTAAACCATTAGACACACAGTACTCAATAATTCTACAAATGTTACATCTGGCAACGCTACGTTCTTCCATAATGGTACTTAAGAACTTGATAGATTGATCACAGAATAAGTTGCAATAGGACAAGATCCATATGGGAGTAACTTCGCATGATTAAAACTTCAGTCTGGTGTAAGACACTAAACTCCTACCAACAGGGCGCGAAGTTTAGTAAAGAAGCAGCTTAGTTTTCGTGCCTCTCGGAGAGATAATTCTCAAAACAGGTTAGGCTAGGTCAGGTTAGGAAACGTGAGGTCATACCATTACCATTTAAGCTTGGTAGTTGCAAAGAAAGTTTCGGTTGAAGCTCTTTTAGAGTTAGGAGTTCCTTGTTGGACGCGTGGTTTACGTGCTTGCCTACCGATTCGGTAGTCGCGAGTTCGATTCCCTGATCTGCCAACGTTAAATCAGAGTAATTTATTTCTGGTGGTTAGAAATTATTTTTTCGATATAATGTGGCTCGGATCCCACAACAAGCTGTACGTCCCGTTGGTAGGTAAACAATTGGTTCCTAGTCGCGTAAAAATACCTAATCCTTCGGACCAGCCCTAGGAGAGATGTTAATCAGCTCAGCGGTCTGACTAAGATGCACTTAGAACTTTTGAGTTGGGATTGCAAGTAATTAATTTAGTTTTAAATGTTAGTTTCAGGAATACAGTAATGCTGATTATACATTTTTTTTCGTATATTGGTATTTCAAGACGACAAAAAACTCGTATTGCAAAAATTAATAGGGGAAGAACGTTTAAATGAAAATAATGTAGATTAAGGAATAACATGATTCACAGATACAAAAAGAGCAAAATTACGTTTCATTAAAGAAAATGCAACTTGACTGTTACATATATAAGTATATATATGACTGGTACAAAAAGTTCTGTTACAACAGAATTCCATCTAATGAAAGAAACCCATAATAACAGCAGTCTCTGAAATATAGTACTTACTTTCCATGGTTTGGTATTTTTATGGGCTCCTTTATATATATATATATATATATATAATATAGATATTATAATATATAATATGTAATACATATTTATATATATATATATATATATAGATACATAATATATATTATATATATGTAATTATATAAATATATTATAGATATATATTATATGATTATATATATATATATTATATATATATCTATATATACTAGATAATTATATTATATATATATATATATATATATATATATAGTCTATATATATATATATATATATACGTATATACATATATTTACATCTCATAACATACATTACACACACACACACACAAATATATATATATATGTGTATATATATCTATATATATATATATATATATTATATATATATATAGATATATATATATATATATATATATATACATGCATACACACATGTGGATACCTCAAAAATTCATGTGGTCCAGGAGTGATAGCTTCCATTCGGACACTCTGAGTGAGAAAATATATTGTCAGCTGTAATGCAGCAGTTTTTACGACGGTGAAAAATAAAAATGACAGGAATTTACGGACTTTTGCACATTTTTCATCGGGAAAATGATTATTCCCGCCAGGGACGACCGAACGGCTTTGGGATTTCGAAGATTTCAGTGAAGGGATTAAGGAGGCTTCCAATTTTTGTTTTCATTTGTTTTTGCTCTATTATTTTATTTGTAATTTATGTCTTCAGTGTGTTTGTTTTTGTTCTTTTGATAACAAACGATATATTATCATTATATTTAATATAACAATAATAATTATAATAATAATAATAATTTTAAGATTGTAATTTATCCAGTAAAATATACTTATTATTATTATTATTATTATTATTATTATTATTATTATTATTATTATTATTATTATTTTATTATTATTATTATTATTATTATTATTGAGTTTACTCTACTGGATAAATTACTGGTAATTGCTAACTAATAATAATAATATATAATAATAATAATAATAATAATATAATAATAATAAGTAATTTTATTATTATTATTATTATTATTATTGTTATTATTATTAATTATTATTATTATTATTATTATTATTATTATTATTATTATCATCATCATCTCAAGAATTTTCCAAATTTTAAACACCGGTATCCAGTCTTTTCTCCATAAGGTCACCAGCCCAACCTGAGAGAGAGAGAGAGATAGAGAGAGAGAGAGAGAGAGAGAGAGAGAGAGCTCCTTCTCTCTTGACCCCATTTTTCTCCCACTTACTTCCGGAGAGAATCTAAATTTAATCACTCTTTTAATTAAAGTGTAATGAGATAGGGGCCAGATCAGTTTGGTCCAGTTCTTTTCGGGGGGAGGGTTTTAATTTTCTTTTTCATAAATCCTGAAACTTTTAAAGAGTTGTCGGACGAAGAGTTCGGAAGAAAGATTACTGCAAAACTGTTAAGCCAATTTTTTTTTTTATGTCATGAAGATAAATGAAGCATATATTCGTGTGTATATAAATATATATATATATATATATATATATATATATATATATATATATATATATATATATACACGCATGTATCCTTTAGTATCCTCCTGATATAATATATATGTATATATGTATATATATATAATATTCATTCATATATATAGTATATACGTGTATATATATTACACACACACATATATATATATAGATAGATAGATATATATGCATATGTTAATGGGTGTGTGTGTGTTTGTGCAGATGAATCGCCTTAAGCCATTGCTTCGTTTTGGATTTCCTCCAAGTGATACTAGATTATTTCTTCACTAGTATTTTGCCGTGTCAGTGGTAAATGTTTAAGAAAAAGAGTGCTCTTAATATTCAAGAAGAGTAATATTATCTTAATGGCTCAAGTGGAATTTTCATTATAGTTTGATGATGAGATAGACTTATTTTATGTTATCATATGTATCTGATCTCATATTTTACAGAACATATTTCTCACTCTGTCATTTTTCCTGCACCTATTTTTACTCAAGTATATCACCTTAGATAATCGTTTCGTACATATTTAACTCTATGGTTCTCACGGCCCATAATTTCATCAAGAATGTTCTACATAGAATGCGTATTCTTCTGCATGAATGTTTTTGAGCTTATTATATTATACTATTTATTATGCTACAACAATTGTTATTCCTTTTCGTTTGAGGTTTTATTAACTTTATATGTTTTTGAAGTTTAGTCATGTAGACTGGATAAGATTAATATTCGTATAAATATATCGAAATGAAATTAGAGTTTCGTTAAGTGTTGGTTACAGTATACACAGGACTTAATATAGAAATGTAATTAGAATTTGTTTCGTTTGTGTTGGTTACAGTATACACAGGACTTATATAGGTCGGTAAGCCTGAACAATTACTGATATATTTAGTAGAAGATACTTAATTACTTATAGTAGTGTATCTTTCAATATTTTCATCCAAGAATCCTCTGTTAGAAATTACTTTAAACTTTAAAACAATAGAATTTAGTGGGTGATACACAGGACTTTAGTAAGTCTTAGCAATTAGTAATTACATGTCAAGTAGAGGATGCTTAATTACGTAGGTGGTTTACCTTCCCGCTTTTCATTCAAGAGTCCTGTAGTTGAAATGACTAAGACTACTGGGAAAGACTACAATTCTTAAAAATTATATAGTCTAGAAAGGAGAAGAGAACGCTACATGATAATTCAGGCATGGAAACAGATAGAGGAATAAGCAGAAAAATATCATGGAATAAAAATATCAGAAAAGAGCAAGCAGAGGTAGATTTAATAGTGCCCCAAAACTATACCAGGAAAAATAAGGAAAGCACACAGGACATTTAATCCACTACGCACCAGCATCGATAATGCAGCGTCTATTCAATGCGTTGCCAGCTCATCTGAGGAATATATCAGGAGTGAGCGTAGATGTGTTTAAGAATAAGCTCGACAAATATCTAAACTGCATCCCAGACCATCCAAGATTGGAAGATGCAAAATATACCGGAAGATTGTACTAGCAACTCTCTGGTAGACATTAGAGGTGCCTCACACTGAGGGACCTGGGGGGCAAACCCGAACAAGATGTAAGGTCTGTAAGGTAAGGATCTGTAATTGTTTTCTGCTTGTTTTCTATCAGGTGCTATTATCACAATTTACTGTTATAATTATAACATTTTCTTATGACATAAACTATTTCGAGAAATTAAAGAATTAATTGGATTGCAGATGGGTACATCCTTTCTGCAATGTTTAGGGCTGTTTATAGAAGACCAAAGTCTTTGTTATGAAATAAAAGACAGTTATAAATTAAGAATCAAACTATACTAGTTAAAGGTCATGTTATGTAGAATCTAACACACAAAATCAGACATCAAAGATGGCTAATTTAGAGGCACCTGTTTTGAACAGAACTGAACACCTGTTGATGACGAACAGGATGAAATAACAATTGCCAGTAACTGGAGGATCAGGTGGCCCTTTCTTTCATGTTCTGCTGCTTTAAAGCTTTAAATGGAAAGCAAAAGCGTTTAATGTAAAATTGTCCTGCCTCTTTTATAAAAGGGTGGAATGTCAGGAACTGGCAGGTTGACTCATGAGATCCCATTTGGTGAAATTTTTATTCAGTTGTGTTGTCTTCTGTAAGGTTCACCTTTTGGCATTATGATGGTGTGAGACTGTGAGCAAATATTGTATTAAGTGTTGACAATAAGTATAACCCAGCTGTGTAATATACTAACGATGAGCTTGGTGTTTTAAAAGTTGGCATAACACTGCTGTAGAAGGTTTACTGTATCATGGATTGGCAGTGGAAATAACACTGATTTGTTATGCATTAATACCCTTCACTAGTACATATAGTGGACATAACACAACTGTATAATGTATCAGTAGTAGTCGTAATACTATTGTACATTGTATTAGCAATACGCGTCAAACTACTACATGAAATATTGACAGTAGGTGTAACATTACTGTATAATGTATGAAAATTCGGTGTAACTCTGGTGTAAAATGAATTAAGTGAATTCGCAGTTGGAATAACTTTACAATATAATATATTGAGAGTAAGTGTAACAGTAAGCTTTTCCTTATGTCAAACTCGATATAATCATAGATTTTAGTGGAAAACATTTTGCACGTAAAAGCAATTTCATATATGTGGCTTGTTTACATTCCTTAAGAGATCCTTCACAAGCCGTGCTTCCCTACCTTTACAAGGCTTCAAAACTCTGTCTTGCCCACCTCAAGAGGGCTTTTTCGAGGCTTATTCCCTGTTTAAGATGGGCTTCCCAAAAACTTGATTTTCAATCTCAGTTTCCTTAGGACGACAAGCTTCATGATGTGGAACATCGCAAGCTTCGCTTCCCCCATCAAAGCATTTCCTGATGAGGGCTCGCTGGCTGTTTCATCTGCGAGAAACATCACAAGTTCTCCTCCACCTTGAAAGGGTTCAAGAAGCATCACCGAATTCCAACGTTTGGGTCGCGACCTTCGTTACCCGAGCCTTCGACCATTACTAATGGCTGGTGAAATTTCCTTGAACTCCTCTTCCGTATTCCCTTTCGTCCTTAACCCGACTTATCCTTGCAGCGCTGGACTAGAGGTCCTACAGATAATTTGGTTAAATGCTCCTAGATCACAAATCACAACGTATAATAGAGGAATCTCGGTTTGGTCAGTAGGAGAGCGTATTACTGAAAGTGTAAGGGTTCACTTTTGTGACAGAATTCAAGATGCATATTTGTTCTCGCGTTTTGAGCCGTTGGAATGATTTTATTCGACAACACTTTGCTTTAGCTTTCCCTAAACAAAGGAGACGCTCGTGTACACGCTTCATAGATAGTTCCTGCTTACGTTATATCTCTTTAAGGAAGAAGACGTCACTTCAGAGAAGTTATCTTCATCACATGATGCATATTCATTGCTTATTGCTTATTCATAAATAATGCGCGAGAAAACAGAGATAACAGCCGGTCTTTTCGTCTCGTCTTCAAACAAAGCGTTTCCCCAAGAATGTAATTATGCCCTAGAGATTTTTACTTTCACCTAAAAGTTAGTGAGGAACGCTGGATTTTCTCGAAATAGAAAGTGCCTTCCACTAGTTTTTGTTTTGTACTGCTTAGTCGAGTTGCTTATTTGCCGGGAAGGTTACATAGTTGCACATGACAGGATTGTTGGGGCCAACAATTATATAATTATTAAAAAATCCAGTTATATATTAAAATATACTTATATGTAGAAATAAAACAAAGACTTTCAAAACACTTGAACGGTGTTCCTCATCAGTGCAACGTTAAAATGTCACTTACATTTTAACGTTACACTGATGAGGAACACCGTTCAGGTGTTTGAAAGTCTTTGTTTTATTTCTACATAGAAATGTATTTCAATATATAATTGTGTATTTTTGTAACAATTTGTTTTCACGAGACTGTGAATTTCTTAACAATTATATATTTGATAATCCACTTTCTTTCTTGTTGTGTGGAAGCTTAATTTGCACTTTAATTGCCTACCATATTGTTTCATTGGCATGTCTGCACAATTTTAATTAGGAGGAGCTGCTGCTACAGCATTGTTAAAAAAATATCAAATTATCCTTTTGATTTTAACGTTCGCGTCATCGCAGCGATCAGAGACTATAAGTTGAAGAGCCAGTTATTCGTGAATAAATACAGTAACCTGAAACCCTTGCCAACCCCGTCCAAAAATAACCTATTTCAAACTCACTCTTTCCTCTAGTGTGTTTATTAGTCAAAATTTCATCGCGTACTTCGAGTCAGAATTAATAATTTCCCAAATAAATTTCATTTTAGGCAGCCCTTCACTTCGGGGGCCACATTTTGCTTTTAAAAAGTGCATTCAATCCTCCGGATATTATTCCCCTCTCACGTGATTTATGTTGTTGATTTAAAGCTTAGATATGAAGCGCATATCAAGAGAGGGAGAAAAGCCGTTTGCAGCAGAAAAGCGTTGCGTTTGCTTGCTTGTTTGCTTGCTTGCTTGCTTGCTTGCTTGCTTACGGGCTTGTTTTTCTAAGCATTGGCAGTATATATATATATATATGTGTGTGTGTGTGTGTGTGTGGTGTGTGTGTGTCTCTGCATGAATATAATTTATGTATGAATATTTGCGTTTCTGTGCAAATATTAAGAATAAGAATAACAAAAATAAAATTATTGAAGATAAGAGAAAACAAGAAATAAAAATATTTGCGTTTCTGTAATAAGACAGAAAGCGAGATGTTTCAAGAAAGAGAAGTTCAGAGAGAGAGAGAGAGAGAGAGAGAGAGAGAGAGAGAAATCAGTTAAACTTAACTTCGTAAGACCTGCCCTAGGGATCAGGTAAGGCCGGAATTTCCCCAAACCCTGTTTCATTAGGGTCCTCGCTGTATTTGGTCGGTGGTGGGGGCACACATACAGTCAGTCAGGTAGGTATACACGGATGCGTACTCTCGTCTCTTGGACAAAGTAACAGTCTCCAATCCGTTTTGTTTTGATTCGGTTTATCAGCCTTACTTTGACCGTGTTATTATATTTTGGTCTTCGTTATATATATGTGAATGTCTTTGTTCTCTGTTAAAGTTATGGTTATGTAGTCCGTTGGGTTTACTATGATCGTTTTATTATATTTTTGTTTCATCTATGACTGAATTTTGTTCATGTAAATGTCTTTGATCTAAATTATTATTATTATTATTATTATTATTATTATTATTATTATTATTATTGGTTACAGCTATTTACAGATGGAAAAGTATTTGAAATATCAGCGCGAACACCTACAAATAAGAATATTTTTGTAAAGGTGAGGCCATAAACAAAAACAACCTTAGTATCCAGCGCAATTTATTGTTATTATTATCATTGACCCTAATAATATCATGAGCAGTGCAAAGAGTAGTGGAATCCTCCATTATTTTTTTTTTATCAAAATATATTTAATTTGAGCGGGCTTTCGAAGGCTTCGTTATTATTATTATTATTATTATTATTATTATTATTATTATTATTATTATTATTATTATTATTATTATTATTATTATTATTATTAACAGCGTAGAAAAGGAATAAAATGATTATAATGAAAATCGAGAAATCTCAACATAAAATGAACTCGCATGATTCAGCCATCGTTTTAAACGGAACAAATCAGTATTATTATTATTATTATTATTATTATTATTATTATTATTATTATTATTATTATTATTATTATTATTATTATTATTATTATTATTATTATTGGAAAAACAAATCCACAGTTATTTAAATGTACATAATTGACAAAGGGAACCAAACAGATTCCCGTAAGCTATCCTTACAGTTTTAAATATAAATAAATGTACATTTACATAACTGGATTTGTTTCTCCACTTGAGTATTTTTTTAATTATTATTATTATTATTAAAGATGGAAACGAATCATCCGAAACGGCGACCCCCCTCCCAATATGGGAAAAAATGGGAACAAGCTGGGAAGAAGAAGAAGAAAGTAAATCTCGATCAGATACCAGGCCCATAATTCTCATAGGCAGGCCACGTTTATAACCCAACCAAAAAAACACAAACTCCACTGTAGCAAATTCCCTCCCGAACTTTCCTCGTCGTTGTAAATATCAAAAATAATTTCTTCGGACTCGTTGGCCAGACTTTCACTTTCCGATAGTCGAGATGTGAGCTCAGGCTACTCTCTCAACAACAGAAGACTGGCTGGCTGCTTAAGTGAAAGGTTTTCGGAAATAAAAAAGAAAATAGAGAGAGAAAAGGGGAATCTTATTTGCGAGAAAGTTTTTAAGAACAAAGTTCGCAGAACGCTAAGAGGGAGGAGGAGTTGTAGCGGCGGTGCAGGCAAAGTTGAAATCACTTCAAAACAAGTGCAGTTTGGACTTGATTTTTTTTTATTTGGACCTTTTTTTTTCTTTTATTTGGACTCTTGAGTTTAGGCCAATTAATTCGAAACAAGTAATGTTTTTACTCTTTTATCTTGCTAGTTTGAGGAAGTTAATCTCTTCAAAATGGGTAAAATTTATTTTTGCTTGCATAGGATAGTCAAATCAAGCACTTGAGTATTTTTTTTTATATGTACGTTAATCTTAAAGCAAGTGAAGATTTTTACTCTGACGTTAATCTTCAAGCAAGTGAAGATTATACTCTGTTTTTGGCCTAATTTGTTTTGCAGCTTATAAGTTAATAGTTTAAAAACATAAGTTTCTTGACTGTATGTAAACGAATAACTCCAAAATCAGGACCATTGTGACCTTATTATTTTCAATACAGCCATTTAAATTTTATTGCTAAGACTTATTTCTAATAGCTAAGACTTCGCATTCAATAAGTCTTTTTCTATCAGTTTTTTATGTGTGTATTTCGATTAAAAAATATATATATATTAGATAATTCGTTGGCGTCGCAGCACCAAGGGTCTGGAAAGAATAAGAGAGAGGGGGAGATTGGCTTAATAATTCATTGATCATTGTTATATCACGTCTTAACTACTATTGTATCCATGGTCCAAATTGCATTATTGAGAGAGAGAGAGAGAGAGAGAGAGAGAGAGAGAGAGGAAGTTGGCAAAGGGGAAAAGCCTTTTGAGTATGCTAATATCTCTGTTGTTGTTTTCTTTCAGACCCTTAACTTTTTTTCGTTGATGAGGGGTGGGTAAGCTCCTTGGGTAAGTGGGTACCAACCCACACGCTAGACGTTATACTCAAAGGGAAACGAAGTGGGTTGGTGGGCGGGGTGGGTGGGTAGGGGAGGAGGTGAGTTGGTAAGGTTGGGGAGGGTGTAAGTAGTCGGGCATACCCCAGGACCGTAACTTTTCCATCTACTTCTTTTAAATGGACGTGTATTTGTGTGTGGTTTGGGATATAGGCTCATGGGTGTGGGGGGTTTGGGGAGAGGAGGTATGTGGGTCTGAATGGAATTGAGAGAAAGAGGGATAAGGGGGATGGAGCCCCCTCCCTCCTGCCCCCCCGTCCCTCCCACAAAGACCTCTAAGTGGTTCTTGTCGTGTCATTAATCTTTGGCAATATTTTCGTGCGGGTTGAATTTCTCTGCTTTTATCCACCAAATGAATCAAATTAGGGTTGTTGTCTCGTCTGAGAAATGGAATCCCCTTGGGAACTCCCCCCTCCTCTCTCTCTCTCTCTCTCTCCTCTCTCTCTCTCCTCTCTCTCTCTCTCTCTCCATCTTGTTTATTAAAAGTTTGGTCTTTTCCCGCCGTCCTTCTTTCTGTTTGTTTATTAAAGTAACTTTTTCTGTTCTTTTTCCCTTTTGGTTTTTCCTTCTTCCTCCCTCTCGATTTTTTTCATCACTTTACATTTCAGTTTTCCCGCAATTTTATTTTTATTGCTTTATTCTTCCCCTACTTTCTTTGTCTCTGCTTCACGTTTTCTTTCAGAAATTTGCTATTCTCTTCAGATTTCTCCTGTTCGTGATTTCTCTCACTCGTTCTCATTCTTCCTTTCACCTCTAGGTGGTCTTACATTAAATCTCTCTCTCTCTCTCTCTCTCTCTCTCTCTCTCTCTCTCTCTCTCTCTTCAATAGCTGGGGTCATTTACTCAATCTCTCTCCTTAATTGCACCTTTTCTTGGCAGTAATTATATCTCACAATCCATAATCCAAAAAATTCCAATTTTTCTTCCATTCCTTTCATCTTCATACATTAGTCTACGGCAGAGAAACTATAACTTAAAAGAATTCATCTGTTTGAGAATAAATCTTCAGTAAGAATATTAGGATTCAGTTTAGCGTAAGGAAAATTAAGGCCGAACGTGTCCTTTGTACCATTAGGTGGTTTTCAACATCCAAAAGCATTCTCTCTCTCTCTCTCTCTCTCTCTCTCTCTCTCTCTCTCTCTCTCTCTCTCGTCCGTGAATGTTATTTAAGTGAACGTTTGTTATGTTGTCCAGAAATGGGAAACAATACAGTTGATGTGTTATTCAGTATTTCTGAACTATTTATATCCAAAAGCACTCTCTCTCTCTCTCTCTCTCTCTCTCTCTCTCTCTCTCTCTCTCTCTCTCTCTCTCTCTCGTCGTCCGTGAAAGTTATTTAAGTTAAAGTTTGTGATGTTGTCAAGGAGTGGAAAATAATACAATTGAAATGATAAGTGCCATTCAGTATTTCTGAATTTATATATTCGAAAGCACACACACTCTCTCTCTCTCTCTCTCTCTCTCTCTCTCTCTCTCTCTCTCTCTCTCTCTCTCTCTCTCGTCCGTGAATGTTATTTAAGTGAATGTTTGTGATGTTGTCAGGGAATGGAAAATAATACAATTGAAATAATATGTGCTATTCAGTATTTTTCAATTTATATACGAAAGAACTCTCTCTCTCTCTCTCTCTCTCTCTCTCTCTCTCTCTCTCTCTCTCTCTCTCTCGACGTGAATGGACCCTTTTCCCCTCTGATTCCTTTCATCTTTTAATTCTCGTGATGTACATTCTCGTCTTTTCTCTCTCCCCTCACTTTTTTGTTCGTAGCTTGATTTTTTGGGACCTTCGGTATTCTCCTGGAGCCCCGTTTTTTTCTACTCTGGAGGAACTTTCACGTTCCTCCGGGAGGAGGAGGAGGAGGAGGAGGAGGAGGAGGAGGAGGAGGAGGATTTTAATTCCTGATTGAGAGGAGGATTAATGGGAATTGTATAATCTAGGTGTTTATATCTTATAAGGAATTCGTTTCAACAAATAAAAAAAAATTGTTGTTGTGAATGGAAACTTCAAATTCTACGTTGCGTTTGTTTCATAGAAAATAAATTTTTTTATATTTTTTTTTATATTGCGTTGGAATTTTATGATGCAGACTGTAAATTGAATTGATAATTTGCATTGCACCTTTGCAAATATGTATTATTGAATTGAAATTCCCTTTGCCAGTTTTTTATATATAAAATGGAAAATTTGCCTACAACTGTTGATATTAATTAGACAATTCGTTTGGCTGTTTTCGTAATTCCTCTTTCCAATTGTTTTTATAGGGTATAAAAAATTTGTCCTCCAAGTTACTTATATTAAAAGAAATTAATTTTACGATTTTTTATAATCAAAATTATGTCCAAACTGCACATTTTCAATAATAAAAATTGTCTTCGAATCAGTTGGTGCACTTACCAAATTCATTATATTACATAACGATTTTGTCATCAAAAATTTTTTTTAAGCCATTAAAGTTTCATATTGTTTTTATTAGAAAGAAAATTCGTCATTCCATTTTTTTTATTTTAAATGCAAAATTATTATTCGTAGGTCTTTATACTGCATAGAAAATTGAAGCTTTGAACTGTTTACTTTGCTGTTAAAATTTGTCTTTAAACGACTTCGTATTTGACGTAAAACTCAACTTTTCATGCTAAACATAAAAGTCGTCCTCCAGAACGCTAACATTGAGCTAAAAAGCAAAAACATATCCTATAAAATTTCTGTATATAATGCATAAAACTGTCTTCCAAAAATATGAAAGTATACTCTCAGCCTGCTTATGTATTATAGAAAATCTTCGTCCTCGTCTACTTTTTGCGTTATGAAATTAGACTGCATATTTTGTAATCTCTTATGTAGTAATCTCTCTACTAATGGCAACAGGTTATTATTATTATTTTTTTTAATTCAAAATGACCATGTGAAATGTCAGATTTGCTTTTTACACCTTGGAAGGACGTGTTGAAATAAACGCGAGAGTCAACTGGTTTGATCAGTCGTTCAGGGAAGCATTCCAGAATGTCGAGTTCTCTTATTGCTTCTGTGTTCCTAGAATCACCTGACTTGCCTCTTTCTAAGAGGTGTGTATGCAGTCAGCTCCAAATTAGAAGTCCGTCAATAAACCATCTTGCATACAGTGACCGTAACCATCTCTGGCAGTCAGCTAAATGAGAAAATTTGAATCTCCTGTCATCATTTTCACTCGAGTATAATTTTCCAGTCAAATCACTCGGATTTGATGCCAGTGGCTGATTATTGCAACTCAGAATTCAGCAAACGAGTTCAATAATAGTTTTCGGCGACGCAGGGACTCAGGTTGCACAGGCCCTACCTCAAGGCCACAAATATACTTCGTGAAATTAAAGCTCTCTCTCTCTCTCTCTCTCTCTCTCTCTCTCTCTCTCTCTCTCTCTTCTCTCTCTCTCTGGGAGTAATCCTACGCCTTTTTAACAATAATAGTATCAGAATTTTGTGTCATGACCAGGTTTTGTCTCTTACCTCCTAGAGGCCATTTTTATGGTTTTGTGAGAATTGGGCCAAAGCCCCTAAAGTTAATCCAGATATCAGGTTGGATTTCTACTCTAAATGAAGGCATCAACAAAGAATGTCTAGTCAGCAGTTTTCATGTACGTAGATTTGTTTTTTTGTCCAAACTACAAATTTCATTTTTGCAGTACCCAAGATTTATTTTTCACCTGAGTTATGGCGTTGTGATTTTGTAAATAGAAACTCACATTTCTCTCGTTTTCTTTATTTTAATATTATTTTTGTTAGAGTCCTTTTTTTATTTTATTTATTTATTTTTTTTTTTTGTCCCCTGCGTTTACTTTTCCATGAAAGGTTTAGGAATACTTTTGCGTGCTCTCTGTTCGTGCATTTCATTTTTATGCGGACATTTTTTGTGACAATTCTTGTCCCTCTGTTACGCCGTTCGCATTTTCACTGAGGTTTGTTCATGTTCTTGAATTTTGTTCGTGTTCTCGAATTTTTCAGCTGCTAGATTTTTTCAAATAGTTTTCGGAATTAAATTATTTCCGTTGGATGTTACGCAATAGAATTTGCCGACGGTTCCATAGAGGAAAGGTTACTTTGTTTTTTTGTGTATGATGTCGTTAAAATTTTAGATTAAGTCATTAATAAGAGGTTTCCTATATTACTTCCCTTAGCACTAAACACACTTATAGTCTTTCTAGAGTGCCAGGTATATAAGAATGTTTTATTAGTTTCACTGGTGGTCAGTATTATAAAACCATTTGTTTTCATTGGTATGAATAAAGTTTCAGGTATGTATAATTCATTTTTCCAGAATATTTCCATAGTTCCAGGTAATGCCAGTATTTTAGTCCCTGGGGGCCACCATTACAATACCATTAGTTTTCAACAACATTTTGATCTAAAGCAATTGGATGCAAAGGTTATTCAATTTATTATTATTTATTACATTATTCATATTTCAAAAACATCTCGGTTTCTCGATCAGCTATATATAAATAAATATTCATGTGCCTTTAGGCTATTAATTTCAATATCTTTCATAGATAGTAAACCCCAGCAAAGTTCGAGGGTCTTTATCTTGGACTAATATTTCTTGGGAGTCATTATTATCTTTATGATATTTATAGTCTGTTGTTTATGTTTTGACGGTCTTCCCCAATCGGCTTGTAAGTTATTCGTTTCAATACATCAAGAGTATCTGAATACATTTACAGCCTCCATGCTCCTGTCACGAAATCTTTCTGGTCTGATGACTGAATTTATGCAAATGAAAACTTGGACGTCAAAAGAATTGCTAATGCTACATACATTCTGGGTCAACCTTTGTTTCTCGTCATGAAAATACTCGCAGGTGTTTTTTTTTTTTTTCTTGCGAAAAAGAATTGGCGAGATTCGGAGAGGGAAAAAATAATTATTTTTCCGAGGTTTTCCGTTTGACTTAATGATCGTATTCATGACTCTCTCACGCTATTGTCCATTCACGAATTGTCTGTTTAATATTTAGAAGGTTGCTCACTCTCACGAGTGTTATAATCAAACGCGCGCACACACATTGTGTGTATATATATATATATATATATATACACATACACATATATGCGAATTTGATATTAAAGGACGTTTGTAGCTTAATGCATGTACATGAATCACGGAGATGTGATAAAAATACACACACACACACACACACATATATATATATATATAATGTTTCTGTATTTGTGTATATATTATGTGTGTATTTGTGTGTGCGCTTTTATCTGTCTGAACATGAAAAAGCTCTTCAAAATGATTGCACATCACCTGACTGTTATCTGCAAATACGTCACAGCTCTTCTCACAAGACAAACTGACCTTGGCTCGCAGCAAAAACAATATCCACATTTTGTTAAATTTAGTTCTTAGGCGATATTTGCTATTGTCAATATATCAAATTTCATAAACTTCCTATGAATTGTGTGAGAAAATATAGCATTATATACGACAGCCAAATGAAGATTCCTAATATATAAACCACGGTTTATCTCGCGTCAAAATTCCCAATAAAAAAAAAATTGGAATCAAGGAAGACTCACTGTAGCATGAATCTTTAAATGAAGACTCGGATCCACAATTCTGT
>NC_087215.1:63456791-63476791 GCF_015104395.2 Macrobrachium nipponense | reverse complement strand
CACAATCTACCATCAATCATTTACATAACGAATGCTAATCGGCCTCTCACGTCGTATTGGCAAGCGAGGAACATTTTAAAGCGATTTAAAGTTACCTTCAAAACATTTTGGGTGAAATGGCCAGCTTCCCTCGTGAGTTTCAGAAGCTCCTTCAACATTTAACATCTTCTGCAATGCGACTCTGAGATTCTTTGCTAAATCCCCCAGTAATTGAACTAAGGAATTTTGAGGCCAGATTTGGCTACTTGGTGAAGAATATCAGGAGAATGAGTGATATGGTGACGGATATCTTGCTCGTGTGATACAATCTTTGCAAATATATCAGAGCCTAGAATGTCTTCATTGGTGAGGTCCGGATTATTATTTTTTTTCAGAGATCTTTTCAATATTCCTCTTTTTAGAAGTACCGTAAAGCTTTTGAAATGGGGTGGGGTTAAATATATATATATGGCCACATTATTACTATAAATATATATATATATATATATATTATATATATATATATATATAGATATAATATATCTTCTCTTAATACGGAAACGTCTCAAGTGTAAAAGCCCATTGAAAAACACTGGTTTAAAACTAAGGACTATATTTCGGTGGACTCTCTTCCACCTTATCAAGGAGTGAATGAAACTACTGTCATTCACTGCTTGATAAGAGTGGGAGTGAGTCCACCGAAAAATAGTCCTTAGTTTTAAACCAGAGTAATGGGCCTATACTTTATATATATATATATATATATATATATATATATATATATATATATATATATATATATATATATATATAGAAAGCATTATGTGGTATGTTCCATTGACATTTTATGATCCTTGTTACCATAACTGACGTTTGCTGATAAAGTCTAGGAAACCATAACAGTAACTTTACGTAACATAGACTTTCCCTGAAGCTGTGGTACCCTTCTATTTTTATTATTATTTTCTAACAAATATAGATATTATCATCCAGTATCAGGTGATAAGTATGACGAACAACTCCGTGTTCATTACGATGTCGGTTAAGGCTGGTAGGAAGTCTCCCAGGAGTATTTTGTGAAGAGAGTTCGCTGTATACCAGCACAAAAATGTTCTTCAAACTGGGTGCCTATATATATGTGTGTATATATAATATATATATATATATATATATATATATATATATATCTATATAAACATATAAGTATTTTGTATTGTTCCAAGAACTCTCTCTCTCTCAATTTCAGTGAAGTATTGCTTTGCTCCTTTAGAATCATAATTATTGTCTGATTAGTTTAGTTTTCATTATTCAGAGAAGTGAACATGAAATATAAGAAAGGACGATGATAAAGTAGACAAAATAAAAAAAATTAGAAGATGCGATCAGAAATGAAAAGGGGATAAAAAAATAGAAAACTAATCAAAGAAGTTAAATAGTATAGAATGCGAAGGAGGAGGAGGAGGAGGAGGAGGTAGGAGGAGGAGAAGGAAGGAATAAGAAGAAGAAAACGGAAAAAAGCAGAAGAAAGACGAAGAAAAGGCAACATCGAATCCACGCAAGAAGCGAAATGCATTATGGGATTCTTGGCTCTGTTCTCTTTTACCCAGTGACACAAAAGACATCCTCACCTTCCCCCTTCCTACTCCTCTCCCCCTTCTCCCCCCCCTCATTTCCCCTTCCTATTCCCCTCCCCTACGCCCTAGCTGGTCCTTCATCCTTAGGCTAAACAATATTATGATACGAGGGAACATTCTTCCCCTCACCACGTCTCATTCCTTGGCTGCCAACCCCCCCCCCCCCCCCCCCAACTCCTCTTTCATTTGGACCCCTTCCCCTTCCATCCCTCTCTCTCTCTCTCTCCTTCCTCCTCTCTTTCCTCATCCTCTCTCTCTCCGTTATCAACGTGTATCACTTTTCTTCACGGTTCTCCTTGTAATTATTTGTTCACCATAATTCTCGCCTCTCTCTCTCTCTCGTCTCTCAAGGTCTCTCTCTCTCTCTCTCTCTCTTGCTCTCTTCATTAATATAAAAATATTCCCTTCTTTACAGTCTTACCAATTATTTCTTCACCTAATTTCTCTCTCTCTCTCTCTCTCTCTCTCTCTCTCTCTCTTTCTCTTCTCTCTTCTTTCTTTCTTCCTTCTCTTTTCTTCTTCTTTTCCAGGTATTTATTCTTTCTCTCTCACTCTCTCTTCTTCTTCATTTTCTTCTTCTCCTGGTAATTATTCTCTCTCTCTCTCTCTCTCTCTCTCTCTCTCTCTCTCTCTCTGCAGTAACACCCAGTTCACTCTTTCATCAATCTTCTTATAATACTAATGAGAAACAGCAGTTCGCCTTCTCTGGTTCAGATTCAGTCCTTGAATCATCAGAGACATTATTCAGAATACTGTTTATTGCGTTTCCGTACATTTACATTATTTTCTACACTCACTGTAAAAATGGATTGTGCTAGACGTTTTTAGCTTTTTGTAAAAGAAAACTACTGAGATGGCTTTGTCCGTACTTTTTCTGTCCGCCCTCAGATCTTAAAAGCTACTGAGGCTAGAGGGCTGCAGTTTGGTATGTTGATCATCCATCCTCCAATCATCAAACGTGTGAAATTGCAACCCTCTAGCCTCAGTAGTTTTGATGATTCTATTTAAGGCTAAGGTAAGCCATAATTGTACGTCAGGCAACGCTTTAGTATAGCTTCATCATCAGCCACTATTCGTACAGAACACTCGATTGCGCCGAAGAATCTTCGACTAATGTTTTTGGTATGTATGTATTCTGTTCCCTATATGATATATATAATATATATATATATATATATATATATATATATATGTATATAATTATAAAGTATATATATATATATAATATTAATATATATATATATATATAATATATATAGTATATATATATATTATATATATATGTGTGTGTGTGTGTGTGTGTGTGTGTATGTGTATGTGTGTGTGTGGCATAAATGTATACGTATATTTATATATGTATATAAATTTCATTATATATATATATATATATATATATATATATATACCTATATATATATATATATATATATAGTATATATATATTATCTATATATATATATATGTAAAGTTTGTGTGATGTGTGTGTGAGAATTAAACGAAACGAACATAATATCCATTTTCCCTTAGACAACGTTTCATTCAGTTTGTCTCTTTTTGAGACTCAAACCTGTCATTAACAAAGGAAGAAAGTCCACTAACACATTTGCACACGGTGCCCGAATAAATTTGAGCAATGCAGTTTATCAATCCCAAAGAGGAACGGGTTTCAATCGCATGTCTTCAGGGGTTTTTAAATTTAAAATTGAAATGGATACTAATCATGTTCATGGCAGCTGCAGTAATTCTAATTATTCGGACGAGCAATGTTTGCGTATAATTATCATTTATTGTTTTTCGCTCCGTTATCCTCTTCATTCTATTGTGATATAGCTTGTTTTTATCATTTTAATGACCTTTCAGACTTGTTCTGTGTGTACGGTTGGATAATTCGTATAATTATTATTATGAATAATTGAGTATTTAGAAGACTGGTATGTCGGGCTCGACATTCCATTGTTTCGTCATGATATTCGCTTAACAGATGATGATAACGAATTATCCTCAACGGTAATTGTTCTTAACTGTTCTAAATAACTGACTCGTTCTCTGCAACCTTACCCGCTTTGTACGGCTGATTAGTCCTAATTAATTTCTTTAAATTATTTATTAATTAATCCGCGTAATGCGGAACCACACTGGAATTGCTGTCTAGCAAGTTCTCTTCTATTTCACCTAACTAACGAAAAACCAAATTAACAGGTTTATTAATATATTAACAAGTTTGATTTTTGTGGTAATTTATACATTACGAAATAATTTACTGTCGTTCGAAATAATTTACGTTTTATTACAGAGGATGAAATCTGTTTTTGTAATCAGCCGAATACTTTGAAATTAATTTGATCTGATAAAAATGTCGATTTGTAAGTACCTGGTTTCATTCTGTGTGTAGAAATACATAGATATTTTACACACCGAAATAAAATACTTTAAGTTAGGATTTTTAATAATACACACACGAGAGAGAGAGAGAGAGAGAGAGAGAGAGAGAGAGAGAGAGAGAGAGAGAGCAAATGAAATTCTTGTTTATTTTTAATTCTAGATAGATAAAAGAGAATCTCTCTCTCTCTCTCTCTCTCAGCTGAGATATGCTCACTGATGTAAAAGCTAAAGAAGATAAAGATTATTCTTATTATATTACAACATGGCAGGGAAGAGAAAGTCAAAGCGGAAATCTGTCAAAATTGAAGAATTTATGACTGACAAGGTGCAAGACAGGGACGGATAACAGACAGACAGAGAAAGAGAAAGAGAGAGACAGTCTGACGTAGTGGAAGATTTCCAATAACTGTCAACACGCTCACAGATAGCCTCAAGACCTGTTTATGTATCGTTTATTTATGAAGTAGATTTCATTCCTCCTCCGCAGAGAGAGAGAGAGAGAGAGAGAGAGAGAGAGAGAGAGAGAGAGAGAGAGAGAGAGAGAGAGAGAGAGAGAGAGAGAGAGAGAGAGAGAGCAACACGGCGGGTCTCCTCTTCACCCGGATGTCAAATCCTCCTCATCCATATGTCAAAAACGTATCATCCATCATAATAAGAAAATCCAATTTGTTCCACCACTCACAGCAGGACAACTCAATCAGTTCCACTCGTGATGGAACGGTAATCTAATACAGGTCACTTGAAGGACCCAGTTTTCCTATCACCGTAACTTTCTCTCTCTCTCTCTCTCTCTCTCTCTCTCTCTCTCTCTCTCTGTACACACACACATCATAGTGGCGAGTGAATGTAGGTCATTAAGTCATTCAAAAACTTTTTCCTCTCTCTCTCTGTCTCTCTCTCTCTCTCTCTCTCTCTTCTCTCTCTTCTCTCTCTGTTACTGTGTCATGAATAAGAAAGAGAAAGGAAATGGAAAAAGAGGGATAATTGGTCGACTAACTTCTTGAATAGTTTGCATATTACCACTGGCGTCGCAGTCGCATTGGTTCACCAACTCCAGAAATACGCCAACGTCATTTATAACGAGAGAGAGAGAGAGAGAGAGAGTTACAAGACGTTACAAGGATTAGGATGTCTCAAAGACTTGTTAGTCCATCCGTGGAGACCTCGTGTGCTCACTTATCTGTAGGAGCAGGTTTTACTATTCATTCACAGTGTCATAATGATTTCGTCTAGCTTTCTTTTTAAACTCTTCCACACTGTTGCTGTTTACAACTTCTGAGAGAGAGAGAGAGAGAGAGAGAGAGAGAGAGAGAGAGAGAGAGAGAGAGAGAGAGAGAGAGGAAATCAAGAACGACGATAATTACAAGAAGAAGAAGAGAGAGAGATTAGGTAACAAAATAAATAATTACCAGGGGAGAGAACGTGGTGAAGGAAGAGAGAGAGAGAGCAATCCGGTAACAAGAATTATAAGGAGACCGTGAAGAGAGAGAGAGAGAGAGAGAGAGAGAGAAGGAAAAATGATTTCAAAGGTGATATGATATAGCGGATCGGATAGTTAGATCTCGCTAACTATATCCTCCGCTATATCATATCCTCTCTTGGATGGATATTTGTCATTTTATATCACCGTAAAGCCTCTTATAACCTCCACCCCGTGTGTGTGAGAGAGTTATAACACATGTAAGCTTCTTGCGAGCAACTCCGTGACGTGGATGACAGCTAATAGCCTCCGGAGCAAAGTCCATCGAGGATTACAGCCAGATGACAGTCTCTCTCTCTCTCTCTCTCTCTCTCTCTCTCTCTCTCTCTCTCTCTCTCTCTCTCTCACTGACAGGTGAACGGGTACGGGATGTAAATGAGTTGGTGGGAGGTGGTGAGTTGGTAATAATACTATATATAGCAAAATAAACTTCATTATCATAGACGAAGAAATATATAGGGCAATTACTGCATGTAATTCGATGACGGAATGGAACGTGTAATTAAACGTCACAGGGGTTTATATAGGACACGTCTTTGGTTGGACGAAGGGTTATTTATGTATATTGAAAAAGAGAGAGAGAGAGGTTATTTTCAAGAAAAGCATCAAATTCACTCTATAGTAGCTGCATTTTCAAAAATGTTTGTCACATCCATTGTCGTGTCATTATTATTATACCTCTCATTGCTTATAATGACCATATAAACTGTCAGCAATTCTATATTCTGTCGTTTTGACGGTAAATATCATTTGCATTATCAGTCAGTTCATCAATCACCCTGTCAAATCGTTGAGGTTATGGGAGGAAAGCGGTAACACACGGGCAGATTTTCAAACTCTTAAGTCAAATGAAGTGTCTCATGCTTGTATGCGCTGGCAACGCCTCAGTATCTAGTCATTGTAGAAAAACATTCGGGCACTTGGCAAGAAGTTTATCGGCAATATTAAAAAAAAAAAATGTCATAAAGTTTAAAAGCGTGTAGCACCGCCATATGGTTCTGTGGCTCCTGTAAAGTTTTACTTCTGTTCCCAGAGGGTGGATGAATTATTCATCACACATATAGGTAACAAAATAGTTTTAATTAAGGACTTTTTTGTTCATTCGGTGGTAGTTCGGTGGAATGCGGGAAGGAGCAAGGTAACTAGTTAGCTGGGACGTCTTCGAATACCTTACGATTAAATTGCATTCCCTTCCAATGAGTCCGGGTTGTATTTGCGCTATCTGACGATAGCCCCCCACTTGTTTTGCGCGTTCTTCCAATACTTCCGGATTGTACTATAACGCAGCCTGAAAATACTTCCCGATTGTTCCCCCCTGTAACAAAGATAAATTGTTGACCCCCACTTATTTGGGAGAGAAATTAGATGCTACAGTTCATCGCTTGCGATTGCCAAGTAAACATTTCGCTCGAATAAAAGTTTTAATTAGCAAAGTTTTTTTCCCTAGTCCCTATCAATAGGGACTGGGGGTGGGGGGGGGGGGGGGGGGGTGGAGGAATCGTTGCTTTTAACTGTTTGCGTTCCACTTCAAAAGATTGCCTTTTCCTAATGGAACACTAATGGTCTACTTTACAGAAATAAAAGAAAGCGAGACAGGGAGCGAATTGAAATGGAATGTATCACAAGTTGCGAGTTGACGTAGGCACTAGAAATCGATGCTGTTTGAGGAGGACTTGGAAAATCCGTTTGTGAATAAGGAAACTAGGAAATAGAATAGTAATCCACGTTATCATTAATTTAAGAAAACAAAGATTTTATCTACCCTTAATGATGAATAACGGAATGCTTTGCCTGTCATTTTAGTCGTCTAGGATCTAGGAAGGAATCAATTTCACACAAGAGAAAGAGCAATTATTTCCCCCGTATACTTCAGCTGAAAGTTGTAGTTTCTCTCTCTCTCTCTCTCTCTCTCTCTCTCTCTCTCTTACTTGAAGGGCCAAGCATGCTCATATTATTTAAAGTTGTCATGGATATGTTGCCAGTCCCAGCAGGCGTAGGCTATTTTCAAATTGTAACGAATTCCATGTCGAACGATATTTGTGGTTTAGTATTTGGAATGTGTGTGTGTGTATATATATATATATATATATATATATATATATATATATATATATATATATATATTTACATATACATACAATATACATATACATATACATTATATATATATATATATATCATATATATAATATATATATATAGTATATATATATATATATAATATATATATATATATATATACACGTATATACTTGATCTCTCAAGTTTTTTTTATTTGCCCAATTTTTACGATTTTATGCTTTTGTTGAACATTCATGTTATGTTTTGTTATTAGAGAGAGAGAGAGAGAGAGAGAGAGATGAGAGAGAGAGAGAGAGAGAGAGAGAAAGTAGAAGTCACGTATTTACTAATGCTGACGCTGCCTGTATTCCCAGAAGTGGCATTCCAACTCAGAATGCCTGGTATTGCTTTATCATTTTGGGGGGAAAAATAGTAATGAAAATCTGGCCAAGTAGGTGCGGAAATTTCAAGCTCATATTAGTAGTTACAGTAGTAGTTAGTAGTAGCAGGAGAATTAATCGCAAACAACGCGCGCGGCGTAGGTGGTGGTTGGGGGGGGTGGGGGGTGGGGGTGGGATTAAGAGAAGTGTCCCTCGGCCGTAAATGGCTCAAAGTTTCGGGGCGGGAACTTTGAGAAGACATTTACGCTTCAAGTCGTCCAAACATCGCTGCCGTCCTCCCCATTTTTCCGTGATTTTCACGTCGTAAGGAACTCGGAGAATTAAGAATCGTCCTTTTTGCTTACTAATGATGCGACTGCAGGAAGTTATAAAGAGTTAATGACTATTAAGACATCGTGCAATGGCTCTCAGGAGCCGCCATTTTTCAGTGGAAAGTTTTGAGGAGGGGGAGGAGGAGGACTGTCGTGATGCCCCGATGGTGTTCTCCGTTCCAGTTTGATTCTTCGCGCTCTTCTTTATTATTATTATTATTATTATTGTTATTATTATTATTATTATTATTATTATTATTATTATTATTATTTTGTTTCTCATTCGTTTTTCTTTATTTCTCGTTTCTCTGCTCAATCTTTCTTTCCACATTTGCTTCTCACTTGGTTTTGTTTTTCTCCTTTTTTTTTCTCTCTCTCTCTTCCTTGTCTTCATTTTCCCTATGCCATTTCCTCGCTTTCTTTTCTTCCCTCGCCCTCCTTGACTTCATCCCCTGTTATTCCTTCTACGATTATTTTTTCCCGCCTTATTTTACCTCATTCCTCCTACACCATCCGGTTGGGAAATTTTCTTTCACGTTTCTTCTCTTACTATTTCCTTGCCTTCTTCTGGTCTTCTTCTATTCTTTATAACCTCCGATGTTTCTCTAACTTTTTAAACCTGTCCTCCTCCTCCTCCTCCTCCTCCTCCTCCTCCTCCTCCTCCTCTCCTTATATTTCCAGGAGAGAAAAAAAAAGTAATGGCAATCTAGAGTTTTTCATGTCTTAACTTTTCTTCGTTTCCAACTTTACCTTATTTTTCTGTTTCCTCCCTCTGCACATCCTCCTCCTCCTTCCTCCTCCTCCTCCTCCTCCTCCTCCCTCCTCCTCCTCCTCCTCCTCCTTCATCATCATCTTGAAGAGAGAGAGAGAGAGAGTCATTATAAACTGTAATTTTTTCATGTTCCTTTTTGCCATCTCCTACGTGACCTTATTTTTCTATTTCTCCCTCTCTTTCTCTCTCTCTCTCTTCCTTCCTTCTTCCTTCTTTTCTCTCCTTCTTCTTCTTCTTCTCTTCTCCTCTCCTCCTTGAGGGGAGGGGAAAGCAATTGTGAAGGGTAGTGACACTTCCAAAAGCTTACTGGCGTGGCAAGTCTGTTTATTTTCACTTCTCCTCCTGTTGACAGTCACTACCCAGGGCTCTCTGCTTCGCATTTCTCCCGTCAGGTGCCTCTGGGTTTTATTTCATTGCTGGCATTTTTTTTTTCACGCGTCGATGACGACCTTTCTTCCTACGACGACATTTTTTTTTTTTTTTCATTTTTTTAATATGTCGCCTAGTCAGTTGTTTGGTCAGTTTCTTGTACTTTGTATGCCGTATGTTTTGTTTGTTTATTTTATAAGTCAGAAAGTCGGTTTTTTTTTCTTGTAATTTGCATGTACGTGTTTTTATTTAAGTTTTTTTTATTCATAAGTCAGAAATTCAGTTTTTTTGGTCAGTTTCTCGCCCTTTGTATGTCGTATTTTTTTTTATGTCAGATAATCAGTAGTTTGGTCGGTGTCTCGTACTTTGTATGTCGTATATATATTTTGTTTTTTGTCAGATAATCAGTAGTTTGGTCGGTGTCTTGTAATTGTATGTCGTATGTTATTAAGAGTGTTATTTTTATAAGTCTGATAATCAGTAGTTTGGCCCGTTTCTTGTACTTTGTAAGTCGTATGTTGTTTGTTTTGTTTTTTTGTGATTTTTATATCAGATAGTATTTTGGTCAGTTTCTTGTACGTATTCCTGTTTGATATAAGTCAGTCAGTTAATCAGTTTTATTTTACAGAATTTATATTGCTAATATTATCTTAATTTCATATTTGCCCCGTTTTTATCTGATAAAATTAGATAAAAAGTTCAGTTATATTTCATTTCATGACTTTTATCTTTATGATACACGTTCTAAACGATACCTGTATCGGTATTTTTCGACGAGTCTTGAGGTGAGCATGCGTGAGTCGATTTCATAGTTGAGAAATTATTAGATGAACGTGTTTTACCTGTTCACTCCTGCAAGGTACGGGAATAATTCCAATAATTGGAGGTATACCTGGAGTGCTTATTTAGTAATATATTTTTTTCATTTCCGTTTTTTTACTCGCAATTCTACGGTCATTCACAAAAGAGAGAGATTATTCTTATTTTTGTTATTTTATAAGTGATGTAATGCGATAGTTGAATAGGTCTGGTCTTAGGTAATTATCATTAGTATCAAATCACATGGAACAAGCATATCAAAGGGGCCCCTGACTTGAAATTCAAGCTTCCAAAGAATGTTGGTTTCAACCTCCCACTGCATACCCAAACGGCAGCAGTAACTGATCATGATACAGTGATTTTTCATCTCCCTGGGGGAGACGCGAACCCGCGACATCTGAATTGACAACTACAACACTAACCACTAATACCACCTGACCAGAAAGAGAGTGGTGTCTTTTCCCAATGGAATTAGAACGGCGGTTTAGAGGATACAGGAGGGAACACGAAAGCAGGAGTGGAATTCTGGAGTTAGAAAGTAGAAGGAATTAGGCAGGGAACGAACATTGCAAAGTTTTAGATATATAAAACAATACTATTTTAGTTTGCATGTAGTTTTCTTATGGTCATATTTCTGTTGCTTGCATCAGCTTCTTATCTTTGCTTATGTTTTCTCTCTCTCTCTCTCTCTCTCTCTCTCTCAAAGAGAAACAATATTTCAGTGTGCGATATATCCAGCAACACCTGCTTTAATTTTTGTTTTTTTCGGTGCAAGAGTAACAAATTTTTTCTGGGTACATATTTTTCGTTCTTTGTTTCTTCCCATTTTTGGTGGAATATTTTTTTCCCAGCGGAATTTCAAAGTTGTGGAATTTTTGATTGAAATTCTTACATATGTTATGTTTTGGTTTGGAGAAATCGATTAGATCTTATATTTTCTGTCTTATTTTCTTTCGAACACCGACTGTTATTCTGTGGCTTCTCACAAGAATTTATTCCAATTTGAAACTGGAAAGCAGTATTTTAATTTCATCACTCAAATTATTATGTGATTCTCCTAATATAGAAATTTTCTCTCGTCCTTTTATTTCAATTTCGAACTGGAAAGCAGTACTTTAATTTTATCACACAAAACATCAGTTGAATCTCCTAATATCCATTCTAGCAAACTGCGATGGAAAAAACAAAGATAATTTCCTCACAAGAATATTGTCCAATTTGAAGCTGTTTAGTTAAATGGTTTCGCATAAAATATGATCTGTACCTCCTGATAAACATTTTAAAGCACAGCCGAAAACAAAGAAATAATTTTTCTTCAATCGAAAATCCCGAATGAAGCCAATACTGAACCACGGATATTTATAACCGCCTATTTATCCTGACATATCTTGACATGGAACACATCATTACTGGAAAGGGGCTTCCGCAACGGGGGAAAGAAAAAGTGTGGGGCTTCCAGGGCTGTGCTGGAACCAAGGTATAACTCGAGCGACCATTAAGCGGAATCCAGCTACGTCAAATGTCAGAGTTCGCTGGCTGGGTAGGGATGGATGGTTTGTGTGGGGGGTGGGGGGGGGGGGGACTATACGAATGTGGTTTTGGTTGTACTGTCGTGCATTCCTCTGTGCTTTCGTAAGTGGTAATGAGATGTTGATATGTATGTACATATGTATGTAAATGTATATGCATGTATGTGTGTATGTGTGTATGGTTTAAGGCGCGTTACTGCATTCCTGCGTTCTTGTTCTTCCATGGTTCGAACCCAGGAGTCGACGAACTTACTATCGACTAAAAATAATTCCCCTTCGGTTAACATATATGAAACATTTATTATCTCCCCGAGGTGGAGCGAATTGGATATTAATGGACATTTATAACTTAATGCTTGCATATATATATATATATATATATATATATATATATATATATATATATATATATATATAATTGCTTAGATTCTTTCGTATATATTTTTATTTTACAAAAGAATATAAAAGATTTGTTATTATTATTAAGTTTGGACGATTCCTATTTGCCCCTTGGCTTTACCCTCTTAGGCATCTCATAATTATTATTATTATTATTATTATTATTATTATTATTATTATTATTATTATTATTATTATTATTATTATTATTATTAATTATTATTATTATTATTATTATGGAGAGGAAACCTATCCATATGGAACAAGCCACAGCGGCTATTGATTTGAGAAACGACAGAAATGTTTAATTAAACCCAGGTAAATTAAAACGGTTAAAGTCTTCAACAGGATATTGGTTTTATCTGTTCTTGATATTCAGCCTTTTCCAAGACTTCCGTTAAGTCTATATAGGTTTATTTTTCAGTTCAAACTTTGAGAATGTCTCCTTGGCGATTTAGAATTGAAAAAACTTCCTTATCTCACTTGTAAGTAATCTCCGAGATACATTTCTTTATTTTCTTTTTCTAAATGATAAGAATCTCTTAGTTCTCTAAAACGTTTGGGAGTTATCTCCAAGATGTATTTCTTTATTGTATTTCCAGATGATAAGAGTCACCTACTTCTCTAAAACGGTTGGAAGTTATCTCCAAGATGTATTTCTTTATTGTATTTCCAGATGATAAGAATCACTTATTTCTCTAAAACGACTGGAAGTCATCTCCAAGATGTATTTCTTTATTGTATTTCTAGATGATAAGAGTCACTTACTTCTCTAAAACAATTGAAAGTTATCTCCAAGATTTATTTCTTAACTTTATTTCCAGATGAACACGACAAATTTTTAATATGAGATTCTAAGGTAAAAAATAAACTTACTTTATTTTTTACCTTCGCATTTTCAGAGCCACTGCCAATCTCGTGAATGTTGAGCATTTCGTGTGTAACATAGGTCGATAAATGCAAAATAATAGAAAACCTTCGATTTAATCTTCGCCCTGATTTTTAATACAAGATCACAGGCATTTAGAAAGATTACCTTTCGCTAAGGTTGAGAATTTTAAGAGGATTTAATTCAGTTATGTTTGAAAGGCGTAAAATTATTACGATTTCGTGTTTAGCTACAATAGCAGGTAAGTTCTTTATGTTCAAGGTGATTATGTTCTCATGATATGCATTTGATTTGGTAGCGATGAATGATTAAATAGCATTTGTGATTCAACTAGAATATTGCAATGATCGAGTCATTAATATCCCTTGTTGGTTCTATGAGTGTGGTTTGCGTATATATATATATATATAGATAGTAATAATATTATAATATATATATATATTATATATATATATATCTTGAATCCTCCTTTGTGGTTGGTTCTCATGAGTGTGTTTGCGTATATATAATAAAAAATATTATATATATACATATATATATATACATATCTATGAAAATATATTAATTCCGAGGTAGAGCGAAATTAGATTATTAAAGGACATTGTAGCTCGATATATGTATATGAATCACGGAAATGTGATATGACTTCTATATATATATATATATATATATATATATATATATATATAGTATATATATATATATATATATATATATATATATATAATATGTTGTGTGTGTGTGTGTGTGTATTTATATATAAATATATGCATATAATCATTAATTATCTGCTGATGAAAAAATTCAGCATCTGTATTGTAAGTGCCATGACAGAAAACTATATTCTTCTTAGCCAAGTGTTCTAAAATATTGAACTTGCATTAACAAGAAGAAATGATGCAATATTACCGCCAAATACCTAAACAAATAATAGATAAAATAAATAAATGAAAATAAACCTGAGAAACAATATTACCACCTTTGATGTCGCTTTGACAATGACAATCTGAAAGAGAGAGAGAGAGAGAGAGAGAGAGAGAGAGAGAGAGAGAGAGAGAGAGAGAGAAGTATTCTCTACCCATTCATTTCTTTTTTCAGTTATCTCATCATTTCTACGTTACGGCTCTCTGAGAGGATTCTGATATCCCAGGGGCCTGGGGTCAAGGGAACAGGGGGTGGGGGGGTGGGGGGCCGAGGGGGGGGGGGGCGAGAGGGGGTGAGGGCGAGGGGGTAGCACTGATGTGGAAACGGGGGATAGTTGTATCACCCTACTCTTATCTTTATCTTCTTCAGGTCCAACAAAGAAATAATCTTCCCTTTTTTTTCCTGCTTTTCTCTTGAAGATTTTAGAAGAGAATTCCCCTTTAAATAGGCTTCTGTTCTTATCATCGCTTTGCATATATATATAATATATATATATATATATATATTATATATATATATATATATATAATATATATATATATATATAAATTCCCCTAAATTCCCCTGCCGAGCGGTTTTTTTATATTTCGTCGTTTATTACCAGTTTTCATTAGAGTTTTGTTCCATAAATTTCCCAGTTACGCAGGGTTACATTGGCTTCATCCTTCGTTCTGTACTGTCCATACTATTATCGTAATTTCCCTTATGAATTTTCTTATTTTTTTTATATTACGTTTTTTAATAACTGAATATGTGTTTCATGTTATAAGTTGTAACCTTCCTGCTTCCCTCATTTTATCCGGTGTGCTCTCTCTCTCTCTCTCTCTCTCTCTCTCTCGTGGATAATTCAGTATTATGTGCTTATATTTCCATTTCACAAGTTCTTTAAAGAATACATACACTCACTACAAAGCCACAGGGGCACACTGTTTGCACCATCATCATTTAATCTTTAAAAGCAAGAATTTATACTAGCATTTTTTACTTCCATTTGTATTCTAAAGACTCCATATCTTCAAACACTCGTTGCATTTTTCGTTGTTCATTCATTCGATAACATTCGTAATATATTTCCACTTCATCGTTTATTATTTTATTTCTAACTTTATTCCTTTTTTTTCGCTGTTCAATCATTCGATAACGTTTTCAGTACTTTCCGTTCGGCTTTCTTTTATTTCCCACTTGAAAGGGAAAAAAAAAATCCTTCACCGTCATCTCTATATCCTGGCTTTTTATTTCCCAAACGTCTTTTCCCCCGCGTCTCTCTCTCTCTCTCTCTCTCTCTCTCTCTCTCTCTCTCTCTCTCTCTCTCTCTCTCTCCGGACGCTTCGGGTAACAAATTGCATCTTTTTAAGTGTATAGAATGTTAAAGGTCTCAAGTAGGTGTATTTTTTCCCCATCGCTTGCCGCCGAAATTTACTAAAAGTTGGATCGGACGGAAACGGCGTGTCTTTTTTTTTTTTTTTTTTTTTTCTTCTCGACTCATCGTTTTCGTAAGTTCCCCGCCGCAGGCATCGAGGAGCAACAATGTGTTGCTTCACGTTATTGAGGTTGTGGGTTGTTTCTCTCCCTTTTTGCCGTAATTTTCTGAAGGGCGGGAAAAGAGCGTTGATGTCCTTTCTTTTATCATCAGCGTTTGTGTGTGTGTGTGTGTTTTTTTTTTTTTTTTTTTTTTTATCGTCGGCGTCGACGCTTTTCTTTTTCGTTGTTCTCGTCAACGTTGATGTCCTTTTTTTTTGTCAGCGTTGATGTGTTTTTTTTTTTTTCTTCGGCGTTGATGTGATTTTTTTCATGTTTTTCGTTACCTATGATGTGCTTTTTATTCATTTTTTTTTTCGTCATTGTTGATGTACTTTTTTCCGTAACGTTATTCAACGTACTCGGAGGAAACTGCGGTTAGGATTTTCGGACAACTTGTCTCTGAGAGAGAGAGAGAGAGAGAGAGAGAGAGAGAGAGAGAGAGAGAGAGAGAGAGAGAATACCAGTTATTTTTTATGCAGCACCTTCTATGTGCACATCTCGTCACTCTTATCTGTTTTAAAAGAATTTACGTGTGTCATATGCTTAGTGATTATATATATATATAATATAATCACTGAAGCATATGACACTATATATATATATATATATATATATATATATATATATATATATATATATATATATAATATATATATAAATATATTATTTGTGTGTGTGTCTTCGGAAGTATGTGTCTATATGCAAGTATAAGACCTACCTCCCTTTAACTCCAGTTTCAGCGTTCGAGGTTAATTTTTCCTCAATTTATGAAATTTGATTTTCTGAAGTTCCTGCACCGAAAAATGAATTAGGAATTAGCCGAAAGTTTTATCTCCTTCCGAGAATTCCCTGGTCCCGGGAGTTCGTCTTCGGGGCTTGAGTTTTAATTCATCGCGGAAATGAAGAAAATGATATTTAACTGCATCAGGGAAGGAAATCTCTCTTCTCTCTCCTCTCTCTCTCTCTCTCTCTCTCTCTCTCTCTCTCTCTCTCGAGTAAGCCAGAGTCCAGAATTCCATTAATCACTTAAGAGAATCAAGAGCATCATCCCCTTTGAGGCAATTGTGGAGGAAGCTTTTTGTTTTGTTTTGTTTTGTTTTATTTTATTTTATTTTATTTTATTCTCGTTTCCTTGAGGATCGAATCACACCTTTGAGTTTCTTCATCGAGATGTTATTTTATTTGCTGTTAAGCTAAATGTAGAATATTCAGCTTGATATGATTCATTTTAGATTAACAATAATCTCTTTCTGAAGGAGAAGAAGATTTATGTTCTCATACAAGTCTTATTCAAGAGCACTTTCTTGATATGTAAATAATTTTGCAATTACCTCACAAATATATTGCCATTATTATGAATACTAGTTTTTTTCTTCTTCTACTTCAGCAACCATGTGAATATTGCCAATTATAATTTTTATCGTGTTATCTCATGTATCTAGATTTTGTGTATTGTTGCCAATTATAATTTTCACCATGTTATGCCATGTATCTAGATTCTGTATATTGTATTTGCATGTTCCATGCATATGGCTTGAGCTGAAATAAAGGATATTATTATTATTATTATTTATTTTATTATTATTATATTATTATTATTATTATTATTATTATTATTATTATTATTATAGTACATGTTGCTATGTCCAATGAGATAGTCAAACATGGCTCATATTTACCGTAGACTTTTTCTGGGTTGTACTATACGAGATACACAGGAATAAATGGCATTTTATGCAGTATAGTAAAAATTTAGAGTGACGGCCAGTTGAGCAACAGTTCCAATAAATTTAGCAGGTGAAACATTCCATAGATCGCAGACAGATTAGATAACAAGCGGCTGTAAAACCTCGGCTTAAACATGGACTTTATTTAGGATGATTTATTGTAAGTGGCTCCGTAAACATACCTTATCGGGAGTATTCCCTCGAGACCGAAACTGTCCCAGTGCTGGTCTGGATGAGGGGATAACCTTATTTCCCGAGTTTCTTGTTACCCTCTTCCAGGCAATAAAGCAATGTATTGGTGTGATGGAGTTTCACACGACAATATTCTGAGACACTTCTTGGCAATGTTGCTCGTCGTTGTGTGATTTTTTTTTTTTTTTTTTTTTTTTTTTACCTTTGTGATCGTGCATTTCTTCAGATTGACATAGTTTCAAGATATAAATATCTATTTAGCAGGAAGACTTGAAACGTCGATAAAATGTCAAGGAACAAGCTCGTGCGACGAGGCAATTTTATACTTTATTATTAAAGTGACTGTTATTGAAATGAATTACGTTGTTCACAGCTTATCCTCCAATACTTTACATTTTAGTTTGATTGGAAGGTTTCCATTACATAACAGTATTCTGAGAGAGCTTTATCGCTTGAAACATAATCTCAGTTACCTTAGACATCAGTTATTTTGAAAGATTTTCCAATTCAATTCTTTTCTTCAAAGTGACCTAAATTTTACAACTTGATTGTCATATTCACTCACCCTAGTGAAGGCGTTGGCTTGGTGAACGTTACTGCTCAAGGGATTTTCTCCAACACCTTTCATTCTAGTTGTTTCTTAAGATTTTTCAGTGTAACTGTGTTCTTACCTCTCCCAGTTTCAGGTTATATGGGCGAACTTTCTTGTCTATAGTTGATTTTAAATATATATATATATATATATATATATATATATATATATATATATATATATATATATATATGAGAGAGAGAGAGAGAAAGAGAGAGAGGGGGTGGGCTGTTGTGAAACAGCTGGCAGTATTTGACCTAAATAAGAGAAACACTTCGAGAAAGTGATTATAATTCATTCCCTTACTCTTCGGTATTGTCGTATGATTCTCCCAGAGTAGCAATTTTTTCCAGTACTCTTGTAAGATTTATCATTACCGCGAACTCCATCTCCAGCTGTGTTGCGAGACCCTCCAACATAACCACCATCTTCCTTCCCCCGCCGGACTTACCATCAGGCCGAATGGAAAAAACATGAAGCCACCAATTTCTGAGATTGCCACCCATCCATCCATCCATCCACAAGAAGCCTCCTCTTGAACATAATATCTCTCCTCGTCTTAAAACCCCCTTCCACTTCGTGGGGTGGGGGGGGGGGGGGGTTGGGGGGGGTTCCTCCTCCTCCTCCTCCTCCTCCTCCTCCTCACCACTCCGCCACATAAAATGAACGAGCGTTTGTTTGGTATAAACACCTGTTCAAAATAATGGGCCCTTCGGGCGCCTCTCTTGATTACCTGGAGTGAAGGAAGTGGTCAGCATTCTTTGGCAGCGTAATACATTGTCTCGCGTTGCGTCTTTCGTCTTGGTCAGGTTTATTTGATTATCGGGGGGGGGGGGGGGGGCGGGGGGGGGGGGGGGGGCTTTATATCACTCTGCACTTACAGAGCTTCTTGATATTTATCCTTCAGGAAACTTGAAGAAAGAGTGAGAGAGGGAGCAGCAGTGAGAAGAATGCTTGCATTCCGTCCTTATATTTATCTGTGCGGAAATAGACTTAGCCAGAGGCAGACCCAAACAGACAGACAGAACCGAAAAACTAGTGAGGTAGACACAGCCAGGCAGAGAAAGTTCTAAAGAGAGGAGGTTTTGTAAGTTTAACGGAAAGAGAGAGAGAGAGAGAGAGAGAGAGAGAGAGAGAGAGAGAGAGAGAGAGAGAGAGAGAGTCAGTCTTCTTGTGCTCCGTTCGTCTACCGTTTGAAGCCTCCTGTGCTGTATACAAAGGAAAAGCTGTGAAATGACAAATTGATTTCAAGGTCCGAATGTCCTTAATAAAAATCAAAAGCCATTGTGGATTTATAGAAAATGCCGTCGAATGAACGACCAGAAGAAATAAAATAGAGGACAAGTGTCCTCGATGAAATAAACGAGTGAAAGACTTAACGAAAATCAGAACGAAAATCACAGAGAAAACACCTCAGGGAAAGCAAACGAGATGAAGAACTTAAAAGAAGAAATAAAAACAATCCAAGTTGGAGAGCATCCTTGCCGGAATAGACGATCGAAGAAGAAGAGGAAAATAAACAAATGGATGATCTTAAGAAGAAATAAAAACGGTCCAAGAAGGAGCGTCGTTGGCGCAATAGACGATCGAAGGACTGTAGGAAGAAGAAAAAGAAGAAGAAGAAGAAGAGAAGAAGAATAAATAAATCCTAGGAGAGACACGTCCTCCTCGTCGCCAGTCTTGTGTTTGGGATTTACATTTGTACAGAGGGAAGCGGTGTCGCTTTTATGGAACCTTTTATCTTGGCTCAAAAGGTGCCGTCTCTCTCTCTCTCTCTCTCTCTCTCTCTCTCTCTCTCTCTCTCTCTCTCTCTCTCTCTGCCCTTGCTGATCGCCGCGCTGGAATTCGAGATGAAGCTCTTTATCTGATTACCTTTCCAGTTCGCCTGTTTGTTTGCCCTCTCTTCTTGCTCGCTCGCGAGAGGCGGTCCCTTTCTTCGTTCGTCCACAGAGAGAGAGAGAGAGAGAGAGAGTGGGAGTGAGTGAGTTACTCCGCTGTTGTTCAGTGGTTTTCCTTTTA
>NC_087215.1:63451791-63454291 GCF_015104395.2 Macrobrachium nipponense | reverse complement strand
ATATATATATCTACATATATATATATATATATATATATTATACCATATATATATATAATATACTATATATATATACATATATATATACTATATATATATATATATATATATATATATATATAACATTATAACAGTGAAAACGTAATGATCATAAAAAGAGGAAATGAAGCAGAAGAAAGCATAACTCCTACAAGGAGGTCCCACTGACATATTATTTTTCCAAACCCAAGCCGTATATAATACACGAGTATTGTGACCAACGGTACCCAATACATTTCCAAGCACCCTCATTCCAGACAACTCGACCAGATTTATGACGAGTTCGCTCCTCTGATTTATGATTTATGAATAGTGCATTCCTTGTAATTTGTGATTTATAAAACGACCGTATTTTCTCGTTGGGAAGTTGTGAAGTGTGTATACATACCTTTTGGCTCTTGAATCATGTGTGCTTCTCTTGTGAATAAGGAGAGTGCGGCTTCTTTAGAGTCAGTTTTATTAAATGCAGTTGTTTGTTTTGTTTTGTTGTTATGGTGATTTTACGTTGCATGGAACCAGTGGTTATTCAGCAACGGGACCAACGGCTTTACGTGACTTCCGAACCATGTCGAGAGTGAACTTCTATCACCAGAAATACACATCTCTCACTCCTCAATGGAATGGCCGAGAATCGAACCCGCGACCACCGAGGTGAGACGCTAATACCATACCAACCACACCGCTGAGGCGCTTAAATGCAGTTGTAACACGATCTCCAATGTTTTTAGTGCGTGATTCACGTTGCATATCCAGTTTGCAGGTTTTCAAGCGGCTGTTTTAGATTAACTGAATGTCATCTAAGAATTATACAAGACTGATTTTACATTTATAAAAATGAATTTAAGAATTATAGAAGAAAAAATCTGATTTAAAATAAATGCAATTTCATATTTATACCGGATAATCTTAGATATATTAGTGACTTTTCAGAATTCATAGATCAGCTTTAGATTCACTTAATGTACATTATGAAAAGTAATTTAAAAGTTGTCTGAAGTTATCTAGGATTTGTAGAGGAAAAACTCTGATTTACAACGAGTAATTTCATATTTATACAAGATAATCTGAGATCTATTAGTAACAGTATTAACAACCATTTTAATATTCATAAGTCAGATTTTTATTCAGTTATTGTAGAATATAAAAACTGTTTTGAAATTTATAAGCTAGTTAGGATTTCTAGAGGAAAACCCGGTTTAAAAAGTAATTTCATGCTTATACCAGATAATTCTAGATATTTTATCAAAATTTTCAAAAGTCATAGGTTAGATTTTCATTCGCTCACTCCAGAACATTCAAAAGTCATAGGTTAGATTTTCATTCACTCACTCCAGAACATTCAAAAGTCACAGGTTAGATTTTCATTCGCTCACTCCAGAACATTCAAAAGTCACAGGTTAGATTTTCATTCACTCACTCAGAATATTCAGTCATAGGTTAGAGGTTTTTTTTTTTTTCATTCGCTCACTCCAGAACATTCAAAAGTCAAGGTTAGGATTTTCATTCACTCACTCCGACATTTTCAGTCAGGTAGTTTTTCATTCACTCACTCCGAACATTCAAAAGTCATAGGTTAGATTTTATTCATTCACTCAGAACTTCCAGCATTGGTTAGATTTTCATTCGCAAAACTCCGAACATTAAAAGTCAGGTTAGATTTTCATTCACTCCATTCAGAAACTTCAGTACGAATTAGGTTAGATTTATTCACTCACTCCAGATTCAAAAGTCATCAGAACATCAAAAATCATAGGTTAGATTTTCATTCACTCACTCCAGAACATTCAAAAGTCATAGGTTAGATTTTTATTCGCTCACTCCAGACATTCAAAAGCTCATAGGTTAGAGGTTGTTTTATTCGCTCACTCCAGAACATTTCATGTTAGTCATCATGTTCAGTTTTTCATCGCTCACTCCAGAACATTTCCTGAAGCACAATGTTCGCCTTCTCGTCACAAGACGCAAGAACTCCCAGGCCAGAGGGTCTGGATCCTCTTGCAAAAATGTCCCCGTTTTTAAAATCCCTCGTCCCTGAAGGCCTCTTGGTTCTTATGTTCCTGCGCTCACGTCATTACATGGCGTTTAGACGTATTTACTTCCTCAGTCCTGGTACCGGCGCTGAGGCGAAGGGCACCGGGAGGGCGAAAGGTCAAAGGGCGCGATACCTTCTGTAATCCTCTTCGTCCCCAATCTCCCATTACGAAAAAGGGGAACTTTGGGAATTAATTTTATTTGAGTTTTTCGTGTCCCTTTTCTAAAGAAACGCTTCTTGGTAGATGAATTTTGTTGCGTTCATTTGTTCCTTGGTGATGTTTGTTACTATGTACCGTCGTATTTAATGTATTGAACGTCTGGACATGAGTATAGATGTGAAGAGATGAATAACGAATATGCGTTTGAAAACAAAACCTGTTGATGACGAGTTATTTTTTGAATTGCCAAGACACTCTTGTGCTTCCTG
>NC_087215.1:63432776-63450276 GCF_015104395.2 Macrobrachium nipponense | reverse complement strand
CTCTCTCATCTCTCTCTCTCTCTCTCATCATCATCTCCTCTCTCTCTCTCTCTCTCTCTTGTCTTGTTTTGATACGATATTTCTTGTGTTTGTATACTCGGTACGCATGTAACATTCCCTTAGTCACATTTAGTTATTGTTCGAAACAAATAACGTGTTTTACGTTTTTTTCTGCGATCTGTAATTTTTTTATCTATTTATTCTTATCTTAAAGGCAAAAGTTATCGAACGGACACGAATTTCTGCTTTACCTAAGCTACTTTCTTCCTTTACCTAAGCTACTCTCTTTCTTTACCTAAGCTACTCTCTTTCTTTACCTAAGCTACTCTCTTTCTTTACCTAGGCTATACCGGATATATGAAAGTACAGCTCCCCACAATGTAGGCGAGTACAATCAAAAGATTTATTTAACAAGAAAACTCAGAAATCTAAAGTAACACCTAAATGTCACACATAAGGAAAGTTGAGGCGAACAAATTCAGCAATCTAGGATATTTCATCCATCGTCACGAAGTTCCTTAAGACTGGATTCTGTGACACCAGAATTTTATGTTCTACACCTTATATCGAGTAGGCGTTAACGCCTCTTCCGAATTTAAATTTGGGATGGATTCTTGCTTTCAGTAAACTTTTTTTTTTGTTTACTTTATTCATCAATATCTCTACTATCTATCATAAGCCCGATGATAGCTATAACTTGACCGTTGAATCACTTGTCAATTAAGTAAATAAACGTGACTTCTTGGTATCCATTTTGTTTCAATTCCTTCAAAACTTTGCCTTGGAGATAAGAATTTTAAGGACAACCACACATTAATATACATACATACATATATATATATATATATATATATATATATATATATATATATATATATATATATAGACACGTGTATGTATGTATGTATGACTGTAAGTATGAATGTATGTTTATAAAGATATGAAATGTGTGTGCATTTGTTTGTATATCCATGTGCTCTCTCATGTGTCAATGCTCCCACGTAGACGCAAATCCGAATGTCATATCTGTGTATTTTTATATCAATATGAGGAGAATCAAGGCAGGAGCGAGAACATTAAAAAGTGCACATTTATGTTTTGGCTTCATTTTGGGGAGTGTTGTCAACGAACCTGGCTTTTACTGTGATGAGAGAGAGAGAGAGAGAGAGAGAGAGAGAGAGAGAGAGAGAGAGAGAGAGAAGAGAGAGAGAGAGAGAGAGAGCTGACTTTTAAAGAGAGACCTAAAACTACAGACCTGAATCATGATATTGGAAGGGAAAGTTTGGCCCGTTTTCGTATCATTTCTGTAACATGTGGTTCGCTATGTCATATATTAGCAGGTAAGTTTCTTATTGAAACACAAACGCATACATACATACATAAATACACACTCACATATATACATGGTGGTAATTAAAGAAAGACCCGCTCCTTTTAGATACAAAAAATCAGTAAAATTCTGTAGATATTTTCTTAGGAATTCACTCAATTACATATTCAATCTCATGAGACTGTCAAGCTAAACATTTTTACTTATGTCTTACTCAAGTATTGAAGTAAATGTGAAACATATGCCCTTTATATATATATATATATATATATATATATATATATATACGACAAATATATATATATATATATTTGTGTGTGTGTGTATGTATATATAGTATGTATATATATATATATATATATATATATATATATATATATATATATCTTACTGATGCATGTAAGCTAGTACCTATGTAAAATAACTGGTTGCTTGTAATTATTTACATTTAACGTTCAAAAGTGGACATTGAATTCATGTTATCGGCAATTAGTACCTCAAGATTTAAACCAAGATAGGAGAAAAAAAAATTAAAACAAGGGACATCGTAAGATAACTCCGGTGGAAAATGGGAGAACACTTTCAATTTGGACTTTGGCCGTAAAAAAAACCGCTTTCCCTCTTGCTTCAATTTTGTTTTTGAAGGTTATCGCTCATGGGAGCTCTCTCTGGAACTTCTCAATTACATCAAAATAGCCCCATTCCGTTCCATGGCTTTCTTCGTAAAACCTCGGATCTTTGTTTTACTACGCTCATAACGGCGGGCATCCCTTCTTTGCCCTGTCAGACTCTCTCTCTCTCTCTCTCTCTCTCTCTCTCTCTCTCTCTCTCTCTCTCTTTCTTCTCTCTCGTCTATCTCTCTCTCTCTCTCTCTATATAATATATATCTCTTATCGAGTATCTTTGTTTGTTTTGTTATTCTGCTTGTTATTTTTAAGAAAATATGTTTATGCATGTATTTGGTGAGGAAGGAAAGAAAAATTCTCTCTCTCTCTCTCTCTCTCTCTCTCTCTCTCTCTCTCTCCTGTATTTTGTTTACCCCAAAGAACTTAGGATGATCACTGTCTCTTCCTCTCTTCTGTATTAACCTTAAGGAACTTGGGGTGCTGCACTAGAATTCTCTCTCTCTCTCTCTCTCTCTCTCTCTCTCTCTCTCTCTCTTCCAGGTAAATGATTAAATTGTTAGTCGTCATAATCTTAATCTACATACACATTCATGGACAGTATGTTTGCTTACTATCTAAGTACTGTGTGCTGTGTGTATGTGTGTGCATGTAAGCGTCGATCTCTTATTTTATATCACACACAGTCTCTCTCTCTCTCTCTCTCTCTCTCTCTCTCTCTCTCTCTCTCCGCTTTATGAACCCATATTTCATCCAAAGTTACTTGTCAGCTCGAAGACAAGATTTTTAGTCGCTGACCTGAAACCACTTTTTTTCCCCCTCCATTTCATTCTCCGGACCAGCAGTATATTCCGTCCTTGAGGCGAGACCGTTTGGACATGATGACAAATGACCACCAGATTATTTGCGGGTCTCATTTTCTTCCCTGTCCCCACCTCGGTATGACAACATATATGTATCCGAAAGTTCCAAATGAGTTTTAGATCTGGAATGGCTCCGGCTCGCAAAGTTTCGCAAATGAGTTGTGGCTCCATTTCTCTGGCTGCGTTTATCACACCACCTTGTTTTCTGTTTCGTGAACTGTGGGTGTTGCTTTCTGAGGAATGTTGCTTTTTGCAAGGCGATGGGTCTTCAGGCTTTTCTCGAGGAGGAATACTTGAGGAAGCCTTTGAATGATTCATTCATTCATTCTTCTTGTAAATGCGGTGACCGTGGCGTTGTGGTAGAGCAAAGAAAATGTGCGCTAACTGATTTCTGTCCATATCTGATGACAGACTCGCTTGTTGACAGAAAACAGGTTAAATTAATTATTCATGATGTTTAATGGTTTCTGCAGATCAATCCAGGCTTATGGCTGGTCGACCAATTGCCGGTAGGCGACCTATGATCATTTATATTTTCATTGCATATATTAATTGTAATATTTTAATTATATATGTGTTCATTGTTTTCATATCTATTATGTATTCTATTTGAATTCTTATTTTTTCCCTTCATTATTTCGAGAATTATTTTGTTTTCTGTCTTTTATGTTTGTAAATCATTATCAATTTTTCTTATTATATTTAGTATATATTTCCAATATTTGTTATCAGTTTTTTACGGTAAGGTCTTAAGATGAGTATCAACCTTTGTGTGGACCCAGGGACTCGGTCTACCCAACTTAGACAAAATAATTAACGAAGTTTACTATGTTTGCAGTGAACAGTGATTGTGTAGGACGACTCAATAAAAAAAATAATATATATATACACACATACATATACAAACATAAACTGTATATAGAAGCAAGGTCTATAAGCACATAAAATCCCACTCAATTAGTGTAAATAATCCCGCGGCCCTCGACTCCAGAAATGATCCCTAACAAGAACATTTTTAAACTGAATACACTTTTCAGTTTCAAACTTCCCACTTGGCATTAAAATGTCCATTCAGCTTAAAACCCCAAACTCATTTCAATACGCATATGCTCAATTCAGTCCTAGTTGCCCAAGTGACGTACCCATTGAAACGTCAAAGTTCGTTTTGAAATAACGATAATCTGTGACTGAATTACTCGGCCGGCTTCCGACACACACACACACACACATATACACCCCTTTTAAGAAGGACGTTTGGCTGAGCACCAGATGCGAAGACCCATTTCAATTTCCTGCAGGAAATGCTTGCATGTGTGTATGTGTATTAAGTATAATATATATACATATATATATATATATATATATATATATATATATATATATATATATATATACATACACAGATTTATATATGTCACTTTATATCGTGCGACGATACATTCACCTTGAGGCCGCAGTTAAAATAAAAGAAGGAAGTACGAACTGACTTCGTGTTATTCCAAGCACATTTCCAAGGTACAGTCTATACCTTGAAGATAGTTCGTACTTCCTTCTTTTATTCTAACTGTGGCCTCAGCTGAATATATATGTATATATATATATACATATATATATATGTGTGTGTGTGTGTGTATATATATATATATATATATATATATATATATATATATATATATATATGCACGAATATATTTAGATATGCAGGGACAGTATGTCTATAAAATCCCAGTAGTGTGTATATATATATATATATATATATATATATATATATATATATATATATATATATATATATATATAGATATACACGTGTGTGTGTATGCGTGTACGTACTCATCCATCATCTACACACCCGAAACACAAGCATCTTGGTGTTTATCTCCGCACCCTCGTCCGTGACTGACAGTCTAACATTTTATTTGAATCAATCAGCGAGGTCGAGATCAGGGTGGTAATGCAGGGTAGTCAAGAGGAGAACCGTCATCATGCCATCATCGTGTTGCTTGTCCAGGAAGCCACCATTATTCGAAATCAAAACAAGTTTGATCCCTTCTTCCTTAGAGATATTTTTATTTGATTTTTGAAATTTTCGGTGAGGGTTTTCTTTAGTATTATCTTCATTTGTAGCGGCAATAGTAATATTAGTCGTGGTATTTATTGTATATCAAAACTAAGTTTTATGTTTTTATTATTTTTTTTATTTCTTTGTGCGTATTTTTGTATTTGAATTTTTGAAAATTTCAGTGAGAGCTTTTTTCCCGTTAGTATTATCTTTACTAGTAGCAACATTAGTAATAGTCGTGGTATTTTTTTTTATGCCAAAACTACGCTTTATCCTTTTTATTAGAGATATTTATTTTTTCTTTTGTTTCAATCTTAATTTTCTGTGAGTTTTTTTTATTAGTATCATCTTTATTAGTAGCAGCAATTAATCGTGATTTTTTTTATGTCGAAACTACATTTTATCCTTTTTCTTTAGCGAGTTTTTATCGATATTTCATCGCTCTTTCAGTGAGCGCATTTTGTTATTATTACCATTATACTAGTAGAAGTAGCAGTAATGTCCTTTCCAGTACTTGTAATCAAAACATGTTCTATCTATTTTCTTCAATGTTAGTTTTTTTTCCTAGTTTACGTAGGTCTTTTGTTATTATCATTATTATTATTGGTAGTAGTAGCATTAGTATTAATAGTAGTTATATTGTGTGTGTATATATTATATTATATATAATATAGATATATATATATATATATATATATATATATATTATTTGATATGTATTATTATAAACCAAATAACTTTTCCTATGTGTTATTATAATTTTTAATAAGGTGAATAATCACTGTATTATGATCTCGTTTCATCAGTATTATCATAATTGTTATAACCTTTTTTATACTGCTTGCACTATATTATTATTATTATATTATTATTATTATTATTATTATTATTATTATTATTATTATTATTATTATTATTATTATTATTATTTTTGTCTATCACAGTCCTCCAATTCGACTGTGTATATTTTATAGTGGGGTTCCGGGTTGCATCCTGCCTCCTTAGGAGTCCATCACTTACTATTATTATTATTATTATCATCATCCTGCCAGCATCTCAAATCACCCTCCAAATAGATATTGTCACTTTCTCTCCCGCGGTAATTCTCTCCTTTCTCCATTTCTCCTCTCGCGTCAGTATCTTCCCCCAAACAGTATATTATCATCTTCCTGCATCTACTCATTTTGCCTTTATCAATTGACGTCAAGTGACTTCCTTCCTTGCCACTTCCTCGCGCCTGACATCTCGTTTTCTTTAATTAATGACATCTCGTTTTCTTTAATTAATGACAGCGCCATCTGTCGGCGAGGATGGGAGGTGGCGTTCGTCTGTTCTTCATGTCACAATGTATTAATTAATTCCGGTCACCTGTCTAGCAGGGGTCAGACTTCGTCATCTTTGTCCGTGTGTGTGTGTGGTGGGGTTGGGTGAGTGGGAGGGAGGGCGAGTTCATCTCGCTTCTGCTAATGATAGTAATTATGCTAAAAGCAGTGACGGGCGGGAGAAGGTATTTATTGGAATAATATTGATGATGTTGCCACTAAGAATAATGGTAATTTTATTGTTATTATTTATTTTTTAATATATGCAGTCATACATAACTGTGGATTTGTTTCTGTGTTGTTATTGTGGTTTTCTGTTATTATTATTAGTAGTACTTCAACATAATATTTAAAATGATGATATCAATACGTATCAATATCATCATAATTATATTTTTTCTTTTATTATGATAAGTAGTATTAGAAATTATATTTACAGTGATGATATCAATAAATATTTATATTATTATAATAATTGTGGTTTTTGTGTTATTGTTATCATTTGTAGTTGTAGAAGATTACATTTACAGTTATGGTACCAGCGCATGTTAAGAAAAATTGTCCTGTTCCGGTTATTATTGTTTGATAATAATATTAGTCTAGAAATTCGATTATATAGTCATATAAAGTTCTCGATTATTTTTCTTGGGTGTTGCATATGACTTAATATTTTGGGCATCACCTTCAATAAATAGAATGTATTCAGGAGATATTCATTCATTAATGTTATATTGCAAGCTGGCATTACAATTTCTATGGTCACGGAAACTGATAGTACATTATTTATTACTGTAATTTGCAATTAGAAAAAAATCTTATAATTTTCCAATTTTTTATCTTCAATGTAATTAATGAAATAAATCTCGCGAGGAAGAAGTGACATTTGACCAAATGCTGATGAAGACTTAATTACATTTGACCTGATTCGTATTATGTTATAGTGCTAGGTCACGTGCCATTTTTAGGCCTGCTACTTTTTTTTTTAGTATTTTTTCATGTAGAGGCCGATGGAACGGAAGGCCCAATGTCCTTCATTAGCTAGACTCTTAAGAATATATGATAAATAAGGGAGAAGGAAGTTAGTTGATAAAGAAAGGTGAATGATATAAATTAGGAATAAATTGGGACGGACATTAGTTGATAAAGAATTGTGCAAGACAGAGAGTTGATAAGGAATTAGGAAAGACATAATGTCGATAAAGAAGGGTGAAAGACAAAGAGCTGATAAAGTAAAGAGAAGAACTTGGACTTGATAAAGGAGGGGAAAGAACGTGGAGCTGATATAGGAAGGAAAAGGACATAGGGCTGATGAAATAAGGGGAAAGGACATAGAACTGATAAAGGAGGGCGAAGTACATTACATTTTTCTTCGTTTCTTGATTAACGGAAACTGTATTTCTTTGAATCCTTTTTCACCGGAATATTTCCTTTCTCCCTTTGTCGATTGACAGCGTATCGATATCCGAGTCATATCCTTCGCGGGTATGGCGATATCCGTTTCGGGTACTGTCTCCTTTCGGTGTTTCCAAACCGGAAAGATATTTGAGGGTAGATGGATAGATTCCAACGGGGAAATAACGCCTTTTACCCATTTTGGTCACCGCCTGCTCAATGCCAGAGACTCTATGTAGTCCTCAGTCCGTGTAGTTAGTGAATCATTCATTAAAAAGGAATGAACGAGTTAAAAATGAATCAATCGTTCATTAAAAAGGAATGAACGAGGAAAAAATTAATCATTCATCAAAAAGTAATGAATGAGGAAAAAGGAATCAGTTATTTATTAAAACGGAATGAACGAGGAAACAGTTAATTAATCATTCATTAAAATGGAATAAATGAGGAAAACATGAATCAGTAATTCATTGAAAAGGAATGAATGAGGAAAAAGGAATCATTCATTCATTAAAAAGGAATAAAAGATGAAAAAATTAATCAATCGTTCATCAAAAAGGAATAAAAGATGAAAAAATGAATGGGCCGTTCATTAAAAAGGAATGAATGAGGAAAATATGAATCAATCATTCAATGAAAAATAGAATGAATGAGATAAAAATTAATCAATCATTCAATAAAATGGGACGAATCAAGAAATAATTGAAAGAATTAACTATTAAAATTCTTTCTCTCCCAATAATTTAACTAATTAACTGCCTAGAGATGGAAGGAATAATTACCTTCTCCCCTCCTCTTCCTTAGGAATTATTACCATCCATCTCACCCACTTTCTTTATCGACTACTTTGTCATCTTCACTCTTGGGCCAATTGAAATTATTAGGTTGCCTTATTCATTACCCTCGCCGTTTATACAAGCGAGTCTATGTGCATTATATATATGTGTATATATACACCTATATATATATATATATATAATATATATATATATATATATAATATTATTAATATACTATATATATATATATATATATATATATATATATATATATATATATATATATATATATATATATATATATATATATATATATATATATAAAGCAGGGGTAGGTGACTGCCAGCAAGAGACATCAGTGTGAGAGTGAACCAGGGAAACTCATTGACTCCAACATATTTTTTTTCATTTCCAATGTTTCGTAATAATTTCTTTTATTACATCATCAGAGATCTGTTGGATACTGAATGAATTAGTCAAAAACCTACTGTAAAAACTCGAAAAATCATAGGAAAAATATAATTCACCAAATACAATATATTATATATATATGCCAAAAGGAATGATCAAGGGACTATGTGCTGTTGTCGTATGTCCTTTGTTAGAGGTCACCTATCCAAGCAGTGACCCTGTCCATTGTTGATAAATATTTCCATCAAACGACCACCGGTATGGCGAACTTATTTAGTGTGTGTGTGTGTGTGCGCGTGTGCGTGTGCGTGTCATTTTGCGTATTCGTGTGTAGGATGCACAGGAGGTAACAAACAAACTGACGCACAGAGCTTAATGTGGCCCATGAATAAAAAAGTTATTCCGGAAAACTACATCAAGCCACGCATTTTTATGCAAATTAGTTACAAATTCGAAAAACACGAGCAGTTTTTTCTTTTATAAATCGTTCACTTACTAGCATTTACCAACATGAAGCTAAAACCCCACGTTCGTAGATGCTTAAATGGCACCATTTAAGCCTTGCAATGAAAAACCTTTCGAAAAATCCAATTCGGGTCTTTTTCCGTAATTTGTGTCTTTCACATATTCCCCACCTTCATCATGTAAATGAAACAATCGGTCAAAACTAGTCATTTCCCCATCCGCCTGCTTCCTAATTTTTTTTTTTTTTTTTTTTTTTTTTTTTTTTTTGTCGTCGTCGTCGGTTAGTCGTCGAGAACCTCTTGTCATTTGTCCACCTAATATTCCTCCCCTTCATTTGTCTTCATAACCTCGCTTCCATTTCCCTCCTTCGCTGTCTTTCTCATCACATTCCCCCATCGTCTACCTTCCTTCGATCAGTCAAATTCCCTCCTTCATTTCCCGTCTTCTACCTTCCTCAGATCCACGTCCAGCCGTCCCCTTTGGTGAGTTTCTCTGCCGAATATTACGGTCATCGCCATTAGAGTCAAAGTGATTCAAATTCAGATCACCTGAGCAAACACACACTGCGTTCGCGTCCAAGATCGGGAATGTCCAGAGAGAGAGAGAGAGAGAGAGAGAGAGAGAGAGAGAGAGAGAGAGAGGACACAAACCTAATTACTTACAGGCGAGCATCTCTCTCTATCTCTCATGGCACTAGTAAGTAACTCTCTCTCTCTCTCTCTCTCTCTCTCTCTCTCTCTCTCTCTCTCTCTCTCATGGCACTGGTACGTAACCCTTCCTCTCTCTCTCTCTCTCTCTCTCTCTTATGGCACTGGTAAGTAACCCCTCCTCTCTCTCTCTCTCTCTCTCTCTCTCTCTCTCTCTCTCTCTCTCTCCTGATTCCCTTTATTCTGGAGGTATTGGGAGTTATCTCCGGGTCGTCTGATGCTGCTTCTGTTCACGCTCGAGTATTTGAGGATTTGGGCATCGCCCGATTTGGAATCATTGCTCGCACGAGGCGTTCTTGTTGAGGTACGAACATAAATGGGTCCGAGTAAACAGTTATCAACACATTATGCTCAGGTGTTTGTGCGCTGACTCGATTGTGCGCGAATGTTTGTGTGCGAGGAAATCGTAGTGAAACGACCGCAAAATGTGATCCTTACTTTTAGATTTCTTCATGTTTGCGTGTGATTTTCCACTGAAGTTCTTGAAATACCGAAATAGGAAGTAACTTAAAAATAATACTGACCTCAAGAACAGACATCTTCTAATCCCTAATCCCTTTATGGCTATGGAGGCTAAGTAATTATTTCTGCTCATGCGTACACCTGCCTATCGAATTCAAATATCATGACAAGAAGTGACATAAATTCTCTCTCTCTCTCTCTCTCTCTCTCTCTCTCTCTCTCTCTCTCTCTCTCTCTCTCTCAATTTAAAAATTTTCTCGTTTTCTCCCAGCTTGAACTACACAGTATCATTTACTTCCAGTTCCATCGTCCTCTGTACCTCGTAAATTTAATGACTGCACCAGAGTACACGTGTACTCATTCAACCCAAAATAGTTTTAATTAAAAGTCTACTTCACTCTCGGTTATTGCGAATATATGATATCAAACTTTCTTAATTACTTACAAGTTTTTGTTGTTGTTGATAAGATTGTAAAACGCTGGAAAAAAAAGTTTTATTTTTTTTTAATATCTTGTTCCCAAACAATTTCGATGACGTCATTAATGTCAATCGACGTCATTGTTTTGACGCCAACATCAATTTCCTCGGGTAACTTTATCAATGTTCCAGTATTATTTCTTGCTAGATATATTGACGAACATGGAGTTCCAACGAGAGAGAGAGAGAGAGAGAGAGAGAGAGAGAGAGAGAGAGAGAGAGAGAGAGCTTTGACTCGATTTTTCGTCCTGACAATAATTTGATGCCATTATATAACCGAGCCCCTAAGGAAGCATAATGGGGAAGGAAAATAGGGTCTTAACCAGGGGAAACAGGGACAGGAATATAATTAAGTAGATTATTAGTGGTATTGTATGATATATAGCCGCCTGATCTATTTATGATCAGTTACGGATATTGCTTTTGGAAGTTATCTCGTGAGATTTTCGGTACTAGCTGATAGAAGGTACTCCTACTTAGTTCAATGTGACACCTTCCAGGCCACCTCTTCCCACATGGACTCTGGAAAACACCAGTAATCCTCGTGTTGGACAGATCTCCGACTCATCCCTTCCCTCTGCTGCCAAGATTTGGAAATCTCTCCTCACTCCCGTGTTTCGTAGATAAACTCATTATCGAAAACTCCAGAATATATGGGAGACTGGAAATCTCTCCCTACTCCCATGTTACCTACATCATCAATTTTCGCAATCCATGGAATTTATATGAAAATATTGACAATAAACCACTTGACGAAATTATGAACCAATAATTACTGTATGCGTGCATACCAGTGTAAGAGAAGCTTTGTATATATATATATTATATAGATATATATATATATATATATATATATATATACATACATACATACATACACATATATACATATATGTGTGTGCGCGTGTGTGTGTAATTCAAATTTCATTTTCATTCCCCCAGTGCTAATATCCCACCATATTGCAACCCTCGAGCCAGCCCTATGATAACTGATGATCAGCTCAGTTTTCTGATTAAACTATGTTAATGATAACACGAAGCAATATATATTAGTGGCTATTCCTACCATTATTTGTGACTTCGATAATAGTATGTAGTAGTATAATATATATATATATAGATATATATATATATATATATATATATAATATACATATATATATATATATATATATATATATATATATTATATATATATTATGAAGTAATATTTATATACGTGACTATTTCTCGCAGTCATCGGTGACTTAGAGACGCATCTCTCGATTTATGACGAGTAGGTCCTGGAATGATCCAGCAGTCCAGGAGATGAATGATGACGGGGCGAAAGGAAATAATCGCATTAGTGTCCTCTCGCTTAACCACGTGAAACATAAAAAAAAAAATCATAGATTGCGCTCTTGGAAATATGCCAGGTCTCTGGCCCGCGACGCTTTTTTTTTTTTTTTTTTTTTTTTTTTCCAGGGCAATTCGTCTCTCGTTTTCGCTTTATTCACTGTTTTTCATATTTCCTATTTCCTTTTCATACCGTCTGATGATTGAATTTTAATGGAAATTCCAGAACGACAGGCAAACCTGGAGTCTTTACCTTGCCCAGACCCGAAAGAAAGAAGAGTAGAATGTCACGATAATCAAAATTTATCGTGCGCCCATAAATCGATATTTTAATATCCACCAATATCATTGTGCGATCAACCTTTCCTTGCCCATTGATTTTAATATTTTCAATATTTATCATATTTTCATATGCAAATATTTTGGCCATGTTTCTCAGTGTACTTAGAAGTTAGAGGCAAAAATGCTAGTAGGTTATCGCGTGGGCATAGTTACTTATATGTATATGTATGTATGTATGCGTGTGGGCTTGTTTGTGTGCATAAGTGCACGAAACCTTTGATGAAGCAAGGGCGCTTATCGCCACTTTTTATTTTTTATTTTTTTCCATTTCCCTTGCGTCACACAGCTTATAGAGCCACTGATTTGACTGTCAATCACGGCACTATTGTATAAGCTCAGGGAATCACCCCGAGAGAGAGAGAGAGAGAGAGAGAGAGAGAGAGAGAGAGAGAGAGAGAGAGAGAGAGAGAGAGAATCATCAGATTCTTATCCTCTATGAAGATTGATTCAAAGGTTGCATGTGTATTCCATACACATATACATAAGTATATATACAAATATATATATATATATATATATATATATATATATATATATATATATATATATATACATGTACATAATATATACATATATATATATATATATATATATATATATATATATATATATATATATATATATGAGAGAGAGAGAGATCTTGTTAAACAGACACGTCAGTAAACACAAACTTGAAAAGGTAGACAGACAGGCATGCGGGGCAGAGGTGAAGGGTAGGAGAACGGTGGTGGAGGGGTAGGGGAGGAATTGCAGTGACCTGGTATAACAGACGGAAACAGACAGATTAATAGACATGTACAGAGAGCGCGACCGAATGAAGGGAAAGACTGAAATCCTACTAGTATTACCGCGGCAATAATGATGCGGTGATCACACGCTCGAGGACAATAATCAAGATTATTTGCGTTCCCTAAGGGGGACCGTTGCTGTTTACCCCCAATTCCTCCCTTGTTTCTGTCGCGTAACGCTGTCCTCGTTTGTTGCAACAATTAGTATCCCGTGACCGCCGTGAGCAGTGATGCGGAAGGGCAACACCCTCCCCCCCCCACACGACATCATGCGTAATTGTTTTGTGGGAGATGCCTCGGTGTGTTTGTTTCTTTTTGTTTAGGCTACTTTTTTTTTTATTTTTGTCTTTGCTTCCAAGAAATCTCAGGGAAGGTTATAGTGTGACATATATATATATATATATATATATATATATATATATATATATATATATATTATATATATATATATATATATATATATATACATATGTATAAAACTCTGTGTGTGTGTTTGTGTGTGCAGGTAAAGTTAATTATAATATATATATATATATATATATATATATATATATATATATATATATATATATATTATACAGAGAGATAGAGAGAGAGAGAGAGAGAGGGAGATCTGAACACTAGTTTTACGTGGTGTCTGTAATATTTTCAGAAGCAAACTTGCAGTAAGCGTTTAACAGAAGAGTTAGCCATCTCCTATATTACTAAAATCTACAACAGTAATAATAATAATAATAATAATAATAATAATAATAATAATAATAATAATTAATAATAAGTAGTACTAGTAGTAATAATTATAATAATAATAGTAATAATAAAAATGATAATAATAATAATAATAATAATATGCTGGAAGTAAACCCCTGCTTTTAAAACATGTTTTATTAAAAGTAATTGCTGCCTCAGCTGCATTAATTTTATACAGGTTCTTCTCTATTTTTCTAATTATTGCTTTCTCATTGTTGCTTAAACTGGTGAGCAACGCACCGAAGGTTGACATATCTCAATTAGGTAGAACGATTGGATTTTATTGGTAAAAATTCCAGTCGGGGTAGTCAAATTGTCGGGTATATCCCGTAGAGTTTATTACAGATAGAATTGATGTTAAATTCTATTTCTTTTCTATTCTTTCTATTCCTTTCCGGACGTTTCGTCTGAATAAACCTCAGACATCCTCTTGGGCGGAGGTGTGTGAAGGACTGAAGTGAGAAGGTGAGTCCAGCTGCTTATATTGCGGTGGCGCAGCGGGGGGCGTCGTGCCGCTGCCTTTTCACGACGCCCCCCGCTGCGCCACCGCAATATAAGCAGCTGGACTCACCTTCTCACTTCAGTCCTTCACACACCTCCGCCCAAGAGGATGTCTGAGGTTTATTCAGACGAAACGTCCGGAAAGGAATAGAAAGAATAGAAAAGAAATAGAATTTAACATCAATTCTATCTGTAATAAACTCTACGGGTATATACCCGAAAATTTGACTACCCCGACTGGAATTTTTACCAATAAAATCCAATCGTTCTACCTAATTGAGATATGTCAACCTTCGGTGCGTTGCTCACCAGTTTAAGCAACAATGAGAAAGCAATAATTAGAAAATAGAGAAGAACCTGTATAAAATTAATGCAGCTGAGGCAGCAATTACTAATAATTAATAATAATAATAATAATAATAATAATAATATATATTATTATTATTATTATTATTATTATTATTATTATTATTATTATTATTATTATTATATTATTATTATTATTATTATCCTCTGTATATACAATCGCCGCCTCCTCTTCCCCTTGTAAACCTTCGTGTTACAATAAAAATCGAATCCCTAATTTGGACCCCCAGCTAACGAGACGTTATGTGTTTATTTATATATGTTTATTTATAATTTAACGTAATAAATTCCATAATTTTTCCCATTACCGGGAGAAATGTATAGGTGCGTGACTTTACGACGTCCCTAATTTATCCAATGTTTGTTTGTGTGCGACTGTTTACCAACCTGTTGGTAATTGGCTGTTTCTTTTGGGGTTTAGTTTATAGTTCATGTATGCATATATATATATATATATATATATATATATATATATATATATATGTATGTATATTGTACGTGTATGAATATGTATATATATATTGTGTGTAAATATATGTGTATATATATAGTAAAATCTATATACTATGAGTGTATGTATTTATTGAGAGAGAGAGAGAGAGAGAGAGAGAGAGAGAGAGAGAGAGAGAGAGAGAGAGAGAGAGAGAGATTAATAATGGTGTGAATTCCATGATTTTGTCTAGCCCAGACCCGAAGAAAAACAAGGTATAAGGAAAACAAAGGGGGTTTAAACCCTAAGATGCTTGCCATAAGTGTATAAGGGATGGGAAAACGTAAGTAAGAAGAGAATCCCAAAGCTCTATCAGGTGAGGAAAAGACAGCCGCTGCGCCTCGCCGCCAGAAAATTTGCTTATTATTACGAAGCAATTGTGAGAAGAGGTGGCATGACGGGTAATACGGGGCTCCCTGAAAGTGTCTCCTCTTATCTGAGCTCTTTGAGTTCAGTTAAATCTACCGGAATAATGAAGTCTTTCATCTGGGTCATTGTATAGATGGGTGATCACCAGTGAACGTTGACTCTACTGGCCTTGAACTAAATCTAGTTAGTGCGGTAATGGGTCACAGAGAGGCTCAAAAATCAACAAAATGCAGATTCAATTAGTGTGCATTAATAAATTCTTTTTGGTTGGCCCTTAGCTAATTTTGATTATTCTTACTCATGGATTCTCGTTAATTTTGTTTATGATTTATTCATTTATTTATTTATCTATTGTAGAATATTTGTATTTTGGATTGCCGATTTCGGAACGTGAATTTTTTTAACTTTGTCTTTCATAAAGTCAGTTCTCTCGTTGCATCACTGTTGTATTTCGTCATCACCTGTCAATCATTTCCACCCGTGGGAACAACTGATTTGAATGCGTTCATTTTTAATATTTACAAAAGCAACTAAAGTATCGCAACTCTTATTGCTCTTTTTTTATATTTTTGTTGCTTTTTTATCCTTTTCCGCCAATTTTCCTTGTGGAGTACAATTGATTGCAATACTTTTTCCACCTGTGACTTCGAAAATCTTCAATATTACATCCCTTAGCAATTTTTTTGTATTGCTCTTTTGTTTTAATGTTTTTTTCATTTCTTTACATAATTTTAAAAGATATGTTTATATATAATATAGGTTTTTTTATTGTTATTTCTATTTTTTTTTTTTTTTTCCAATTTTATTTTTCATTTTTTACAGACATTTGATTCCGTAGTCACGGGAAGTATGTTGTACAAGTCAGAGTCTCCTCGACTGTTGAATATTTGGACATTTCGTGAGACCCAGCTCCGAACGGGGAGTATTGCCGTCAGTGCCCCTCACTTAGTGTACTGTAGGCATTATTCCTTTTACTGTGCCTCCCTTCATATTCTCTTTTTTCCATCTGACTTTCCACCCTCTCTAACTATTGATTCATAGCGCAACAGCAAGGTATTCTTCATGTCACACCTTTCAAACTTCTTCCTGTCAATTTCCATTTCGGCGCTGAATGACCTCACAGATCCGAGCGCTTGACCTTTGACCTAAATTCTATAATGTGTTGTGAGACTGAAATCAAATTTCTAAATGCGATGCAACGCAGGAATCAGTTCGCGGGATTTCACGTAGGAACCTCCCCCCCTTTGAAAATTTCGGAAAATTCCGTTTTCTGGGCTTCTTTTCAACTTTGGAGCCAATTTCCCGCGCAGTAATAATTTAGGCGTAATCCCCCGGGGAAATTTCCTTGCCCTCGACTCGAGCTCAAACTTACGGCGCAGAAGTCTCCCATAATTATCCTGCATTAACCGAAGACTTTTTAAGCCTTTTATTCATTTCCTGCCCGCGATCGAATCAGATTCGCGGCGAATGTCATCTTAATCGGCCGGTGTGCGGTTTCCCTTTTCGCGCACGCTCGCTTGCTCGCTCGCGCGCTGGTTTCTTACGGTTTTTTTAACGGGATCGGTGCTAGTTCTTCCTTTTACTAAATTTTTAACTTTGTAATCATGTATGGGTGCTGAATATATAGTGAAATGTATTTATTTTTAATTATATCTTCAGTCATTT
>NC_087215.1:63412776-63430276 GCF_015104395.2 Macrobrachium nipponense | reverse complement strand
GACGCCATTACAGCTGGCTTTGTTTGAAATGAAAATACAAGGAACAAGCCGGGTAATAGGGAAGCGCTGGAGAGGGAGAATGAGTGTGAAACCGCTTCTTGCTCAGAAAAAGTAAGTGCAGAGAGTGGTTGCTTGTTTGAGCGAAGTTTGAAGTGGTTCCTGGTTTAGACGGATGAAGTGTCGAGTATGTTTCCCTTTGGGGTAAGTGTGGTAAATTTCCGAATGAATTTCTTTGGAATAAATGTGATGTAGTTCTGTAGTAAGTGTGATAAGGTTCTTTGGAATAAATGTGATATACTATGAGATTCAGGGTCTCTGTAACACGGTTTTTTGGACTTTGCTCCTTGTCAAAGCGTCGGATGTAGCTGAAAGTTGACATATGTATATTTTATAACCACACACAAATTTTGTCAGCATTATCAATAACCTAAACCCGATAGTTTTAATTTTTATAGAGTAAAAAAGATCTAGCCGACGCCATGGCCAATGATTACGAGCCAAGAGTCGAAAAACATTCATTATGTAAGCAAGGTAAACAAACACCTCTTGACTAAATGTTGCCCCGCCCATCCACCAGACAGAAATTCCATCGGCTCTGAAACCCAAAGACTTTATGAATGGCGGAACGATACATAGATGTGGGTGGGGTATCAGTGCTGGTGTAGTAATACTACTGTAGCAGTAGTGCCGCAACAGTATAGCAGTAATATACATGAATTAAACATTTAGGCCAACTGCTGGGATCCTTGAGGATCATTTAGCACTTCTTAAAACTACTCGAGAAATTAGTTTTTATAGCCAGAAGTTAAATTTTCTAATCCAATAATGCCCATGGTAGCCTTCAGTGTTATCCTGAATTATAACGAGGCGAAAGTGGGTGGAGCCTCACGAAGTCACCATTCTGACGATAATTATTGGTGAAGGTTTAAAGCCAATATACGGTACCGGCTATTTTTTTTCAGTAAATAGGTAGATAGCCAATAAATAAAAATTGCTTGACATTGGATATAGCAGTTATCAAATCAAGCTTGTCTACTATGTTTTTGATAATTACCAACTATTCCCTACATCTTGTCAATCTGATTGAGACCTATAAAGTAGACTGTAATTTCTTTGAAAACTTATTTTGGGAGTTAGACTAATAATCGAAGTGTTTTTGTATTTATTAACATATTTTGTTGGTTTGTTCATTATGACAATTATCAGTGGAGAGGTTCCAGAGTTCATAAAGGTGTACTGCTTTGCTTGTATTTAGATTTGTATGTCATTGTTGCCAAAGGTTTAGCCTTCGTTACGTATAGCCAATCATCCATCGAGAAAGAGGGAAGAAATGCTGTCATAAGTTACATAACGAGTGCGTTCGAAACCTTTTCTCTGAGTAAGTTGGCCCGTCTTCAAAAAAGGTCACTTTTACATTATAAGTACCAAATTTATTCAACCTACGTAGTGCAGAATACACTCAAAATTTATGTGTTGATATAATATGTATTCTGAATAAGCGTTATAGTTATGAAATGCATAGATAAAAAGTTATTGCGAAAAAACCGTGTTACAGAGGCCCTGAATCTCATAGTAGTTCTGTAATAAGTGTGATAAAGTTCTGAATTAATTACTTTGGAATAAGTGTGATATAGTGCTGTAATAAGTGTGATTAGGTTCCGAATGAATTTCTTTGGAATAAATGATATAATTCTGTAATAAGTGTGATAAAGTTCCGAATGAATTTCTTTGGAATAAATGTGATATAGTTCTGTAATAAGTGTGATAAAGTTCCGAATGAATTTCTTTGGAATAAATGTGATCTCGTTCTGTAATAAGTGTGAATGCTTTTCTTTGGAATAAGTGCGATGAAGTTTTGAATTATTTTTTAGTAAGTGTGATAAAGATCAATTTTTTTTTCTTTGGAATAAGTGTGGTAAAGTTTTGAATATTTTTTTTTTTTTGTGGGGGGGGGGATAAGTGTGAAAACGCGCTGAATGTTTTTCTTTGGAGTAAGTATGATAAAATTCTGGATTTTTTGGGAGGATAACTGTGAAAAGTTCTGAATGTTTTTCTTTGGAATAAGTGTGAAAATATCTGAATGTTTTGCTTTGGAAAAAGTGTGAAAATTTCTGAATGTTTTTCTTTGGAAAAGGTGTAATAATAGTTCTGTAATAAGTTTGATAAAGTTTTGAATGTATTTCTTTGGAAAAAGTGTAATAATAGTTCTGCAATAAGTTTGATAAAATTCTGGAAGTGTGGAGGAACAAAATGGCTGTTTAGAATGAAGAGTGAACTGCTTCCAGGTTTAGACATAAAGTGTGAAGTAATTATAGCTGCTTCCTTTAATTAAGTGTGGAGAATTTTCTCGTCTTCCTGTTTAGAATGAAGTTTAAGAGAACGTTAAATTTATAATTAATTATGCAATTGATGTTGCTGTAAAATTTAGCAGTAAAATTACTTTGAGTAACAGTCTATATCTTCTTCTATAGAATGATGTATGAAACAACAGATAGTGAAAAATGATGAACATGATACTACAAAGGGGAAATCATGAAGGGAGTTAGAGTACGTGAAAGTACAAAGCAATTAAAAACATTATTATCATTAGCGAAAGATCACTTCGCTCCATTCTCTATTTGAACCCTTTTGAATAAAATATTACTGCTTGAAATAATGGGTTGTTCTACCAGTCTGGGAGCTAATAATGACATTATTCGGGGAAGCAATTAAACAGTGTTGGCATGACGTGAAATATGCCAGTTAATTACCTCTCTCTCTCTCTCTCTCTCTCTCTCTCTCTCTCTCTCTCTCTCTCTCTCTCTCTCTCTCTCTCTCTCTCTTAAGAGGAAGCGAATTAACAGCCATGAGTAGAAGTTAATCTTTTTCATTATTGTTCTGGTATTTTCTTTTGCTATATTTTTAATTAACTTGCCTTTTTTCCTCATTAATTGTAACGGAAAATTTTTTTAAAATAAGCAGCTACTTAAAAATTGAAAACCTCTGTTCCTATTTTTTTTTTTGTGGCTCTCCTTCGCCTGATTATTTTCGGCACATAAATTTTCCTCCCTCTTTCTCTCATTTCCAGAATTTAACAAGAGCCATATAAACTAGAACTGGAAAGACTTAACATCCCCTGGAAAACCAAATGCATTTTGCGATCATCTTTCTCTTATTCCCCTCTGACATTTTCATATAATCTCCCTCTTTCTTTGAATTCCAAAACTGTACCAAGGAAAAGGAAAATACACAGGACTGGAAAACGTCAATAAACACATATTTTGTGATTCTCTTTTCCTCATGTCCCATTTCGCGTTTTCGTTGTCATTCATTCCTTTTTTATCGCCAGGGTTTGAAAACGGTGACTATAACAACCTCTTTCTCAGATTCTAAGAGCTTTAAAAAATTGCGTATACATTCCATATAATCCAGAATCATGTTGCGGTTCTCTTTCTGTCATCATCTTTCCCACATTTCAATTTTCCTCCACATCAAACTTCCGTCCTTTCCGACTTTCCGCCGCTTCCTCCTCCTCCTCCTCGCATCCCATTCCTCGTTCCAGACGTCCTGGAACGAAGCGCTAAAGCCGTAATGGAGAGGCTTCCAGCGTCGTCCACGAACTCCAGTAATTACTTCTTTGTATGTGGGCGCCATTTCTGAAGCACCGAGATTCCTACAACTGGTCCTTTGGTTTTGGGGCTTTCCAGTTCAATAAGTCTTTCTCCCCCGTAAGAGGGATATTGCCGTCGGTGCACCTCATGCGATGCACTGTAGGCCTTACTCAACGTTCCTTGCAGCGTCCATTCGGCTCCCAGCTGCAACCCCTCTTTTTCCTTTTACAGTACCGCCGTTCATATTCTCTATCATCCATCTTGCTTTCCAGCGTCTCATGACAATATTGTTTCATAGTGAAGCTACGAGGTTTTCCTCCTGTTATACCTTTAAAACCTTTTACTTTCAGTTTCCCTTTGAGTACTGAAAGACCTCATAGGTCCCAGCGCTTGGCCTGTGGCCTAAATCTTATATTTCATTCTATTCCAGTTATTTTCCTTCCTTGCTGTTAACTTTTTTCTTGTATTTGATTTAGTTTTTTTTATGTAAACACGATTGGATAAAATTTCCATTTTACGTGGGGGTTAATTTTTGCAATAACCTTGTGAAATTGTAATTTTATCAATTACGGTATATTGCCTCTACTAGTATGTGCCTCAAATTGTACTCTTAATAAAGCAAGGGTTTCTTTTTTCTGCAATAAATACAACTAGTTTTATTCGCGGACTTTAAAATTAAAGGAATTCATACTTTGGCCTGTGACTGAACAAAGCTATTTACGAAATGGGACTGATGTATATCTTTAAAGATATTCTCGTAAAACACCGTTGCAAATCCCGAACATCTCCCAACTTCAAAGGTTTCAGATCCATTTGAAGTTTTCGGCAAAACTGACAAAAGGAGAGAACAAACCAGAGTTATATTAGACGACCATCAGAAAAGCAATTAACATTTCACAGTCAGACTTCGATTCAAGTACGCGGACGAGGTTTGCTTTGTAAAATGGATAATGATTAGCTGATTATATATAACTGTTTTTAGGTAATGACGTATTACTACTTCCTGTCCGTCAGGAAAGAGTCCTTTTTGTGTTTAAGGATTTTTTGGTTCTCTGTGAAAGCGCAAGGGGCCTCTACTGTTATCGAATGATTTCCAGGGCTTTTTTTTTTATGGCCATGGGAAGACTCAAAATGGAATGAATATTTCAGCGCCCTTTCTATTGACAGAGTTCGCATAAACTAGACCCGCTTACTATTGAGCCTCGGTAGCTCACAACTCACCTATACAACATTGCAGTTTTTTTTTTTTTTTTTTATGGCGGATATGGGCCCCAGGGAAAAGAACCTTTTACCGAAATGACTTTGGTAAGTGGACTCGCCAGATTTGCTATGGGAGGCGAGACTCGTGGTCGAAGATCATACGTCAGTGTTTAGTGAATTCTTTTTGCCTATCGGCGTTTTGGAAGGAAAAGGGGTTGTTTGGTTTTGCTAGGAAGAGGTGGAAAGGGAGAAGGAGAGGTGGGTGGGATGGTGAGTGACGATGAGGAGAGGTGAAGCTTTACCAGTAAAGCAGAGAACAATGTAAACTCTGATACTCTTGGTCAGGAAGGCTAAGTAGAAACCCTAACTAGCATGTTGGTAGTTCATTTGAATTTTATATCATCTTTCTATTACAGTACCATTCATATATTTATATATGTATGTATGTATGAGTATGTATGTATAGTTGACAATATATCTTAATGTAAATCGCAACTATTTCTCTCTCTCTCTCTCTCTCTCTCTCCTCTCTCTCTCTCTCTCTGTTGATCTATCAGTGTTTGTTATTCCCGGTCAAAGTTCCCCTTTTATCTTGAATGCTTGTAAAGACAACTTCCGTATTTTCTATCCCGATATATATGATAAAATATATATACAAAGTATATATATATATATATATATATATATATATATATTATATATCTATATATATAACACGAAAGGAGCTACATTATTTACCTATCAATTATCATCTACATTTCATCGCAGTATTTCATGTTCTTACCCGTTCCATTCCCGAAAACTCAACGGCCAATTTTCTCTCTCTCTCTCTCTCTCTCTCTCTCTCTCTCTCTCTCTCTCTCAGAGATTTATTCCTCTCTCTCTCTCAGAGATTTATTCCTCTCTCACTTTTAACAGCTCTCCAGTTAATGACCGAAGGGGGAAATGGAATTTACCGGATTTCAATTTGCCGTCTGCGTCTCTCTCTCTCTCTCTCTCTCTCTCACTCTCTCTCTCTCTCTCTCTCTCTCTCTCTCTCTCTCTCTCTCTCTCTCTGTACGTCCTTCGATCTCATTCGTAGTGACCCTCCAAAAGCCGGCCATTCTAGTCAGCGCACATCAATCGGATCGCGGGGATCGCCAAGCTATAGATTTGGTCTTCGACGCCACTCCTAGCCAGCCCCCTCCACTCCCCCCACCCACTGAGATCTAATGGGGGGTTGGGAGGAGGAGGAGGAGGAGGTATGGAGGGAGGTTAGGAGGATATCCAGCGGAACTCCACTTCCTACATATCATCGTCCTATCGCTGTGACTCCTCCATCGGTACCTCTTCGCTTGGTCCTAAACCCCCCCCCCCCCCTCTCTCTCTCTCTCTCTCTCTCTCTCTCTCTCTCTCTAATCTATGATGTTTCGATTGTTTTCAGGTAGTATACACTTTCTTCCTTCGCTTTTCTTTCCTTCCTTCTTTTCTTCGTCATTTTGTATCTCTTCTCTCTCTCTCTCTCTCTCTCTCTCTCTCTCTCTCTCTCTGTTCCCCTAATCTATGATGTTTCATTTGTTTTAGGTATATTACACTTTCTTCCTTCACTTTCTTCCTTCTTTTCTTCGTCATTTTGTATCTCTCTCTCTTCTCTCTCTCTCTCTCTCTCTCTCTCTCTGCTGTCTCTTCTCGCTCTGTCTGTCTGTCTGTCTGTCTGTCTGTCGTCTCTGTCTGTCTGTCGTCGGTCGTCTCTCTCTCTCTCTCTCTCTCTCCGCTATTACTTTCCTTCAGTATGTTGTTCTACGATTTTGATTTTCTAAATTCTTCGCCCTTTTCTTTTCACTCATATTCTCTTTTTTTTATATCTTATTCTCCTCCATTTTTCTCCGTATTCTCCAATACATGTTACTTCATCGCCTCTTATTCCTTCGCTTCGCCTTCGCCCTCTCTTTCTCATTCTATTTTTAGGCGCTATTTTATTGTGCCTCTCCGGTAGATAATTATCTGATTTCCATAATCTTGTCATATCTATTATTTTCTTGTAGATCCCATTAGGTCGTAACAGTGAATCAGTCAAGATTTTGTTGACTCATATAATCTATCCCCACTCGTCTCTCTCTCTCTCTCTCTCTCTCTCGTCTCTAGATATATATCTATATATATATATATAGATTTTATTTATATATATATATATATATATATATATATATGATATATATGTAATATGTATATGTATATATACTATATTATATTATATATATGTATATATACAATACATACATATGTATATATATATATATATTATATATATACTATAATATATATTCATTTATATTTATATAATACATATATGTGCGTATATATACACATAGATAGATTAAAAATAGAAAGATTACGTTATGTTTCATACATACGCACAAGCACGCATACACATATGTATATACATTTGTATATATACATACATTTGTGCGTATGAATAAAAACTGAACGTAATATTTACCTTTCCTACATTAGTCTCCCTTGCTTTTATAGTATGATTTAATTATAAGGCCGAACTGAAGAAAAGACGAAAATCAAATTACGCATAAAGTTGGGAAAGCCGATTAAAAAAAAAAGAATATAAAAATATTGAATAAAAGCCGACGCCAAAGAAAAGTCTCGCAGAAGCAGAAGGAACTGAATCAACAAAGCCTTAAAATGGTTTATTGAAAGAAAAAGTGAGTAAAAGCAACATTGGTTTAGAAAGCCTGATTAAACCAGACCATGAGAAGTATTCTCGAATGAGAGCAGAGGAAATATTGATAAAATCCGAGTAAAAATAGTGATGAATACTTATGAAATCAGAATAAACGAAGAAACTATTTGCGAATTCAGAATAACCTTAAAGATAAATGCATGTAAAATATTTATGAATTCCGAATAATATCATAAATAAATACTTATAAAATAATTATGAATTCCGAATAAGCATGTAAATAAATGCTTAAAGAATATTTATGAATTCCGAATAATCTTATAAATATATATATGTAAGATATTTATGAACTCCGAATAACCATTTAAATAAATACCCATGAAGTAAGAATAAAAGAAGACAAAATATTTAAATCCGAATAAGCATTGCATATAACATACTTATAAAATTAGGAAAACACTGAAAAAATATTCATGAACTCAGAATAAAGATATAAGTAAATGCATATAAATACCGAATAAACGAAGAAGAAGAAAGTATTTATAAAATTCATAAATTCAGAATTAACTTAGCTGGGCAAATATTTACGAAACCAGAATAATCATATAAACACAGAAAAAAGTCAGAACGAACGAGGAGAGAATGTTTATACAATCGAAACATAGAATAAAAGACTTATAAAAAAAGGGATGAATGGAGGAGAAAAAGCTGAATGAAAAACGAGAAGGGTATATGGCACAGGTCCTAAAAGGAGAACTGTGTTAACAAAAGTGTGGTGGACAGCTGAACCACCTCTCCATCTCTGCCCGGAACCTTCGCTGACCACAAAAATAAGCAAATATACAGAAAAATGATAAATGTATGAGAAGAGATGATGTTAATAACAATACTCTAATATAAACGTAATAGTGGATTTACTAAGAAACAAATTGGCAGAAACAAGAAAGAAAATACAAGAAATAGTCGACAGCACTTTCGTATAAATTCGATGACTTAAACCACAGATACACGACTGTACAAATTCTAAAATTAACAGCAAAACAGAATGACGAGATTAAGAAAAAATTCTAAAACAGCAATAAGATTGCTTGAAGAAGTGAAAAAATCATCCAAAAGTGAAAGAGAGCAAAATGTAAGATAGAGAAAATACAAGAGATAAAGAAAAAATTCAAAAATAGTAATGGGACTGCTTGAAGAAGAGAAAAAAACATAAAAAAGTGAGAGGAAAATGTAAGATAGAGAAAATACAATAAAAAATAGTCGCGTATAAATCCGATGACTCAAATCACTGTCGTACGACTGTGAAATTTCTAAAAATGATAATAAACTAAAATGACGAACTAAATAAAGAAAAAAATACTGGACCAACAACACAATAAGTTGAACAAACAAACATCTTAAATTTAGTGAAAAAAGAGGAAAGCAAACGCGAAATGGAATTTTTGGGACGGGCGCGCAAAATGCCAGGCCGGAGAAGAAAGGAAAAATAAGATTTCCAGATGCGTTAAAACGATTCGTCGGAGTCTGTGAGATCAGCTGACGTGATGCTCGTCTTTGAGAGATCAGAGGCATCAGGCGTCGTTTTCATCTCGACGGAAACAACGCAGTCATTAAAGCCGGAACGAGAGAGAGAGAGAGAGAGAGAGAGAGAGAGAGAGAGAGAGAGAGAGAGAGAGAGAGAGAGGACGTATTAGGTAGAGTGGAGATGAGTGGTATGGGAAATCTGAATGAGAAGCGTAAATGTCCTCGTTATTATTTCTTGTTTTTATTTCATCTTCGTTCTATTTACTCTCTAAGAATATATGTTTATTTATAATATTATGTAAATATGTATCTATATATATATATAATATATATATATATATATATATATATATATATATATATATATATATAATGTGTATATTATGCACGACCCATTGAGAGCGATAATTTGTGTTGGCTCCAGATGACGTTTCCCCCCCCCCCCCCACCCCCCCCTCCTACCCCCCCACACTCAGGCCTCGCATAAAAGGGGCAGATTTACGTTCGATATAGGTGAGAGTTACCTATGAAGTCTATTGGCTATTTCTTACAGTTCCATATTTCGAATATATATATATATATATATATATATATATATATATATATATATTATATATATATATATATATATATGTATATATGTGTGTATGTATATATATATATATATATATATATATATATATATATATATATATATATATATATCTATATATTAATAAAGATTAGATGTAATGTCAGATATACATAATTTTATATGCAGTGCCAAATAAATTATATCTTTTCAATATAATCTAGGACTAGCTTACATTCATATTGAATGTCAATTGATTATCACTTTTATATTTAACATCAATCTAACTTTCATTGCATATATTTATTGTCAGATCAACGCCGATTTGAAATTGAATGAGGATTAACGTCAATGTTACATATAATGTCAGTTGAACGACAGTTCTATATTGAATGTTGGATCAACGTGGGTACAAATCCAAGGCTTGATCATCCAGGCATCTACCGTACTAGTTGGGCAAAAAAGGGTTGATACCCAACCCAGCCACAGTGGAAATGGAATGTTTATAATTGGCTGGAATCTTTATTGGAGCCAGAGGCTGGTGGGGGGGGGGGGGAGTTGGGGGGGGGGGGGGGGGGGGGGGGGAGGTTACTATAACGATTTTGGGTAAGCCGCTATTTTATGGTAATTCCCATCCGCATGTTTATGCGCTATATCTTTAAACGGGCGTTTTAAATCCACTGGCAAATTGCCTGTAAACATTTGGCCCGAGTTACAAATGCTCCGCCCATAGTTTAAAGCGTTCGGGTCTACGGTATTTAATCCGTCCAAAGCTTCGTGACTATTTTTATGTAAACAAAGTAATAGTCATGAAGGGAATATTTCATCTTTATTGCAGACCTCGCTAATCTCGGACACATTATCCGGGCGGGGTTATGGATTTCTTCTTAATTTAAAAAAAGATTTTTCTCTGCCATAGAGATGTGAAAATAAATGAGGATGGATTTGACTCTGGGTGAAAGTATTGCCATTTTACCAAGGACCGAGAGTGTCTATTTAATGCAGCCATTCTGGAAGCTGTGATTGGCTTTCAACGCAAATTTTCAATTCGTCTGTTTATGCACTCTGCATCTGAGGCTTTAATAGACGATTGGCAGGCAGCCACAATACGTACTTTAAGGAACTCCAGTCCTTTAACAACTCTCATAGGAAGGACGGATCATTTTTTTTTAATGTGATATCGCGTCCAAGTCACTCACTTTAGAACCGAAGACGAGATCATTTTAGGACCGAAGCTAAGTCCTATTTAGAACCGAAGCCGAAATCAATTTAGAACCGAAGCTAAGTTCAATTTAGAACCGAAGCCGAGATCAATTTAGAACCGAAGCTAAATTCAATTTAGAACAGAAGCCGAGATCAATTTAGAACCAAAGCTAAGTTCAATTTAGAACCGAAGCCGAATTCAATTTAGAACTGAAGCCAAGAACAATTTAGAACCGAATCAAAGTTCAATTTAGAACCGAAGCCGAATTCAATTTGGAACCGAAGCCAAGATCAATTCAGACCGAAACTATGTTCAATTTAGAACCGAAGCCGAGATCAATTAAGAACCAAAGCTAAGTTCAATTTAGAACCGAAGCCTAGATCAACTTAGAACCGTAGCTGAGTTCAATTTAGAACCGATGCCGAACTCAATTTAAAACCGAAATTGAGATCAATTTAGAACCGACTAAGGAAAAACATTCGGCTAATTGATTCGGAGTTTGCCAGCTAGATGCCCGAAGGACTCGAGAGAAGGGAAGCCGTTTGACGCCCCCTATGGCATTTACGTGTCGAGTACCCTCTCTGTCTGTGGGTCGTCTTGGCGAGTCCTTTCAACCCTGGATGGCAGGAGGAGGCGAGGACCTCCTCATCCTTCAAAGGATCTCGGGGAGGATGTTGATTTTAATTTAATGGTGCTCTCGACTTTATTAAAGAAGTTTGCCTTCTTCATCAAACCCAGACACAAGTTTTAATTAGAGTTTCTCCTGATACCACAATTTTGACCTCTTTTTTTAGCAAGTCACGTTAAATGCTGTTGTTTATTAAATGTATGTAACTGTTTTTGAATTCCAATTTTCGACATTGAGAAATTACAGTGACTGAATATTTTTACAGTTTTATTTTTATCATACGAACAAAGTTAGCATTAACTTCCGTCCCCATTTCACTTCTTGATGGACAGCACTTATTACGAGTCAATAATTGAAAATGATGGTCCCACAGGAAATTTGGATCTTTTATTTTGGGTAATTGACACCAGTTCTTGTGACACGTTCCCAACACCACTTCCCTAAAAATCACTGATTTCGAGCGAGACAAATTTGACTTCCCTTCTTGTGAATGATAACGGGTCACTGAGCTGATTGAGAGCTCTCTTACGGCTGGCCCGAAGGATTAGACTTTTTTTTCTATTACGTGGCTAGGAACCAATTGGTTTCTTAGCAACGGGACCTACAGCTTAATGTGGGATCCGAACCACATAACGTCGAGAAATTAATTTCTGTTCACCCTAAATAAATCCTCTGATTCCTCACTGGCTGTCGTGGGAAGCGAACTCATCTGCCTGTGAGATATATATATATATATATATATATATATATATATATATATATATATTATATATATATATACATATATAATATATATATATATGTATATATATTATATAATAATAATTATATATATATATATATATAATATTATATACACCACACACACACACACACATATGATATATATATTATATATAATATATATATATATATATATTCTATATAATATATATATATATATATATATATATATTATATATATGTGTGTGTGTCTGTATGTATTTCATGTTTGTATTTGTATAGAACACTGAGGACCTTATTTTTCATTAACAATAAACCTTCACTGACATCAGTCTAACCTTGATTACCAGTTATCAATAGATCGTCAGCGAGGCCACCCTTTCACCTATCGTCCCGGACCAAAATCTCCCTAAACATTCGTAAAGCAAGCGACCCAATTCCTGCGACCCTTTCGGCGATGTGTTGCCGCATAATTATACAGAATCACGGTCGGTTTGCCACCTCCCTCCAGCCCCCCTCCCCCACCCTTCTCCCGCCCTCTCCCCCACCCCAACCCCAACCCTGACCCGGGCCAATGAATGGCAATATTGAGATTTTCAAATGATCGGTGTTTGTGGCGGAATATTCATCGGCACGCCATTCGCCGTATTAGGCCTGGTTTGTGGTCAGCCTGCTACGACCGTCTTCCTTAATTAAACTCGAAATGGCCCCATTCCACTCTCCCTCCCCCCCTCCCTACACCCCCCCCCCTTCTCCCTCCCCCCCACACACACACACACACACACACACACACACACACCATCATCATCACTACTTTTCCCTTACCCCAAGCATTCCCTGTTTATTAAATTTATTATTTTTGAAGTCCTTATCCCTGTATTTTTCTCATTTTTACTAGTGGTAGGTCCTTTTTTATTATTCCTTTCAAACTCGTCACAATTTAGTTTCTTGTTACAGTCTTTGATGGTGATATATATTGCAAAAGGAAATCACTTACTTTTTAGTACAGGCAATTATGTATAGTACTTTAAAAGCGTCCATTTTATTTCTTGCAATAAACACATGAATATGTTGAAAGGTTTACATGTCTGTCTTTCAAGTAATGTCTGAATATATATTGAAGGACAGGGTAGGTACTTCCTTGTAATAATATCTAAGAATTTCATTGTTTTTCCTTCTCGATATGTTGAAGGAACTTGCATTTTGTTCCTAGGGTAATTTCTCAATATTTTTATGACTTGTATTTCTAATTTTCAGTAATAAGTGATTCATCTGGAGACTCCTTCACATCTTACCTTCAGTAATATCTGGATAAGATAGAGGTCTTTCCTTTTTTTTTTTTCTAGGTAATATCCAAATACGTTGAAGAGCTACTCCTTTCCTTCAAATAATATCTTAATAGGTTTAAGGGCCTTTTTCTTTCAAGTAATAAGAAGATAAGTCGGGGAATGTCTTACCCTACCGTAACATGGAAAAGTTGAAAAGCTTCTTTCCTTTAAATAAAATCTGCATAAATTGAAGACATTTTCTTCAAGTAATGTCTACGTTGAATATTCTCCCTCATATCCGGTTAAGCGCAGGAGGCCTGCATTTATTTCTTTCAGTAACATCTAAATGAAGTGAATAGCTTCTTCCCTCAAAGTAATATCTGAATAAGTTCATGAAACGTTTTACTTCAAGTAATATCTGATTAAGCTGAAGGGCCCAACTGCCACTTTCCCTTATAAACTCTCAGTAAGTTTAGGAGTCGTGCAATTCTTTTCTTCAGTAAAGTATGGAAGTATTGCAGAGATTTCTTCCAGCAAGTAATATTTGAATAACTTGAAGATCTTCTTTCATCCATGTCATATATGAATAAGATGAAGAGCTTTTCATCACATGATATCTGAATGCGTTTTTGGAGTTTTGTATTTCTCTCCCTCTGCAATATCTAAACAGGTAGAAGAATCTTTAATTCAGTAATATCTGAACAAGTTGTAAACCCTCGCAAGACTTCTTTTAAGTAAACTCTATAAATAAGTTGAAGACGTACTTTCCCTCAGGTCTTTCCTTCAAGCAGTATCTTAATAACTTCCCAGCACTTCTTTCACTCTAAGTGACATCCGAACAAGCTATAAAGAGCCTTACGTTTCCTCCAAGTGATATTCGGAATAATTTAAATGGCTTCCCATTACTTCCCCCACCAGCTTCAGCAACTGAATAAGGGAGCAGTGGCTGGATCCACCGCAGGTCCGCGATATCAAAAAGAGCTTTGTCCATGGACGACAACACCGTGATATGCGTCTGTGACCTTTTCCTTAAGCCTCAGGAGGGACCCGCATCAATACGCTGTCCCGCCCGCCGAGGCCCTCAACAAATTACCAGACGTGACTCTGCATAAGGTATTGGACGGCATTCCTTTCCAAAATACGTCCGGCGGACACTGTAGATTGCTGGAAGAGGGTTGGAGGATGGGGTTGGGGGTTGTCCATACATGGCTGTTCATGATCTCAGGAACGCTGGTGGTACTGGGTGTTATTGCTTTTTTCTGATGCTGGCCGTATATGTTGCTCGTTCTTTTACTTCTCTCTCGATCACTGATCATAAGTAGTATTTGTGCCTTCAGTAACCTCTGGTCATCTTTGTTCTTGCTCTCTCTGACACTAGTCGTACCTGGTGGTCCTGCTTTCACTAATCCTGGTCATACCTAGTGTTTGTAACTTCAGTAACCTCTGGTCGTAAGTGTTCCATGCTTTCTCTGATACTGGTCATACCTGGTGTTCGTGCTTTCACAAATCCTGGTCATACCTGGCATTCATTCTCTCTCTAGCACTGATCCTACCTGGTGTTTGTGCTTTCAATGATTTTAGGTCATACCTGGTGTTCATGCGTTCTTTAATACTCTCATTAACCTGGAGTCATCATACCTGGTGTTCGTGCATTTTTTATCACTGGTTTTACCTGGTGCTCTGTCTTTCAATTACCTGTCATATTGGTACGGTATTTTGTAACAGGTTGGACTTACTGATTTTATTCGTCGGCTGATACATGCGAGAAGTCAATATGTATTTTAACAGATATGAAACACAGATGATTTGTGTATTAATAATGGAAAGAAGTCAATTTGCAAAATATCCATTTCCAAATGTTAACGATTAGGAAGACTCAGTTGAACCTTCGAAGAGGTACGAACTAGATCATTTAACTTTTATTAATTCCTGGTAAAGACAACGAATCTTTTTCCTTCGCTAATCCTGTTTTGCTTGGGTGTTCAAACCTTTATTTAATCTTGGGAGACGATAAGACGATAAGGAGTCTTTTTTTTCAAAAGCTAATCCTCATTTGCTCGGGTACACTTATTCAAATGTATTTCCAAACTTCTTTTAAATGCGTGCATTGTTAGTTATCTAGCTGGAGTCTGTGATTATTGAAGCTGTAAATAGGTTTATAGTGTCGTCCAATCACAGGCAAGCAATAACCGAAATGGGCTGTAAACGTTGGGTTTATCATTTATATACTGCAGATGCAAAACTCCGCAATGGTCTTGCCTTCCAGAAGTCTTAGGAAGTCTTCTTGTAAGAGAAACTAAATGCTTTGGAATCTGCTTTGCTTATTTATATATTATTTAGATTTACTTCACTTCATTGTGTTCCAGATATGTTTTTGCTTTATCATGATTTAATAAGACAATAATATTTCGAAATCATTCATATTCATTCGTAAGTTTTCTGTTAATTAAAATCATATGATTTCTTTAGTTTCTTCACCTTTCATTAACATGTATATATGTATATATATATATATATATATATATATATATATATATATATATATATATATATATATATATATTACATACATTACGTACATATATAAAATAGTGTGTTTTGTACATAGTCACTAATTTGACATTTAGCATCTACGCGTGGTTTTTTTAATATTCAGGTAAAGTGGTATCTGTTCAAAGTTTGTATATAAAAACACTTCACTTCCCTGGAGACGTTTTTCCTTCATTTAATATTGTTTAGGCCTATGGTACACCAATGGTAAATAAAGCTACCATTACTATAGGGAGAACATCTCCCTACAGTACGATAAGCCTAAAAAAAAATTTTTTTTTGTATGTATTATAGTAAGTTTAATGAGATTAATATCTCTTCAACAAAGCATAATTCGTCTGGAAAGACGAATTATGCTTTGCAGTACGGTAGTGATGGTGTGGAGTGCTTTAGACCTATTAAAAGACTTTTTAATGCATGCAGTGTGCCACTTTGAAAGACGAGAATATTGGATATTACGGTGCAGCGCTCATAAAAACAAAATAGCTTGAATAACCTCGTCCAGTAGGCATAGAAAGACAATATTAACATTAATATTATAGTAATTTAATCCTAGAAAGAAAGAAACGGGATTGTCCTTAAAACTGCCTTACGGTAGGCCTAGAGAGAAGAGGGCATCTCTCACATTGCAGTACGTTAGTCCTAGAGAAGATAAAAATCTCTCTCTCTCTCTCTCTCTCTCTCTCTCTCTCATACACACACACTGCTGCACGTTAGCCCTAGGGAAGAGAAAAGAACCCTCTCTCTCTCTCTCTCTCTCTCTCTCTCTCTCTCTCTCTTCTCTCTCTCTCTCCGTGCAGTGCAGCAGAGTCCTAAATAAGGTGGCACTGCATATAAAAGATTCGCAGGCGCTGTCGTAAATATAATCGAAAGCAATAAACACTAAAGCAGAGGGTCGTATATCTCACTAAAAATAGTGTGTATTGTGCTTCCTCCCCGAAACAGCTCTCGGACATTGTACGCCCGAGGCGAGATGCTGCAAGTGTTTTATGGGGATCAAATCGAGCATTGTCTCTCTCTCTCTCTCTCTCTCTCTCTCTCTCTCTCTCTCTCTCTCTCTTTCTGAATTATTGCCAATTGCATCCGACCGCTAATGACTATTTGAATTTATATGCATAACGTTTTGGGATGCGGTTGCAAGCCGCCGCCGCCCCCAATCGCTTCAGAGGTTCACGGAAGACTGTGTGCTTACAGCAATGTATTGTAACTTAAACAAATAAAGACTGTAAGGATAAATGTGGTTTGATTTTTTTTTTTTTTTTTTTTTTTTTTGCTTTTTTGAACGAATATAGAGATGTGAAAATAAAAATATTTCGAGATCAAAATACATCTTCTTTTAGTCGATTTTAAGCCAAGGTAATTTTAAGCCATATCAGGTCAGGTGAATTTTAGTCATTTGAGGTCAGGGTCATTTAAGGTCAGGGTAATTTGAAGTCATTTTAGGTCAGGTGAATTTTGAGTCATTTTAAGTCAGGTGAATTTTGAGTCATTTGAGGTCAGGGTAATTTGAAGTCATTTGAGGTCAGTAATTTGAAGTCATTTGAGGTCAGGGTAATTTGAAGTCATTT
>NC_087215.1:63405276-63407776 GCF_015104395.2 Macrobrachium nipponense | reverse complement strand
GCTATATTTTTTTTACATGCATGGGTTTAAATTGGCAATTAAAAGCTTCTAAAATTCAACAAAATATCAATTTTTTGCCTTCCACATTTTTAGTACAAAGGCAGATTCGACGGACTTTATATGGTATCAAATTGTTAATAAAAGGAATTCACTGACTTTTTCGTGCATCTCTTATTATCAGACGGATAATGAGAGCTGAGCAGGTATTCGAAAGCTCTCTTTATTGATTTTGCGATATACTTTCATAAAAATATTGTTATAGGACTCAATATGCTTGCTGTCAGTTCAATTCACACCTTTCGTGTTCTAGGAGACTTGGGTAACATTCAGAGCTAAGTTAGAAAAAACAAAACAAATGGAAAGCTGTTCATTTATGTATTTTTGGAGATGCTGTAATAGTCTCAGCAGAAAAACTTTGATTCAGTTTTCAAAAACTTTTAGCACTTTGGAAATACACTTTTTGTACATTCGGGTCTCGAAAATTTTATATTTTTTTTGTATTTCATACTTTATATATATATATAGTATATATATATATATATATATATATATATATATATGTGTGTGTGTATATATATATATGTATATATATATATATATATATATATATTATATATATATTATATATATAATCTAAGCTAGAGAATGAACATCTTTATACATTTGTATTTTATACATTTGAAGTTTTGGAGCCTGTACTATTATAGGCATAAACTGTTTTAACGGTTTTTGATATCACTATTACTGTAGTTTGGAAACTAAAAGTACAAAACAAATAACAGGTTATTTTACACACTTTGATAATTTTCAACCCAGGGGAATATTTCAAGTTAAATAAATGCTGTAGTTGTTGATATTTCACTTTGTTTGTTTGGGAGACATTTAAATGAATCTGTTGACGAATCCTCGTCCATTCAAAACGTGGGCCCGAAGGATCGCTACAGATACCCACAGTCCACCACGCTAGGTGCACTGTCGGTACTACACCTTATTTCGAAAACAAAAACAAAACAAATACAGGTGCGGTTTACTTGTAGTACTATATCCACCCCCCCCCCCCCCACCCTGTAGTTCCTAGTCAAAGAGCAATGGATCGCTACAACCTCCTTCTAGTAATGCCTACTGTCCATTACGTGAGGTGCACTGACGGTATTACACTTTATTCCGAGAAAAAAAAAAGATGAGGCTGTTTTTACATTTGTTGTAGCTATGGCAGCCTCCATTACTCCCAAGTAGAGGGGCCTACACGCCTTTTAGGAAACTGCTACAGGTCCGACCGCGCGAGGTGCACGTGTGGGAGGGCTTGACGAGTACTATACTTTATTCCGAGCAAATAATAATAAAAAAAAGAGAAAACATGAGCTGTTTACTTGTACTATGAAGCCGCCACTACTCCCCAATAAATGCTCACACCCATTAGTAATGCCTGCAGTCCACCATGTGAGGTCCACTGACGGAACTACACTTTATTCGGGAAAAAATAAACCATGAGGTGTTTACTTGGTGTACTATGAAGCCGCCACTACTTCCCAGTTAAAGCTCCGTGTCATAACGCCCCTACCGCCCCCACCACCTCCCCCCTCACCACCACCCACCACACCCACTTCGCTGGCGGATCGTTTCACGGAATGTAAATATCTTTTAACGGTTTAATATCAATTGTTATTGCCCCCCGCCTGCTTCTATTTCATGCAGTTAAGTGTTATGGAACTCTTCCGCTTTACGTGTTTTCGCCGCCGGCTTTTCATTCGCCGCTGGTTTTCGGCAGCCCCGGCCCGATTTCGCTAAATGTACTTGTTGGATGTTTTCTCCTTATACGTATATTTTCGCCTCGTTGATTTTCATCGTCGCGATTTGCTTCTGTTTTGTTTTCTTTTCCGTCCTTCCGTTCGTTATCGGAATTCGTTGCGTTGCTCTGCGGAGCCGATTACAGTTTGCAATGCGCTGTTGAACAGTGATTACACACCCTTCTCGTTTTCTGCTTATTGCATGGAGCCATTTTTTTCTTCGCCCAGTCTGGCGTTGCTTCAGTGTTTGTTAAGTGAGGAGAGAGAGAGAGAGAGAGAGAGAGGGGAGAGAGAGAGAGAGAGAGAGAGAGAAATTGATTGAGTGATAATATTATAGTGGGTACTGAAGAAGTAATTGTGTATGAGCGAGAGAGAGAGGTGTCAATAAAACTCTGTCAGTTCCCTATATATATATATATATATATATATATATATATATATATATATATATATATATATATATATATATATATATATATAGTGTGGTTGTGTGTGTGGTGTATCAGTAATTACTGCAAACCATTGTTATGTAGCAGTTAAACAGTGAACTAAGTGTAAGCGAGATTTTCATTAAAAAAAAAAAAAAAACTATTGAAACTTGCCAAATACCACAACAGCTTGTTGCCAACCGAAATGGGTCACAGTGCGACCCGGAACCAAAAAGAGTGAGTGTAGGTAAGGTAGAGGGAGGTCCCATCTAGTCTCTGAAGAGC
>NC_087215.1:63390276-63402776 GCF_015104395.2 Macrobrachium nipponense | reverse complement strand
GAGGTGACCTTCAGTCTTGTGACGCCTGTCAGTGAGATAAAATTAGTTTTTAGTAAAAATACATTTTTGTCAGAGGTGACCTTAGTCTGTGACCTCTCTTGTTGACCTGTCAGTGAGATAAATTAATTAATCCTGTTTAACCAATAGGGCACATTTCTTGAGAATTTAACAGATGTATAATTAGATTATAAATAAAATCTAGGTCATATAACTGCATATCCAAAAGCAGCGCAAGAGCCAAATTAATTGCTGTGTTGAACTTTGTCTTACGTGTTTCGTAGCATTTGAAGTATTATTGATAATTAGTATTTTTTGACTGAGAATGAGCAAACATTCCGATGGATTAAGTCTGGGAGTCCCACAAAACAAAAACCTCACATATATAATCAAAGATAAGAGAGAGAGAGAGAGAGAGAGACCAGCAAATACCTAGTAGTTAATAAGGGTAAGATAAGATACTATTGAAAAAGAAACCCACAATATCACTGTGTATAACGTGTTTACTTATAAGTGTTTACATTTTATTTTACTCAACACTGACTTACAAAGAGTGTTGAGTAAAATAAAATATAAATACTTATATAAGTAAACACGTTACACACATTGATTTTGTAGGTTTCTTTTTCAATCTTCAAAAGAAAACTGAAAGAAGTTTTTACAAGATACTATAGTACATCCACATCAACCGTGCATCTGGTGTCTAGGCCCGTAAAGTATCCCTCAGGAGAGGTGGAACTTGCATCCTGCCTATGTGAACTCTCTTGAGAGACTGGGTTTTTCCAGCCCTGTGACTGTCTTACCAACAGCCAATCAGGAGCGTCGTAAGGGACTGGCCTAGACATCAGATGCATGGTTGATGTGAATCTACCATAGTATCTTGATGTGCTGGAACCATGTGCTGCAGACATGTAAATGGAGTTGATTGACTGGGTATGGGAATATTTCCTTGACTAAATTGTTTGGTGATTGGTGAGTAACTTCACAGATCTCGGTACAGTCACGAGATTTATAGGCGGCGCACTGCTGGCGACTCGCACCAGATCTGATTGGAGAGGATACGGAAAGCTAGTGTGCTTTTTAAAATACAACATTATGAGCTATAGTCTGTTCTCTCTAAGACCGAATTAGGTATAAGTCCATAAATTTGACATCAGAAGATGCAGTCTGCTCTTGGAACCTCAGATTATGAACTAAAAATCGTGCTTTCTAAGACTGACTCAGATGCTGGTACATATTTTGACTACCATAATACCATATTGGCAAGATAAGGGAATGGTACAGTTACAACTGGCTGTTTTGTCCTCTCCACAATACGTATGGCCAAATTCATCGCGTTTGACATTTATTAACCATCGTTTCTTCTCATGGAATATAACGCATATAATATATATATATATATTATATATGATATATATAGATATATATATATATATATATATTATTATATATAACAAAAAAAGGAGGAGCCCATAAAAACTCCACAAAATATAGAAAGAAAATGCTATATTTCAGAGACACCTGTCTCCTTGATCTATCAATCACCTATACGTCGCCTTCAACTGTCTTGTCATTACGTGTAGTACCAAGCAAGCGATAGGACGAACACGGCCGGTTTCATTTGGCGATAGGCCATCTGGCGAACGAGCCTTTTCAGGTCCCTTTCAGGCAAACTGACTCATTTATTTTGCACGTTAGTGCAATGAACGGATAAACACCACCTCGCTGAAGCGACGTCACGGCACCGATGATCGTCATTTTAAAGGTGAGGGACGCTGTAACGACACGATTATTCCGTGTTTAGCTTTCGTCCATCGCGGTAGAATTCAGCCGCCTGTGATTCGTTGGCAGCTGAATGAAAACTCACTTCTCTTTCACGGACGTTTGAATCGGTATGGTTGACTGATACGGGAGTTTTAGCGGTATTTTAGTGTGATTTTCGATGATTTGAGTATGAGACCTTATCTGCGTTTTAGTTTCCTGTAAGAGAATACTCAGATCTTAAAAAACTACTACAGGTAAAGGGCTGTAAAATGGTATGTTGATCATCCACCCTCCAATCATCAAACATACCAAATTGCAGCCCTCTAGCCTCATAAGTTTTTATTTTATTGAGAAGGTTAAATTTAGCCATGATCAAGCTTCTGGCAACGCAACAACACAGGCCACCACGGCGGGTCAGAGTTTAATGGGCCGCGGTTTATATAGCATATATTCCGTCGCCTTGATTATACGCTCAACAGAAACATCGGTGCATTTTTTTCTCGTTTTATGTAGTTAATGATTCGTTGACAGTTAAGCGAAAAACACTTGTTTTCAAGAGCGTTAATTTAGGACAGTCATTTGTAACAGAGATTAAGTGAAGTATTACAGCGCCTTTGAGGAGTGCCGGTCTAATTACGCGGTGTTTGAAGTCAATCGCTAATTTTTACCGTGGCTCCAATTTCAGTTTGCTTCATCATAACGCTCTACGTAAACATTCTAAGAGAATATAGAACATTTAATTTTGAGTTGTGATGTTCGCAGCTAATAGCAGTTTTACCGGCGATCTGGAAATATTTCAGTTGTGTAAAAGGATGCTGTGACGTCTGGCAACTTATGGTATTTTACCGTTGCCATCTTGGTGTTCGTTGCTTTTCATGTATGTTATAGAACTGGCATAATGTCGGCTTTCGTATCAATTCAATTTGTTGCCAAAGATAAAAATTAAAATTTTTGTTTATAACGAAAAGCTTAAAAATGACGGGATTTGATAAAAGTAAATTTCGTAAAATTGTTATTTTTTTCGTTAATTGCTGTTTAGTAAATTGCATGAAAAGTCACAAAACTATTACCTAAAAAAACGTTAATAATTTTCGACCTATTCCACGTAATATCATGAGCTCTCTCTCTGACTCTATGACAGGAAGTTGTGTTATCAAATCATTCTTCATTAGCTAGTTAACTAATCAGTTCATCCATTTGGTAAAATCTCTTCGATTTCTTTTTAATCATCAAAAGTAAATGAAATAATGAATTAGGCGATGAAACGTCAAATCTCCATGAGAAAAATTTGTCCAAGTTTTTGATGTCGAAAATTTGGTAATGACTGCTAGTTATCAATCAGTCATTCGATATTAAATCAGTATTAATTTGCCAAAACCTCCTCTGTTTTTGCATGCAATTGTGTAAAAGTAAATTAGTATTTTTAAAAATATTTGTAATGATAAACTGACAAACCTCGATGAAGTTCAGTCTCGTTATTACTGTAATGATACTGTAATGACGCTGGGTGGATAATTACGACTGGTTGTATCACTTTAATAAACATCTCCCGCGTCATGTGGACTCATTAATGACACTGGTAAAACACATCGCTGAGATATATTTAGATGCCTGAATAGATTCTTTAAATCCTCAAAGGAACTCGATGTAGACTCGTTTGCATTTAACAGGACTTACGACTTCTCGTTAAGGTACTTGGAAGAAATACTCTGCTTGTTTCTATAATTAAGCTACATTTTATGAGCATTGTAACTGATGCTGACAGTTTATGCAATCAATTACCAGGAATGAGACAACAATTGAGCGCAGAATTATTTTCTTGCAAGATACCAAACGTTAATGAGGTTTTCAACAGATCTTTGGAGTGCCGTCAATGATGCACTGTAGGCATTACTTAAGATTCCTTGCGACCCTTCGGCCCCTAGCTGCAACCCCTTTCCTTCCATTTACTGTACCTCCGTTCATATTCTCTTTATTCATCTTGTATTCCACCTCCCCGTAACAGTTGATTCAGTGCAACTGCGAGGTTTTCATCCTGTTACACCTGTCAAACTTTTTACTCTGAATTTCTGTTCCAGCGCTGAATGACCTCATTGGTCCCAGCGCTTCGCCTCTGGCCCAAGTCGTATAGTCTCATCTCTTAGAAGTCTGGTCTGGTGCAAAAAAAGCACTGAAAACAGAGCCACAAAAGCCAACAGAGTAAAAGACCGAATACTTTCTTAATTACCGTGAACGGCATTAATTCCCCTGGAACGATCTGGGGTACTCCACGCAGCATCAAAGACCCCTCCCCCTCCCCCCTTCCCCATCCCCCGGCAAAGATCTCTCAATTATTCAGAGGTTTTTGATAAGACTATCAAACTTCAAGCAGCCAGAGAGGGCGTGAGAATTTTCCAGTCAGGCTGACGGGCTGGAGTAGATCCAAGTTAAATACTTCAGTCGGATTTCCAGAATCTTTCTGGAAGCATGTGGAGGTCGCCTGAGCCGTCCGGTTAAAAGTAAAAGGGGAAAATTGATTTCGGTGATATCCAGAGAGTACTTGGGTAAATTGGAATACGTCCAGGAGAGAGAGAGAGAGAGTTCATGAAATCTCTCTCTCTCTCTCTCTCTCTCTCTCTCTCTCCTCTCTCTTCTTCTTTGAATTATGCCGCTTCCACCTCTGCTACTCTCTACTAAATTTCTCTCTCTCTCTCTCTCCTCTCTCTCTCTCTCTTCATTGAGAATTATTGGGGCGAGACCATCTTAATCTAATAACAACAAAGCTCTCTCTCTCTCTCTCTCTCTCTCTCTCTCTCTCTCGTCTCTCTCTCCTCTCTCATCTCTCTCTCCTTCTCTCTCGCTCTCTCTTCATTTGGGAATTATGGCCGCTTACACCTGCTGCTACTCTCTACTGAAATTTCTTTCTCTCTCTCTCTCTCTTCATTGAGAATTATTGGGGCGAGACCATCTTAATCTAATAACAACAAAGCTCTCTCTCTCTCTCTCTCTCTCTCTCTCTCTCTCCTCTCTCTCTCTCTCTCTCTCTCTCCACCCCGCAAATTTTTTAACATTGCTTTTATCGGGCGAGGTTGCTATTCCCATGAGCATGCCCTGTTTTCAGTGACGGTCACCTTTCCAAGCACTAGCCTGACCCAGTGTAATTCAGGTTTAAGTGTTCGTTTTTAAGGAGACGTCCATAAGCATAAGTTATGACTTAGATTTTTATTTATATTGATCTCAATAGAAACAAGTAATAGAATTTTTCAGCGCGATCGAATTTTCTGTTTGGCGTATAATGCTGTAAGGAACTTTATGCCACGGCCCTCGAAACTTTCAGCCACAGTCCATGGCTAACTTTAACCTTGAAAATAAAAACTTCTGAAGCTAAAGAGCTGCAATTTGGTATGTTTAATGATTGGTGGATGGATGATCAACATGCCAATTTGCAGTCCTCTGATCTCGGTAGGTTTTAAGATCTGAGTGCGACGGACAGGTAAAAAGCCATCTCAATAGTTTTCTTACAGAAAACTTGAAAGTAAGCTGTAAACTATGTCACACTGAAGAGTTAAACTGTGTCACACTTAAGGGTTAAAGTGTGTCACACTTAAGGGTTAAAGTGTGTCACACTGAAGAGTTACCTGCCTTCATCAACATTGAACGACTTATGATGACCTATGAAAGAGCTCTTCTCAAGCTCCCTCGAAAGACATTTCAGGAATTCATGAGTCTATTGATTTTTTTTTTAATTCCCCTCCACTGACCCCATCTAAGCATGAATGACTTAGTGGCTGATGCATCTTTCAGAAGCTGAAGCTTTCACGTGAGGGAAAGAGCTGAATGAATCCTACTGAATCTTAGTTTTCGGTAAAAGAAAACTATCCAGGTGGCTTTTTGTCTCTCCGCCCTCGGATCTTAAAAACTACTGAGGCTAGAGGGCTGCAAATTGGAATGTTGATCATCCACCTTCCAGTCATCGACCATACCAAATTGCAGCCATCTAGCCTCAGTAGTTTTTATTCTATTTAAGATTAAAGTTAGCCATGATCGTGTGTCTGGCACCGCCACAGGCCATCACTGGGCTGTGGAGTAAAGTTTCATAGCCTTTTGCTGACAGTTTTATACACAATACAGCATTATAAGTTGTACGGACAACGCGATTGCCCTAAAGAAACTTCGACGTTGAGTTTAAAGTATAGTGTTATTTGGTTGTCACTCGATTTGATAAGTGACAGTAAATGAATTTGTAGTTTTTTTGTATGTTTTGACATACTTCGTTTGGTTGTCACTTGGTTTCTTATGTGGTAGTAATTGGAATTATAGTTTTTTTTCAAATATTTAGTTTTCAGTCGGTTTTATGTGTGACAGTTTTTAAAATTACAGTTTCTTTTAAAAGATGTTAAACTCTTGTCGTCCGAAATTAGATGATGATGTAATTATAATTTTTTTACACATATTTACTTTTCACTCGTTTTATGTGTGACAGTTTTTGAAATTACAGTTTTTTAAAAGATGTTAAACTACTATCGTCCGAAATTAGATGAAGACATAAATAAAATATGAAATTTTGCAACGGGATATGCAGAGGAATTGTCTTCGTCACTTGCAAGCAAATAATGATAATCATCTCTTAAAATAAACCAGAAATCATAAGAAAAAGTATTCAAAAATGGAAGGGAATAAGGTAGTTTAGTATATGTTATTAATGGCAATCATTTTTCAAAAATAATCAGAAATCTTAAGTAAAAAGTAGTTCCAAATGGAAGTAAACAAGAGAGTAGAGAGCAAAAACCCATAATTAGTACTTTTTAAGGATGTTCCCATCGATTTTGCCCGTCCTACTCTGTCTATCGATTTGGCCCACATCCGGCACCGGATTTTCGGCAGTTAACCCCATTGCGATTTCATATGTTGGACACTGTCGGCGCAGCTCCAGTTATATGTCCGTTGTCGGTCATCGTAAAAAGAATCTTACACAGTTTTACGTACTTGGATGTGAGTATTATGTTTACACATGTTGGTTATCTTCATGTCCATAAGACACACTCACACACACACACATATATATATATATATATATATATATATATATATATATATATATATATATATATATATATATATATATATATTATTGGTTGGACAGAGAGAGAGAGAGAGAGAGAGGAGAGAGAGAGAGAGAGAGAGAGAGAGATCAATTTTGCACAAGTCCATACCCTGGCGTCACAAAATCAATGATCACCGTCCCCGAAGGAGAAACAGCTGGGTGAACTGATAAAATTTATGCAGAAATAAATGAGTTTTCGAGAAGACAGGAGAGAGAGAGAGAGAGATAGAGGAGAGAGAGAGAGAGAGAGAGAGAGAGAAGAGAGCATGTATTCCTTTTAAAGTCGTGATTATCAGTAAAATTGGTTATGCTTAGAACGATGTTGCTCGTAAGGTACAGGTAGAGAGAGAGAGAGAGAGAGAGAGAGAGAGAGAGAGAGAGAGAGAGAGAGAGAGAGAGAGAGAGCATGTATTCCTTTTAAAGTCATGATTATCGATAAAATTGGTTATGCTTAGAACGATGTTGCTCGTAAGGTACACACACACGCAGAGAGAGAGAGAGAGAGAGAGAGAGAGAGAGAGAGAGAGAGATAGAGAGAAGAGGTAAAAGCAATTGCAACTGTGTGTGTGTGTTTTTGACATCATTAAACCCGTAACCTGACTTCAGCAGGCTTTTATGTTAAAGGTCACCTTTGTTTTCACGCCGAGGTCAAAGACTGCAAGAGCTGTTTGATGATGGCAGGTTTGTTTTCGGAGGGGGGGATTGTTGTTGGGGGGGGGGTGGACAGCTATACTTGCCCCCCTGCTGTCTTCCAGCTTTGCTCTTCTGTTTGTGCTTGTATCTCTCTCTCTTTTTTTTTTTTTTTTTTTTTTTTTTTTTTTTTTAAATACTTTGTATCCTTATTCATGCACATGCAGATGCTCAATGTATACGTTTGTCCATTGTAATTATAATAATATATATATATATATATGTATATATATTATATATTTATTTATTTATTCACAAACACAAAAGGGATTTATAACTGACAAACGACCCGGTACCTGGGAGATTCGAACACCTGACTGTGTGTATCGACGACTTTCAGTGATCATCACCACTAGGCTGTCAAGTCTAGTGGTTACCGAAGCAGAGAGTGAATTGAAGGTTAAGCGACATTATAGTTGTTTGGAATCATTTCCAAATACACATACATGCAAACGCATCAATGGAGACCCCCTCCAGCTCTTAATAAGCAATGTCTTCAAATAGAAGCAACAAGATAAACAATCATTGTTTTATTCGTCATTCAGTGATTGAAAATTTCCATCACCTTTGTTTCAATCGAACATTGATATATTGTTGTTGCCATCTTTTCATTTATTCTGAATGGATATTTGTATTCAATTATTTACTTATTTTTTTGCTTTATCTACTGTCCTCATCAACAGATCTGGTTCTCTGTCACCAGGATACTGTACCAGAGTATCACAATAGAAATTCAATGATGATACCTGTTGCGTTCAAATGTATCTATATTTTTTTCTTATTTTTTTCTATTTTCATATCAAAACTCCTGTCTGAGGCTTTTTTCTGTTGATAAATGGAAAAGCTATTGTTAGAGATATGTCAGCACTTTTGTAAATAGTTTTTTTTTTACCAATTTTTTTTTATTAGCCAGAATGTTTAATCCGATATCTCCCTTTACATAATTCTCGGTTGTCTAATTTTTTATGCATATTTTTTCACACTTATCCTTTTGTTTGATGATGTGCAACATAAAATCAAGCAGTTCATTTTTTTATTGTTTATCATTTCCCATTCTCAAATGGTTTACATTTTTCATATTTCTTTTTGATATACAATGTTGAACCCCGCAGGTTTCTATTTCGACTCGTATTGTTCAGGAGTATAAGAGTCTTAGTCCATTGTTTTGGCGTTGTTATGCGTAAACTGAAGTCGGTTTTTTTTTTTTTAATATTCTTATTACTTTCGTTGTTTCATTAATAGTCTTTATTTTTTGACTGAGGTGTGATATTAAATCTGGCCATTTGTTTATCGCCTTTTTTTTCATTATCTTTGTTCCGTAATGATCTGCTTACGTAAGAATCAATATTCACTCTCCAAACACGAGAACTTGTTTTTAATGACCAGGAATTTAATGCGATTAATTCCCGAATACAATGATGGGATCCCCTTCGAGTAATACTACAGGGATGATTAAAACGAATCCTTATATACATCATTTGGGACATTTTAGTTGAAGTTATATAATTCTGCGATTTTATGGAATTGTCTCTTTTACTTCTGTTTTCTCTTTATTGTAAAATGTGACTATTATGGCGATAAGCCTTATACATGTATGTATGTATGTATGTATGTATGTATGTATGCATGTACATCAAATCATATGGAGGTCTGCAATGCCGTATATACATGTCATTATACAAATACTACACAAATACGATTATGGATATATCAACGCACACGTACATTTACATAGTCCATACATATATACACACTTACATGTATACACAAATTATATATATATGTATATATATATATATAATGAGAAAAAATTGAACTTCGGCTCACAAGCAGGGTTCGAACTCGCGCCATTAGTGCCGAAAGCACACAGTTTTACCGTCCCAACTGTAGGAAGAAACTTTCTTCTCACTTTTACTTCGCCTAGAGAACACTTCTGTATGACGCTTATGATCACTTTTATAAATAAAAACATGCAAGCGTGACGGTGACATGTAAAGTATGAGAGGCCCATTAAAACACTCTGGTTTAAAGCTAAGGAATTTTAAGATATGTATTACTTCTTATTTTTTTGATCGGCATTTTATACTTAAAGACGTATCCTGTTTTAACAGAAGAATTTATTTACACACACACATACACACATAAACACACACACACACACACACACACACACACACACATATATATATATATATATTATATATATATATATATATGTGTGTGTGTGTTGTGTGTAGTGTGTGTGTGTGTGTGTATATGTGAGTGTTTGTGTGTGTGTGTGTGTGTGTGTGTGTGTGTGTGTGTGTGTGTGTAGACTCTGTATATTTATTTTTGACTGTTTGATTAAAATACATAGACTTCCGTTTCTCTCGACCAATGCTCCATTAGTGGGGGTCACTTTGAGTGATGCATTCAATACTGACCTCGATGATATTTATAATATTCGTATGTAGAATTTCCCTCCCTCTTTTACTTTATCTCTCTCTCTCTCTCTCTCTCTCTCTCTCTCTCTCTCTCTCGTGAAACGATTACCCTCCAGTGCAAAAATAAAAAAATAATACCAGCATTCAGAATTCTTCATAAAAAAAAAAAGTTTGCGCGCAAATGACAAAGTCTCTCTCTCTCTCTCTCTTCTCTCTCTCTCTCTCTCTGTGTGTGTGTGTGTGTGTGTGTGTGTGTGTGTGTTCTGTAGAATTGCTGTTTAACTTGATAAATCAACACTTATCGAGACTATTTATAAGGAAAAAGATAATTTTCCATGTTCAGTATTTACTCCTCCACCCAAACACCAACCTCTCTCTCTCTCTCTCTCTCTCTCTCTCTCTCTCTCTCTCTCTCTCTCTCTCTCTCTCTAATTGATTACGATTGCTCCTACATTTGATAAACTTACTCGACTTTTTCTTTCCAGAACCGTTGCTAACTCTCTCTCTCTCTCTCTCTCTCTCTCTCTCTCTCTCTCTCTCTCTCTCTCTCTTTCAATGTTTGATTACGATTGCTCCTACATTTGATAAACTTATTCGACTTTTTCTTTCAGAACCCTTGCTAACTCTCTCTCTCTCTCTCTCTCTCTCTCTCTCTCTCTCTCATCTCGCTCTCTCTCTTTCATGTTTGATTACGATTGCTCCTACATTTGATAAACTTATTCGATTTTTTTGTCTCCGCAAACCTTTGGGCGAACTCTCTCTCTCTCTCTCTCTCTCTCTCTCTCTCTCTGGCTGATATAAGAGCAAATTTCATTAAAACGGAGGAGTCGGTCCGAGAGAGAATAATCGACGCAGCATCTGCCAGATCTATTGGCATACGTCATGGAAAAACCGATAGGGATAAATCTTTTCGAAATCCCAGTCTCTGGATCAACAGACAGCTGGATCGTTTTTTCCCGTAAGTGTAAGTTTTTTATTGTTTCTTTATGTTTTTGTCTTTTTATTTTCTTTTACCTTTTATCGTAATTTTTTGTGTGGCGTGCTCTCACGATGGTTTTCTGTTTTAATATGTATCCGTTTTTACGGATTTATTTGTCATTTGAAATTTTTTTTTCTTCTGTATTTATAAATGTGCCTCAGACTTTGCTCTTGTTTATGGACGACTTTTTAGTGCTTATTTTATTTTATGATTTTCTCGTGCAAGATCCATTCAACATTTCAACCTGCAATTGCAAAAAATCAACAGACTCTTTCAAGAAATGAGCAGCTTTCCATCTCACCTGGCTGAGGGACGACCTGAAGAACTCCATGGACTGCTCGAGGGCGTAGGTGTCAGAGGAACAGGTGTCGAGGATGAGGGCGCCGATGGTGATGTTGGGCAGAAGGACGGTATCGCGGTTGATCTTGTCGAGGGCGTAGAGCATAGCCTCCATCCTCTGGATGCCCTTCTCTTCCTTGATGCTCCCGCAGGGCTCATCCAGCCCCCGCTCGTGCATAGGGAACATCCCGCCGAAGATCACGTCCCCGTCGATCTTCACCATCTTATTTTTGTCCGGGTTGCCTGCCTGGGTCCTCCTCGTCAGCGCCACCAGGAGGATCAGAGTGAGCATCATCAGGCCTCTGCCCTTCGGCCCCCGACCTGAGGGGCTGGGGCCGGGGCTGCTGCTGCTGCTGCTGCTGGTGCTGCTGCTACGAGCAGCTGTAGCAGCTGTAGCAGCTGCAGCAGCTGCAGCAGAGGGCCATATGCTCATCCCTTTCTCCTTCGGGTCGTCATTCCTGAAGCCTTTGAGTTTGTGTCTGTGCCGCCTTCTGCCTCCTCCTCCTACTCCTCCTCCTCCTCCTTCTACTCCTCTCCCTCCTCCCCCGCCTTTCCACTGGAGCCGAGGGATGCGAAATGTCCTACTCTCCCTCGAAGGAGGCAAGATCCTCCGGGCCTGGGCACGACCCCTCCAGCCTCCACTCAGATACGTGCCCTCATTGGGTATTGTGGGTGGTGGTGGTGGTGGTGATGACGATTGTGGTGGTGGTGGTGATGATGATGACGACGATGAGGATGGTGATGACGATGACGGGGATGATGGAGGTGGTGATAAGGATGGTGGTGATGAGGGTAGAGGTGGTGACGACTGGGGGACCGGAGATAAGTGTCTCTCATCATCACGTCCTCCTCGGGCTGTCATGGCGACGTGGTCGCGGTGCCACCAGCCATCATCGTCAGCAGCCGTCGGTGGCGATAACGGCCGTAGCAGCTCCGCCGGCACCGCGGCGGCGACACGAGTGAGCTTTCGGAGGTCATCTGGGGAGGCTGGCGGCGGCGGCGCCGCGTCGGGAGGGTCATGCCTGCAACGGCCCTTTGAGAAATCACGAGGAAGGAGTGCTGGCGACGACGGCGATCTCAGAGGCATTGTCGCGGAGAGGGGGGCCCGCGAAAGAGATGCCCCCCCGGCTCTCCGTGTGTGGGTCTCTTTTCGGATCAGGAGCCAACCCACACGTGGTCTCTCAGCCCCCTCGTCCGAGGAACTGCTCGCCCTCCACCTTCCGGC
>NC_087215.1:63367776-63387776 GCF_015104395.2 Macrobrachium nipponense | reverse complement strand
TTGCTGCGCGTATGATGTTTCGTGACTTGTGAAATCAGTCCCGTTTTCAATTGCACTGAATTTTAAACAGCGGTTGAAATTAAAGAAAACGGGAAGCTGGTGCCATGTTGATACAAAATTTAACTCGATCTATCTCTGACGACAAAACCTCATATAAGATTTCTTTCGAGCCCTGACAATTGAATTGCTTATTTGAATATCATTTATGTGCATTTAGGGATATGCATTCTAATAATTTCAGTCAAATTTAACACTAAATATTCAGTCGAACATCTAACCAACATGACCCAGTCGTTGCAAAGATCAAAAGTCAGTATGATGCCAAAGTTTGCTCTAGTTTAGAACAGCAGTTAAAAGGCCATCTTGTTTTGAACTGCTCACGAAGTTGCCAGATGTACTGTACCTTTTCTACAAGTTAGTTCCAAGTAAACAACTCTCTGTTTACAGACATATATCGTTTGTTATGTCAGCCATCGTTTTTAAGCTGGTGGTTATGCATCCGTCTGCCTGTTTATTCGTTTGTTTGTTTTTTCGCGTAAGATTTTATCGACCGTTCAGATTTTTAGAAGGATACATATTCCGAACTAGACGCAGGATTATTTCGTGTTGGCAAAAGTCTGCTCGCCTATAAAAAGGAGCCTTCACTCAGAGGTACAAAGCAGCACGCCATTTTGTAATTGTCGTAAACATCGCTACTCGCTTTGATTATTCTGTGTCACGGATGTGATTGGAAACGTAAATATTAACTCTTCCTGTACCTGGTTTCGTTACGTGTCTTCTTCTCGCTTTGTTGTTTCTGTATTCTTTCATCAAATGTCCTCATCTTTCTTTTGCCATCCTGGTATTTTAATAATCCTTTGAAGGTGTATCATTTATCACGTTCTCCTTGTGTCATTTTATGCTACGGACAATTTTCTCTTTTCTGAAATTTTATTTTCTTTCTCCATTTTCCGTATTTATTCATTTCTTTCTTTTTCTCCGGTTTGTCTTATCGTAAGGACCTGTTGTTTCGTTTCTCTTTTGGAGGAAATGAGATTTTTTTCCCCTTTTCCCTTTATTTTGTTTTTTTCCTTACTTTTCTGATTATCACCTTTTCCGGTTTGACTCTTGTGGAATGCGGGTTTAAGTGTTGCCTCTCAGGTACCATTATAGCAGTCTAATTTTGTTCTATCTATTTGCTTTCAGTCTAAAATTCCCATAGCAAAAGTACATTATTCCCTTACTTTCATAGAAGGCAAAAGTCTGTTTGCTCGATGTATGTAAAAATGAAGCGTTTCCTTTTAGATTTTATAAAACATTTGTACTCTTAACTTTTTTCCATTTAATCCACGCGTCCCCCCTCTATATTTTCTGTAGCAATGGAGCAATTTTGCGTTTTATTTCTGTGACAACCAATCGTCTTTATTTCACTTTTTACATGTCCCCTTTTAACATTCTACTTCAAAAACAAATTTTGCATTCCGTATTGATTAAATAGACGTTTTTGTTATTTTTCACCAATTGGTCACCTCTTTCTCCCTATGGGGATATCTCTAGTAAAAGGACCACCTTTTCCTCACCACCAGTTTATTCATTTCGCCATGTTTCCTCTTACCCCGTTATCCCCCCCCCCCCCACCCCCCCTCCTGCCAGGTCTCTCCTCCTAACTCCACGCACACACACACAGGTCTCTCCTCCTCCTCCTCCTCCTCCTCCTCCTCCTCCTCCTCCTCTTTCCAGCCATCTCTCCCTTTAGAGAAGATTATGATTTCATCTTGTCATCCTTTCAGAGAAATAGGTCCCTGCTTCCCCTCCGGTAGAAGGACGCATTTTCATATTTTCTCGCCCCCCTTCATTTGTTTACTTAGAGGGAAGTTGTCAGCTCGAGTGTGTTTTCTCGCGTTTTCTCGCATTTCCTCGCGTAGAATCTTGTTCTTCTCACTTTTGTTTTTTTCCTTCGAAAGGTAATGATTTATTGCATTTGGTGGTACGTATTTACATTTCTCTACCACTTATGAATATCCAATTTACCGTAGTTATCATGTAATGGTAACTGTTAATGTATCCTGTTTATATAATCTTTGTTATTGCTGCGTTATTGTTGCAGAAAGCATTTACCCTTTTTAGTTTTCTGAAAAGGAAACTATTGCTCCGGCTTTGTCTGTCCGTCAGCCCTCAGGTCTTAAAAACTACTGAGGCTAGAAGGCTGCAAATTGGTATGTTGATCATCCACCCTACACTCACCAAACATACCAAATTGCAGCCCTCTAGCCTCAGTAGTTTTTAATTTTATGCAAAGCTAAAGTTAACGATAAACGTACGTCTGGTAACGATATAGGCCAGGCCACCACCGGGCCGTGATTAAAGTTTCAGGGGCCGCGGCTCATAAAACATTATACAGAGACCACTGAAAGATAGATCTATTTTCGGTGGCCTTGATTATACGCTGTACAGTAAACTCGATTGCCCCGAAGAAATCGTTTGTTTTTCCTTGTTATTCCCGAAGAAACCGCTTATTTGTGTTAGCACCTGAAGAGGATATTTACCTCTCTTATGCGAGAGGAAAACAGTTACCTGTTGCATTACTAAAGATAATCCCTGCTACCTGAGCCCTAAGATATAATACTGAAAACTATTTTGGGTAATTTTAAAATTAGAAAAATATTATTAAATATATATAATTAATATATAGTCGTAATATATTTATACATTATATATATACATATATGTGTGTGTTTCTTCCCTTTTTTACCACAAGTTTTCGCATGTTGACGACTATTTGTTTATTCTGCTTATATATTCTTTCTAATTGGTGCATTATTGTTGCAGAAAGCCATTTCTTGTTTTATAGCTAAGAAATAGTAAGCCTGCAGAAACTATTTTTTGTTTTTTCTTTGTTATGTTGCTGTTATTGTTTATTGTTTGCTGGGGTAGGCAAGGTTTATTTTTGAAACAAAGCCTTTAAAGGTTCCTGAGAAAGGTGTTTCGCTTTGAAGTTAGAGATAGAGGAATTTTAGGATATAGGATATTTTATGATTTGTTCATTAGAATGAAAATGTAAGAAATAAATAATGTGCATGTTAAACTACAGAAAAATTACTTCTTATAAAATGTAGCATATTAGTTGAATTTTCGTTGGTGAAACATCGCTATATTTGACTGTAGATTTTAGCACGTTTTAATTTACGTTAAGTCAGGGATATAATGTTTACAACTTATGCGTCCCGAGTAAGCTTGAGGTTGAATCACGCCTTGTTCTTATTGATAAAAAGTCTACCTTCCTTTTTCCTGAAGAAAATGCTTGTTTTTGTTATTGCTCAAGATAACGGTTACTTTTATATATATATATATATATATATATATATATATATATATATATATATATATATATATATACTATATATATATATATAGAGGAAATCCCTTCCTTCTGCCTTTCTCCTTAATACTTCCTGTCACTAATTTTGTCCAATAATGACGTCACTAGGTTAGGTTTCCTTCCCCGCGGCCTCTGTGCTGAAGAAACTTAATAAGGCTTCTTTGGACACAGCGTCACCCACAGTCGTAAACATCCTTCTGTCATAAAAGAGAGATTGATTCTTGTTCTGTTGACTTTGTTTTCGATTTAAAGAGGTTGCGAAATTCCATCCTTTGTTTCAATTTCAGTTCGGCACACAAGCTCACCTCCCATTCGCTGTGAAAAATGCATTCCGTTTTATATCTTTGTTGTAACAGCTGGAAGTTTGGTAAATACATCTGAGCGGTTGCTTTATTTCGAAAACCTTTCTGCCGAAAGGCTCTATTATTATTATTATTAAAAAAAAATTTTCTATCACAGTCATCCTATTTGACTGGATGTTTTATAGTGTGGTGGGGGGTGGGGGCGGGGGTGGTTCCGGAACTGCATCCTGCCTCCTTAGGAGTTCATCACTTTGCTTACTATGTGCGCTGTTTCCAGGAGCACACACTTCTGCATGAGGCCTGGAGCTACTTCAGCATCTAATTTTTCCAGGTTCCTTTTCAGGGATCTTGGGATCTTGCCTAGGGACCCCAAGATGCATTTCGTTTTATATCTTCGTTGTAACAGCTGGAAGTTTGGTAAATGCATCTAGCGGTGGCTTTATTTCGAAAACCTTTTTGCTGGAATGTGTTATTATTATTATTATTATTATTATTATTATTATTATTATTATTATTATTATTATTATTATTATTATTATTATTATTATTATTATTATTATTATTATTATTATTATTATTGAAACTAACAAAAACTTCTTTCAGTTTTCTTCTGAAGATTGAAAAAGAAACCCACAAAATCACTGTGTATAACGTGTTTACTTATACGTATTTGCATTTTATTTCACTCAACACTCGAGTACTTTCAGGCCCTATCTGCGGCCCATTTTCAAGAGATGTGGCTGTCAGCCCGGATCAAGGCCTTGACCCAGGCTGACAACCTACACATCTCTTGAAAATGGGCCACAGATAGGTCTTGAAAGTACTCGAGTGTTGAGTAATAAAATGCAAACTACTTACTAAGTTAGACACTTTATACACAGTGATTTTGTGGGTTTCTTTTCAATTATTATTATTATTTTTTTTTCTATCACAGTCCTCCAATCGACTGGGTGGTATTTATAGTGTGGGGTTCCAGGTTGCATCCTGCCTCCTTAGGAGTCCATGATGTTAAGAAATGAAGGAATAAACGACAACGACGTAAATGGAACCTCTGGCAACAGAGGAGCTTCGTCCAGCAGCCAGGTATTCAACCCAATTGAAGGGGAAGACGGTCAGGTACTTGGAGGTCGTCATCCAGCAACTGACCACCAATTATTATTATTATTATTAATTATTATTATATTATAATTTATTATTATTATCATTCTTATTATTATTATATTGTTCTTAGTATGGTTTTTCTTAATCGTGAACTTGCTGTCCTCATGTTCGAAAAACATTTTCCTATTTGATCTATAAGTATAACCCCGCCTTAATTGAATTAGAAAAGCGATACTGTTTTTTTTTCCCCTCTTGAGTCTTCCATGTCTCTTTGTGAATCAGTGACATTTGTACCAGAGCCTAAGACCTTATACAAGTTTTAGTTACAAGGAAATGGCGCTGAACGTATGAATTATCCTTCCGCTTTATTTTTTATTTGCTCCTGATTCCAACCCACTAGGGGATCTATCCTAAACAGTGACCCCTACAAGGGTTTTCCTGATATTTCTTGTGGGTCATTATTTTCATGATATTGACAGTCTTTTGTTTATGTTTTTACGGTTATCCCAACGGCATTGTATTGAACACGCCGCATTGGTGGATACATGCAGTTAAATATAACCATTGGGGGTCGCGATCTAGGAAAGATCCTATACAAGGGAGTGTTAATGTAATAGATAGTCCTTAAATAAGCCCCACTCTGCATGGAATAACTGAACATGTGTCCAATATTTCTGGGTACCGCCACTCCCCCCCCCCCCCCCCCCCCCCAAGGAAAAATTAATAAATAAGATACAATATTTAGGAGAAATAGTTTGGTACCAGAACGTGACATTAACTCCCCTGCTTACCCCACACAGGAAGGCTACCTTTACTGAATTATAATCCTCATCAAGGTTATCACGTTCTGGTCCCAAAATACTTCTCCTACTGGCGGTTTTTACTTTGTGGGGGAGGGGGAGGGGGGCCGAGCACCCAGCAACACTGGGCATGTCTAATTATTCTATGCCGAATGGGGCTTATTGAAGGATTACTTATTACATTAATATTCCTTCGGTTATCTCGGTCGAGTGGTGAACTCTGAAACCAGAGGAGGAGAGGACTCCACAAGGTCGACTTGCCCTCTGGACGAGAAAAGGATTGCCCGAAGCATGATTCACTCCAGTCCCAAAGCCCGGATAAGAGGATGGTAAATGACTAGGCCATGTATCATGAAGTGAAGCATTGCTGAAATTTACGGCAATGTTTTGCGAATCAGTTGTGAGCGGCGCAATGAGGGCGGGAGAGCGTCCGGAATGAGTGATTGCAAAGTGAACATCTACTTCAGCGTCTTTCCTTCAGAAAGTATCGTCTTGCTTTCTTTCTCCTTGAAAACCATCGATCAGACTGTTCGTTTGGTGTTCCTCTCCATCACCCGCGCTAACCCTTTCTCTTGACGAAGACGTAAGGATGGATTGCTTGCTTGTGTGAGCATTTTCGCATTTTCACACATATTGAAGACTTTTCCGATGCAGACACGGTTTCCTCTCTGTATTATGTTAACCGCTGGATCTCTCCTAGATAGTGACCGCCCAAGGGTTTTTAACCCAGTATCTATCCACCTTTGCGGCGTGTTTAGTACACACCCGTTGGGGATTCCCATAAAAACATGAAAAAAAATTGTAAATATAAAGATAATCACCCCCAAGAAAAATTAGTCAACGACCCCAGAAAACTCTTGGGAGTCCCTATCTAGGAAAGGTCCTAACCATTCATACCACTAATCTCTATTGTTTTAGTTATTCCGTAGTTCTCGCAAACATACCATTATTTTGACTGATATAACCTCTTACCTCTCGTCCAGTGAACACCAGGTTCATAACTCTTTGGTCACTGGTGCCATGCTGTGGCCATCGACGCAGGAAATATTTTAGCTACGACTAATTTGTACAGCTCTGTGTCATAGGTCGTCCAGTTTGCTGGCGATCTCTCTAACGTGTTCATCCGTTTTTAAAGCTGCCCAAACACAAGCTCATTCCTGATTGTTACGGCGAACCGGGCGGCAAATTCCCGAGATATATACTATACTAGTAGATTCACATCAACCGTGCATTTGTTGTCTAGGCCAGTCCCTTACGACGCTCCTGATTGGTTGTTGATAAGCCATTCACAGGCCTGGAACTCTCAGTCTCTCTCGAGAGTTCACATGGGTAGGATCTATGTTCCAACTCTCCTTTCAAAAGTACCCCTCGGGAGAGGTGGAACATACATCCTACCCATGTGAACTTTCGAGAGAGACTGAGAGTTTCTAGCCCGGTGACTGGTTTATCAACAGCCAATCAGGGGCGTCGTAAGGGACTGGCCTAGATCTCGGATGCACGGTTGATGTGAATCTACTATAGTATTGCACCAGGACCGGTTTTTTTACCATGCCCCTAGGTTAGGTTAGGTTAGTTTCAAGAAGGATCCAACTCATAATTGTAATAACCGCAGTGACCCCTTAACTTCTCGAATTCTTCGTTTCTTCTTCTTCTTCTTTTTTATTCTTTTATTTTTATTATTTTTGTTTTGTTTTGTTTTTATATACGCTTGTCACTGCAAAGCCTTAAGGTCCAAGTGCATGAAATATGAACCCGGGTCCCTTAATCACAACGAGGTCAGGTTGCCGACTTGGCAACGTGACGGGACCCTGGTTCGTTTCCCGCTACTGGACATCATAATTTCTTCGCATTTCTTGCTCTTGGATCTTGAGGCTTTGTGGTGACAAGCGCTTCCACGCACCGTGCTACAAAAAAAAATCCTCAGTAAAAAAAAAAAAAAAGAAAAAATAAGAATTCGAGAGGGCATTGTGGCTTTTACAATTACATTTTTATCTGGTAAAATGTGAAAAGTAGATTTTACATAATATACCTGTATATATATGCATGTTTGTGTGTAAAGTGTGGGTATTTGTGTTTGTGTGTGTGAGGGTTATACCAATAGACTCCTATCCTCGCTTTTCTTCTCACCTTCACTTCTGTCAAGGAACCATAGAGAGAGAGAGAGAGAGAGAGAGAGAGAGAGAGAGAGAGAGAGAGACGAGGGGACGGGTTGGAGTGTTGCGAAGATAACACAATTTGGGAATTTACCGCCGTCTCTTGCTTGACTCCCAATATTCACCTAAATCCCTGAAGTTTTCGTAAGGAGCATTTTCCAGATATTTTTCAGAATGTATTTTTTTTTCAGTCTTCTCCCTTTTAGGAGGTTCGCTCCAGACAAGTATTAACCGTCTGGTTTTCAGAAAGTTTCATATTTATCTGTTTATTTTATTTAGTAATGTATATATTTATATGTATATTTATTTATTCATTCAGTGCCTGTTGTAGATCATAAGAAGTTTATTAATTTTTTTTAGGAAATTGTCCCAATTCGTATAATCCTCGTGGGATCAATCCTGGGTTTCTCGCCGGTGAGAAGAGACTGGCAAACACATAGGCATGGGTATAGCTTAGCTATATACAATCAGAAATATATATTAAAATGAAAACCTCTGAGATTGTAGAGCAAAGTGAAACAGAAACCAATTTCCCTTTCTTTTTGCTTCATCAATACAAGTCGTGTTGTTTGGGTTCAGTCTTCCAGTATGTAAAGCAAAAAGTGCCCCAGATACTCAAGTCAGCACCTCTCTCTCTCTCTCTCTCTCTCTCTCTCCCTCTCTCACGCTCTCTCTCTCTCTCTCTCTCTCTCTCTCTCTCGATTCCTTGACAAGTGGAGGTGAATGAGGACAGAGGAGTAAAGGAGTTAGTTTCCTTTCTCTCTCTCTCTCTCTCTCTCTCTCTCTCTCTCTCTCTCTCCACAAGAGCGAAGAAGAGACGGAAAGACCGACTATTAGATCAGACTCTCTCTCTCTCTCTCTCTCTTCTCTCTCTCTCTCTCTCTCATCAGCATAACGGAACGAGGTGCAAAATAAAAAGAAAGCCAATAGATCTCTCTCTCTCTCTCTCTCTCTCTCTCTCTCTCTCCCCTCTCTCCTCGTCTCGTCTCTCATCTAACGGAAGGCGGCAAAATAAAAAGAAAGCCAATAGATCTCTCTCTCTCTCTCTCTCTCTCTCTCTCTCTCTGTTGATATTAATGTTCCTTTAATGGTTTCCGCCACGCCTAATTACACAATGTCTACACTTCATTGGTTACGAAACTGAGCAACTGCGATCCCTTCGTGGAATGGTGAAGATCGTTGCGATCCGTAAGTGGAATGGCGAAGATCGTTGCGATCCCTAAGTGGAATGGCGAAGATCGTTGCGATCCCTAAGTAGAATGGCGAAGATCGTTGCGATCCCTAAGTGGAATGGCGAAGATCGTTGCGATCCCTAAGTGGAATGGCGAAGATCGTTGCGATCCCTAAGTGGAATGGCGAAGATCGTTTCGAGCCCTAAGTGGAATGGTGAAGATCGTTACGATCCCCAAGTGGAATGGAGAAGATCGTTACGATCCCTAAGTGGAATGGTGAAGATCGTTTCGATCCCTAAGTGGAATGGTGAAGATCGTTACGATCCCTAAGCGGAATGGCGAAGATCGTTGCGATCCCTAAGTGGAATGGTGATGATTGTTACGATCCCAATATATGTAGAGGCTTGAGTCCTACCATAACCCCGACCCGATACCAAGCGTTGTTGAGACTTTTAACACGCCTGATGAGGCTGGATGTTGTAGATTAAGATGGCCCTATGCCAGCACGGGTTCTCATTCGTAAGAGCTCTAAAACCCAGAAATAATTAGAACGGTGTCCATTCAACAATGAACAGTAACGAGCAGCGATCAGTATTATTTCAGTAATATTTATTTAACTTTTGAAAAGTTATTCTGAGTGAAAAAAAATGAAAACAATAATCCTTTTGCATTAGTTAAAGTTTGGGAACTTAATGTTTTTTTGACAAGATCATTAAAGCTGCCTTGGTGTTCATGATCATTAGTGTACCAACCAATCTTGGCACTAAGTAGCAGTAAGACTTGTCATTAAGTAGCGGTCAAATATGGCACTAAGTAGCGGCCAAACTAGGCACTCAGCTGCAGTCAAACTTGGCACAAAGTAGCTGACGAACTTGACACTGAGTAGTAGCCAAACTTGGCACCGATTAGTTACCGAACTTGGCACTAAGTAGCATCCAAATTTGACACTAAGCAGAAGCCGAACTAATTTTTCCCGTGCTAGTGAAAAATTCAACTGACGCATTTTCCTTATTGTAATGTCACAGAAAAATGGGAAAGCACCCCTTCACATTCGTACCGCAATTTATTGAAAGAAGAGAGAGAGAGAGAGAGAGAGAGAGGAGAGAGAGGAGAAAGTGGGTTATTTGGTGTGAAGCATGGCAGAAGATGCTAAAAGATGTGTCAGAAAGCAAGCTTGTGTAATGCTATCTCCACTCGCTACATTTTTCTAATACTCTGTCAGCTTAACTCATTGTGACTGGTGTTTTTAATTTTCTGTCAACAGTTTCAATTTTTTTTTTCTTTTTTGAAGAAATGACGCTCGAACTTATCTATCTTTCTGCATTTCTCAGCTTGTTTCGCCTACACCTAAATTCTATTGGTTTATTATCATTTTTCGGTATTTTAATTTTCTGGTTTTCATTAGTAGTGATTCAGAGGAACAATTAAACCATTTACAGCGTTCTTGTCACTATATTTTTGGTTAAATGAAAGTTCCAAAGTACATTAGAATTTTTTTTCCCCGAAGTCTCCCACACTTACAACCAAGCTCACTCACGTATAGGTATGTATGTATGTATGTATGTATGTATGTTTATGTGTGTAAGTGTATGTTTACAAAAAAATTACAAACAAACCTAGACTTACTTTTAAGCACAGATTCACGACACGACTGAACTAACAAAAAAAGGGCCATCAGTGAATTCCACCAATGCCAGGCTGTATGCTTGTAATATCTTCATACGTTCCCACCTCTCCACACCCCCTCCACACCCCCTCCACCCCCTACAAAAAAAAAAACACAAATGATCGTTATGGTAAAAGAGGCGAGGTCGGACCGATGACCACATCCCCTTGAATCACCTGTGTACCCTGACAAGATGATGTAGCGGGCGTATTTGACCTCATTGCCAACATTGTGGCCGGTAATGAGGAGGGAGAATGAAAAGGCGTAAATATGAAATGTTGATTGGATGGGGACAAAAACGAGAACCCCCGGTGCGGGAATTAACGTAGCGTTTATGAGGATTTTACGTCCGTTAGTTGTTATTTAGCAAGGGTCGAGTTTTAAACTGTAATTTTTTTGCTTTCTCTCGTTTATTTTTTTTTTGTATTTATTGTTTTTTTAAGGAGCGGCGGAGGAGCGTATTTATTGATTGGCTGCGTAAGAGAGCTGTGGATTGTCGTGATATATTTAAATATCGGTTATTATAATTGTTTTGCTTAAGGTCCTATTATAATATATATAAATATATATATTTAATATTATATTAATATTATTATTATATATATATATATTATTTAATATTATATATATATAAATTTTTTATTAAATAAATATATTATATAATTATTTTTTATTATATATATATATATATTATTATATAAATTATTATAATATTTATATATTAAGGACCTTAAGCATTCATATATAATATTATATATATAATTATAATATATTATTATAATATTATATAATTATTTATAATTATATATTGAATGTTAAGGGTTCTATATAATTATTATAAATAATATATAATTTAATAATAAATTTTATTATATTATTTATTTATATATAAAATTTGTTGTATATTATCAATATTATAATAAGTTTTATTTATTTATTTTATATATATTAATATATATTATATATATTATATATTATAATATTAATATATATATAATGATAATTAATAATATTTTTTAGTTATTATATTATATATATTATAATTATTATTATATATTATAAATATTTATATATATATATATATATATTATATTTATGTTATTATATAAATTATATACTATAATATATTATATATTAATGTATATATATATATTATAATTATATATATATTATATATATATGTTATATAATATATACTAATATTATTATTAATATATATATATATAGTATAATTATTATATTATATTATATTAATTAATATAATATATATATATATATACATATATAGTATCTCATAATATTAATATAATATATATATATTATATATAATATTTATTTAATTATATTATATATATATATTATTTAGTAAATAATTATATATTAATATATAATATAATTATTTCGATATATATATATCATCTATTTTAGTATATGATAGATAAATATATATATAATAAGATTATATATATTATTATACACATATATTACATATATATCTATATATACGCTATTATATCTATCTATAAGATTATATTATATACGACCATATATCCATAATATATCTCATACTAATTATATCTATATCTATATACTATACTAGATATATTATATATATAACGATCGGATATATTATTATATATAATATTATTACTATATGTTTTATCATAAATACTATAATTATACATTATATATCCATATATATACATGAATGTCTTTTACGTTAATCCAACAGTACACTATGATATCAAAAGGCCTCCCACAAAACCCTATGTACACCTTGCAACATATGTTACACATACCTCTACTATATCTTTCCTCGCAGAAAGCAACGTTCTTACGACATAAAAAAAAAATTATATTATTTAACTTAAATTTCATAGAAAAAAAAAGTGTGCTTTGTAACCCCTACCTAAGGATAGAAGGGACGTATTTCAACTTCAGAAATTTTGGGAAATATATGTACAATATATATATATATATATATATATATATATATATATATATATATATATATTTATATATATATACTATGTATATATAATACATTTTCAGAATTATAAATTATTGGAATGTCTAGTTAATGAACATAATCTGACTACATTTGAATAACCTATTATAGATCTCCTATTATAGAATTATCTAAGCTTAATGTATGTACACCCAGTTACAAAAGCGATGTCGCCCCCGCCAGGCCTGAAACTGGCCCACTTTGAAACTACCAGTATATAGTTAGAATAGTTCGAATGGGAGGAGGGAAATTACGGTAATCATTCAAAGAAATGCAATAATGAATGAGATATATGCGGGCAGAGAGAGAGAGAGAGAGAGAGAGAGAGAGAGAGAGAGAGAGAGAGAGAGAGCGAGCGAGCACGAGGACCGGTAAGGAAAGAAATGCATACAGTGTATGGAGAGAGAGAGAGAGAGCTTTTATTCCTGTTAAGTTATTAATCTGACGGATATATTTGAGACCTTTTGCTTTAAGAAACATGTTATCGTATATTTTTTTTGGAAAATGACTATTATGAAATCTTATCACATCGTATTGTTTTAAATCGTTATCATATTTTATAAATAAAAAGGCCTTAAATATTGTTGGAACTTACTATTCATATGAATATTATTCAGACGAAAATATCCTCTTCCAATATCCTGTAAGCAGCTGTATTTCTCTCTCTCTCTCTCTCTCTCTCTCTCTCTCTCTCTCTCTCTCTCCTCCGTCTTATATCGCCTGAATCGATTATTTAAATAATGGTAGATGTTTGATATGTCATTTGGATGTGGCCAAGGATCACAAAACCGTAAATGGCTACTCTACTAACTTGTGCTAGGCTGTATCTATTTTTGCCCTAGATAGACTGGACTATAATTGCCTATATAACCAATAATATACGAATCTGGTCACAAAGATGTTACACACCAGGTTTTGTAGCCGTGGGTTGTACGAGTCATCAAAGCATCAATTTGCAAGGGTATTATTTTATTGATTAATCTATGCTAAGAACACATTACTGGATATGCTAATCTAGTACTAAAGGATTTGTATTTATGGCATAACTTAGTTGAGTTACCAGTATTTGAGTGTGATGGGCCACTTGCCTCCGCCCCTCACAACCATCTATGCTACTTATAGAGAGTATTTTAATTTACTCTATTTCTTATAGTATATTTGATATATTGTTTCCGAAACTCTTTGTGAAAATAAATTATGTGAAATGAAATGCAGTGAAATGTGTGTATCGGTACATTAATATAATGATGGTGGGGTATGAATTATGTAGGTGTTTCAAAGCTGTACACTATTAAGATAATCTAGTCTCAAATTATTTGGAGACAGTCTTTAGACCTGGGCAGATCGGTCATGTCTTAGCTAACCACCCCTCCCCCCAACCCCCTGCCCTCCGGCTCACGCTTGCTCACTCACTCCGCCTTTATTCGTGGCTTCAGCGGCTAATGTCCAACACACCTTGTTGGTGTTTCCCCTCCAAGCTATTCAAGAAACCCCACCAACTTTCAAATCTCTGTTGATTAGTCTCTTTTACATAGCCATGTTTTTATTTTTTGTAATGAAAAATTGTAAACATTTGGAAAATATAATGGCGTATGAAATACTGTCATCTGATTATTATTTTACCTTCCATTATACATCTCATAATAACTGTAAGACATTGAAATCCCGAACATGAGGAGGTGCGGGGATAGAAGGATATTTATAACAAGGTGGGGGGTTGAAGGTGATGGGGGACAGGTGATATTGGGTGACCTTAATTTAAGTCTTGACGGGTTCGCTTATCAACATAGATAAGGTAATGACAGCAATACCTTTACTGATAGCAGTTAATATCAAAGATTCTAAGTCGCCATCACGACTGGCATATAGCGTTGTAGGGTTACTGAGATCATCTTTGTATATCTAGTTAATGTCTGTAACTATTGTTTACGTTATGAATCCAGGTCTAAAGAGTATCACTAAATAATTTGAGACACTAAATATTATGTTAATAGTATACGGTTTTGCAACAACTACATACTTTATACCCAACCACCATTATATTAATGCTCCGATGCACACATTTCACTGCATTTCATTTCACATAATTTATTTTCACAAAGGGTTTCGAAAACAATATAATAAATATTCTATGATATAAAAAATATAGCAAATTAAAATACTTTTTATAAGTAACCTAGATGGTTGTGAGGGGTGGAGCCAAGTGGCCCATCACACTCAAATACTGGTAACTCAACTAAGTTATGCCATAAATGCAAATCCTTTAGTACTAGATTAGCATATCCAGTAACGTGTTCTTAGCATAGATTAATTAATGAAATAATATCCTTGCAAAATTAATGCTTTGATGACTTATACAACCCACGGCTACAAAACCTGGTGTGTAACATCTTTGTGACCAGATTCGTATATAATTGGTAATACAGGTAAGTATGGTCCAGTCAATCTAAGGCAAAAATAAATACAGCCTAGCAGAGGTTGGTAGAGTAGCCATTTATGGTTTTGTGATCCCTGGCCACATCCAAATAACATATCAATCATCTACCATTATTTAAATAATCGATCCAGGCGATATGAGAAGGAGGACGGAATGAGAGAGAGAGACCTTACCTTACCTTACAGACCTTACATCTTGTTCGGGTTGCCCCAGGTCCCTCAGTATGAGGCACCTCTAATGTCTACCAGAGAGTTGCTAGTACATCTTCCGGTATATTTTGCATCTTCCAATCTTGGATGGTCTGGGATGCAGTTTAGATATTTGTCGAGCTTATTCTTACATCTACGCTCACTCCTGATATATTCCTCAGATGAGCTGGCAACGCATTGAATAGACGCTGCATTATCGATGCTGGTGCGTAGTGGATTAATGTCCTGTGTGCTTCCTTATTTTTCCTGGTATATTTTTGGGCACTATTAATCTACCTCTGCTTGCTCTTTCTGATATTTTAGTTCCATGATATCTTCTGCTATTCCTTCTATCCTGTTTCCATGCCTGAATTATCATGTAGCGTTCTCTTCTCCTTTTCCAGACTATATAATTTTAAGAATTGGTAGTCTTTCCCAGTAGTCTAGGTCCTTAACTTCTTCTATTCTAGCTGTAAAGGACCTTTGTACACTCTCTATTTGTGCAATATCCTTTTGATAGTGTGGGTACCATATCATATTGCAATATTCAAGTGGACTACGAACATATGTTTTATAAAGCATAATCATGTGTTCAGCTTTTCTTGTTTTGAAGTGCCGTAACAACATTCCCATTTTTGCTTTACATTTTGCCAACAGAGTTGCTATTTGATCATTGCATAACATGTTCCTATTCATCATCACACCAAGGTCTTTAACTGCTTCCTTATTTGTGATGGTCTCATTATTAGGTCCCTTATATGCATATAGCTTTCTTTCTCTGTCTCCATAATTTATTGATTCAAATTTATCAGAGTTAAATACCATCCTATTTACCTCTGCCCAATCATATACTTTGTTAAGGTCTCTTTGTAGAGCGTCCTATCTCATCACAGTAATTTCTCTACTTATTCTTGTGTCATGCTGGAAACTACTCACTACGAATCCTTAACATTATTGTCTATGTCCTTCAATCATAATAACAAACAGTATTGCAGCTAACACCGTACCTTGCGGCACACCGGATATTACCTTGGCTTCATCGATTTCTCGTCGTTGCAATAACTATCTGTTTTCTGTTGTGTAAAAATTCTTTTAACCATCTTCCTACTTTATCCACGATATTGTGTTTTCTAATTTTCTTCGCTAATATAATTATTGGTCTACTTTATCAAAAGCTTTTGCAAAGTCTAAATAAACACATCTGTTTCATTTCCGCTTTTCATATTTTTGAATATGTTTTCACGGTGGACTAACAGTTGGGTTTGTGTACTTTTTCCGGGTACGAAACCATGTTGTCCTTTATTAAACAAATTATTTTTTATTAAATGTTTCATAATATTTTTCTTCATTACCCTTTCATACACTTTCATTATATGTGATGTTAGACTCACAGGCCTATAATTACTTGCCTCTAGTCTTGATCCACTTTTGAAAGTAGGGGTAATATACGCTAATTTGTGCCTCATTCATATATCTTGCCTGTATCTACACTTTGTCTTAATAATATTGCAAGTGGCTTTGCGATAGAATGAACTACTTTCTTTAACAAAATAGCAGGAATTCCATCAGGCCCTGCAGCAGCTCCATTTTTCAATTTCATTAATAGCCTGCACAATATCAGCTTCATTAATATCTATGTCAGCTAAATATTCACTATTTTCATCCCTTACTTATATATCATTATCTTCATTATCCTATTCTAGGGGTGAATTCTCTCTATATCGTTCTGCCAGTATGTTGCAAATTTCCTTTTTTTCATTCGTTAATCTCCCTTCAATTCTCAGAGGGCCTATTTCTATTCTTCTTTTATTCATCTTCTTCGCATATGAGTATAATAGTTTGGGGTTTTGCTTGATAGTTTAATAGGGTTTTTTCTTCCAAGTCCCGTTTTTCATTTTCTTTTGATTGTATATCTTTTTTCTGCATTTTCTATCTTACTTTTAGTTCTATAACTTTCCATGCATTTTTTTCTTTGCAAGACCTTTTTTCCACTTTATGATTTTCTGGAACAAGATTCTTCTGTCTCTTGGTATGCATGAATGATGTTTACTTTTCTTCTTCGGTATATATTTTTCCACTATTATCTCCAATATATATAATATCTCCGTATTTACCCTTATGTCATCACTTACGAAAATGTTATCCCAATCTTTGTTTAATTCTTCATTAATTTCTGACCATTTATATTTTTACTGTAGAAGTTGTATTTTCCATATCCTTCCCACTTTTTCATTTCTTGCTTATCTCTATTTTCACTTGCTTTGGAATGAACAGTTAATTCTATGACATTATGGTCTGAAATACTCGCATTATAAAACTATTATTTCTTTAACATAATTCATCTCGTTCACAAATACTAGGTCTAAAGTATTTTCCTTTCTTGTTGGCAGGTGATTTATTTGTTGAATGTTGTATTCTAGTAGCATATCTATATCGCTTTTCAAATTGCCTCTTATCTTCTGCACTACTATTACTCTCTTTTTTATATGTATAAGTACAACCACAATCTCCTATTCGTTCTTTCCATTCTACGAAAGGAAAGTTGAAGTCACCAGAATAGGAAGAATAGTCCAGTCCTTGTGATTTCTACATATATCATCCAATTTTTCAATTATTAAGTCAAAAAACTCTTTAGTATTAGGAGGTCTATAATATTACTATGTTCATCAATTTTTCAGATTCAAATTCTACCGCTATTAGTTCACATTCTGAGTTACTATATTTCTCATATATTTTTCCTTGTTTTTTGTCTTTCCCATATATTGTGGTTCCCCCTTGATTCCTATTTTTTCTATCTGATCTATAAGTTTGGAACCCTTTTATTTGATCATCATTCCCAGTCTCTTGGAATACCAGGTTTCACTTATATTCATTATATCTATTTTCTTTTCATTTTGGGTTAGTTCTTCTAAGTACTCTATTTTTCTTTTTGAGTTACTCGTAACTAAACCCTGCGCATTCATCACTATGATGGTTTGCGTGTTTTCTCCTTCATTTAATACTGATAGTAATAGGATTTCCCATGTCTCTTTCCTGTTCTGGTATGTTGTTCTTTTTTTCATTTCCAGAAATTCTGACATTAAAAAATCCAACTTTTCCATAATATTTGATCTTCCTTCATCATAATTATTCATTTTGTGTCTGAATCTGCAATTTTTCTTTTCTCCGTTTCTGCAATATCCTCATTGGTGGTTTGCTTTTCTCTTTACCTGATATTCTTGATTTCTCTCTTATTTGTTTCTTTCTTATTTTGGATTTTACTTGGTTGGTTATTTATTTGATTATGATTCATGGCTACAGGGTGCATATATTTGCATTTTTTGAGAGAGAGAGAGAGGAGAGAGAGAGAGAGAGAGAGAGAGAGAGAGAGAGAGGATAATTAAAAAGGATATTTTCGTCTGAATAATAAGTTCCAACAATATTTAAGGCATTTTCATTTAAACAGTATATTGAATAAGAAGATGACGCCACCTCCTCTATATTATACTGTCCCTAAAAGGAATTTGTACGCGGAAAAAATTTCTAACCATCATCCAAAAGGAATTACCGGCCCTTAACCTGAAACTCATTCCGAAGAATCCCCGTACAATTGGCTCTCTCTTCAAGATCAAAGACAAGCTCAGTCCTTTGTTTACATCCAACGTTATATATAAGTACAAGTGCCCCAGATGTAGTCAGGGGATCTATGTCGGATGTACATACAAAGTGGCTGTTGCGAGTGCGCATTGATGCTCAGAGTTGTCAGCTTCAGAATTGGGAGCAGATTGTCTAGCCCTGAACAATCTAATATTAGAAACCATACAAAAATATGTAAAACTTTTTATAGACAATAAAGATTTTTCGATAGTAGGACAGGTACAAAAAGAAAACGACTTAACAATACTAGAAACCATTATTATCAAATTGATCGTACCACCGTTAAACTCCCAAACGTCATCCTCACAATTGTTTATTGCCTGATGGTCATGTTGAGCTTCTTATCTCTGTCTGTATGTTTGTTATTGTTTTTCTCTCTCTCTCGCTCGTTGTAACTCTATACGAGTACAGTAGTTTGTTTTTAACTTCTTTCTGGGTAGGTTGTCACCAGCCATTTGCTTCTTCTTTAAGTAAATGTTTTAGCAATTATATTCTGAATATTTTAATTTAATTGTCATATGTAATTCGGATTTTATTAGTTTATTGATTGCCATGTTCGCTTGTTTGCAACCTAGAAAATGCAACTATGTGGAGTTGTGAAACGTCGGCATATATTTTAATAAAATGCATATGGATAGTGCCTTTCCCTGACCCGCCTTTGATTGTTCTTCGAGCTGTTGCTCTGGAAATTGGAGTTATATATATATATATATATATATATATATATATATATATATATATATATATCATATGTGTGTGTATGTATGTGTGTATAATATACGTGTGTGTATAGTATATATAATATATTATATATATATATATATATATATATATATATATATACATATATATATATATATATATATATATATATATATATATATATATCTGTGTATATATATATATATATATATATATATATATATATATATATATATATTTGCGCCTTTGTCGATCATAAGTGATCTCACCCCTGGGGCATCGTCGCCAACAGAGCATCTCAGAGTGGGGGTTTAGTTTTACCAGGGGTGGGCGCTTCCCCACTCTGTTCTCTGTCAACTAGCCAAGATGATCTATGCAGATTCGGTCTTCAGTGATGTCGAGAACAGATGAATCCTTTGCAGAGTCACAGAACCAGTCATTTCGCAGCTGACTGTAGGATAATCATCATTACTGGAG
>NC_087215.1:63350276-63357776 GCF_015104395.2 Macrobrachium nipponense | reverse complement strand
TCGTCACTTTTTACCTTCAGTCACAAATACTGACATGAATCCCAAGAACGACTGAGCTCGCAAAACCATCCACATTCACGCTCCAAGCTCTCGAATTGACTTTGGCACCGACGATGCCCGAAGCACCTCGCAATCTCGCCCAGGGCATTTTACCCTTTCGTGATTTCCGAGCTGTCGCTGGGATAACAAGCCGTCAGCGGGATTGGCGATTGGGTGTTTGCTTTCCTTCTGCCCTTATTAAATCACTTTCTTCTCCCCTCGTTCCTTTATCGGTGACTCGCATCAGCTGGGGGAGTTCATTTTGGGAGCCCTTGTTTCCCGTCTAGATTTAAGCCGGTTAAGGAAGTTCCTGGAACACCAACTTCGTAAGAATTTGTAACTTTTTTTCAGCATCTTCGTGGTTAAATAACCGAGAGTCATAAGAGGCCTTTCTTTTTATCTCTCTCTCTTTTTTAAAATTATTTCATTTACTTCTATTTCTTTGAGAATGCACGAACTGAGCAAAATTTCAAAATCATTCGTAATAGTACAACAGTATTTCATAATAAAGGTAAAAAAAATATTCAGGAATTAGAAAACATGTTGTCATCGCTTGTTTATTAGCAAATTCCTTCAGAAAAAAATGTCATGACAAGAATATGACCTTTATTCAGTTCACTTCATTTCATCATGAGCTGATTCTATCGTATATAAAATTCAAGCATTGAATCCAATATAGGGACATCTGGCGCAAATAGGACATTATCAGGTGCCTCATCTGCATCAGGAGACACCAAAGTCTCCCCCCCTCCCTCCGAATGCTACCAGACCCTCTGTTCTCTGGGGGAGCGGGAGGTTTATAATATACCACTTATGACGTCACAGCCTTTATGACAGTCGTCAAGAACAGAATGGGCTGCCAGGAAGTCCTTGTCCCATTAGGACTTCATAGACAATTACGCTCTCCTCGTAATGAATGAATGAGCAACGTCAATGTGACGAAAGAGCCGCTCGGAAAAGAGTCAGACTAAGATTTAGGATGTTGAAATGATTTGGAATCTTTACAATGGTCATTAGTCGCAGGATTTAATCAACCCCAAAAATCCCGGACGACTAAGTAGTCATGAATAAAAAATTTAAAATCATAAATGGATATTATTTGAGATGTGCCGAACAGGGTCTAATTTTGCATTGAAATGAGATTGGAAGATTGAACCTTGTTATTGACAATATGCTAATGATTTTACTATAGTAGATTCACATCAACCGTGCATTTGATGTCTAGGCCAGTCCCTTACGACGCTCCTGATTGGCTGTTGATAAGCCAAATGACAGGGCTGGAAACTCTCGGTCTCTCTCGAGAGTTCACATAGTCAGCATCTGTGTTCCGAGCTCTCCTGAGGGATACTTTTGAAAGGAGAGGTGGAACATACATCCTGCCTATGTGAACTCTCTCGAGAGACTGAGAGTTTCCAACCCTGTCATTGGCTTATCAACAGCCAATCAGGAGCGTCGTAAGGGACTGGCCTAGACATCAAATGCACGGTTGATGTGAATCCACTATAGTCAATAACGTTGGCTTTTAGAAGGTTGATGTTTCTTTTAACACCCAGTCTCTCTCTCTCTCTCTCTCTCTCTCTCTCTCTCTCTCCTCTCTCGCATACTTTTAAGAGTTGTTCAAAAATGCAGCCACTGGTGCTAGGGCAAGACCATCTTAATGTAATGGTAAAGCTCTCTCTCTCTCTCTCTCTCTCTCTCTCCTTACGTAATGACATTACATTACGCTTCTCCCAAGAAGGGTAAAGTAGATTTTTCCTTCTTTCCAGAAGAATGAAAATAACTTGGCTCGTTAAAGTCATCGTCTCGTTCATTGCCGAGTCCTTGAGTTATCAGTAACGAGAGAGAGAGAGAGAGAGAGAGAGACTTTTTTAAAAGTTCGTACAAATGAGAGCAACACAGACAGACAGACAGACATAGTGCTGTGTCTGTCTTTGCTAGCTTTCATGCCATAGTTGTATTCACTTGGTTTTTTCAGTTTTTATTTTATGCAAATTTGATTTTTTTTATGCAAATTTTCTTTCATTGAATTTCAAATTGAAAACATTTACACAGTGAAGAACTGAATGCTTTCCTTTTTCTGATCATCATAAAAATAAGAAAACCTGTCAGTTAATTTGGCTTACAACTGATGTTTCATGATTTAAATAATCTCATAAATCCTAAAGGCTAAAAATATTGAAAATTTCAATTCGAAGTCTGTCATTATTTTGAGTTACTTCGTGTTGCAAATATACAGGCCAGTGTGTGATAAGTTTGCCGACAAATTCGTGTATTAAAATACAAAAAAATTCAGATACTTCATTTTTAAGTATTTTAAGTTACAAATAAAAAACGTGCCCTTTTGAAAGGAATTCTTGCATTTCACTTTGGCTTCCTTTTCAACTAAATATCTTAATTCCTTTCCTCGGGAGAAGGTAATTATATCTCAGTTTGATTCGAACCCATTGAGGAGAAATGAAAAAAAGAAATATAACGATGAAACTTGCCAGTTCCCGATCGAGGCTCGAAACGGATTCGAGCGCAGCTAATCTCCTTCGGATTTCGAAACGCAACGCCTCCCAATCCGCTGCTTTTGGTTTGGGCGATTTGCAAATGCACGAACCCCAGTTGGGAAATGCAATCCTCGGAGGGCTATGTGGCTTCGGATTTCCTCTTCAATAATTCAGCACAAATCAGCTGCCCATCCCTTCCCTTTCCTCCTCCTCCTCCTCCTCCTCCTCCCAAACACAAACACACGCCACACACCCCTTTTGTTCCCCCGTGGTTTGACTGAGACGTGTGGGACTTGTTTTAGAATCCAAACGGTGGTTTGAACGCACGCAGTATCTGAATCAGGTAAACTAATCGGTAATTAATTTTTTTATGAATATCGTGTTTATGACAAATGTAGGAGGAATCTTATAGTTCTGAGATTTCGTGAGAGGGATGAGCGTACATTTACTTTATGAGCGCTTCGAGGTGTTAGTAAAATAAATTAGTTTTTTTGTATGTTATGTAAAATATGCTTACATAACGTAAAATCTTGGATATTTTGTGATTATATAATATCTCGTCTTCGATATGTTTTCGGTTTCCAAGAGCTATCCTGAAAATAATTATTCATTTTTTTATCATTATCATTTTTAGGCTCAGTAGTTGCACACTTTAGCATAGGCTAAAAGACCATAAAAAGACTGCTTGAAAAAAATTTATATTAATGTTAAATAACATTAATTTTAAATTCTTTTAAATCTACTTTTCAGGACACATGCACTGTTCACAAAGCCTCACTCATGCATTGTTATTTTCAATTAACAACATTAATTTCTATCTAGTAATCCTCAGCATTGTCCCCACCCGCCTGGGGAATCTGCAAACCACTGTGAAATTTTCCCCAACTTAAAAAAAAAAATTGTGGAAAGCTGATTTTGTCATAAATTCGATAAAAATGTTTTTTCAGAAAATCGGATTAGTCCGATGCACGTCGAAATGTCACTCGAATTAAACAGGAAAAAAGCGAGGAAAAGAAAAATAGTTTGCGTTTTATAAGTCAGCTTTTTCAATTAACGCCCGCCGCCGAAAATCTATTCTCTTTGAAATTCGTCAGTTTGGCCTCCTCCCCCCCAATGAATTTTACTCGCTTGCTCGCTCCGGCGGAACCCTGGGCCTCTCTGTGACCCACTGCCTCTTACAGGAAGCTTGGGTATATATTATATATACATCCAATATAAAAATACCGTATCGTACTTCTAAGAAATCACTAGAAGGATCCACAATAATACTCTTGTTTATTCAGATGAAATATAGTTGTGGAAATATTTACAAAGATTATAGCTTTCGTCCATCCTTCTGGACGACAGCTACAATATTTGCATATATTTCCAAAAATATATTTCGTCTGGATAAACAAGAATATTGCTATGGATAATTTTACATACGTATATATATATATATATTATATATATATATATATATATATATATATATATATATAGTTTAGTTTATTCAGTTATATGACATGCACCAATATGAAATAATATAATTGATTCTGTTGAGTTATTCTTTCAGAAATCATATTGGTTTTAGATATTATGAATATCGCTTTGTGATGTGAATTTTTTTAATTTCAGAAAAAATGTCTGCTTACAATATATCCTTTTACGTTTCAAGATTTTTCACTGTTTGGAAAAACATCCGATAAGTTTCAGAAAATTTTAGGGCAGGTCTAAATGTTACTCGTAATCGGTTCATATTTTGAAACAAAAATCGGAGTCTCCTTAGCTCACTTTTTCATTTCTGAATGCACGAGAGTGTGACACTCGTCAGTTTAGGAGGGAGAGATATGTTATTTTAGGAACGGTGCCATATTACCTTGGAGCGCCTCAGTGGCGAGGTTGATATGGTGTTTGCTTCCCACCTCGGTGGTCGCGTGTTCGATTCTCGACCATTCCATTGAGGAGTGGGAGATGTGTATTTCTGGTGATAGAAGTTCGCTCTCGACGTGGTTCGGAAGTCACGCAGAGCCGTTGGTCCCGTTACTGAATAACCACTGGTTCCATACAAACAAACAAACATATTACCTTGGGCTTTTAGACTTTGGTTAACTGCTGCATTTTTTACACTGACTCGTTTTCCGATCATGAGATGCTTTTCCGATTATGGATCTAACATCTCATCTCTTTCGAATGCGTTTTAGTTTTTCTTCTCTTCTGTTCCCCTCCGTTGTCATTTCTTCCTCTTTTGGATCCTTAATCTACTTTAGAAGTTGGTTCATCAAGTTAAATTAAGCTTGTTAATTTTAAAAATAATAATAACACCGCTTCACGTCCTTGTCTTACATTGTTCCATCATCGTGTTACGTTCGGAAATCATTTCAGTTCTAAAATAACAAAATAACTCATTTTATTTTTTATACATTATTTCGTATAAATTTCGTAACAAAATCATTGACCATGATATCACCCTCAGACCCAACCTGTATTTATTTTGTTATCGGCACTTTGTAGATCCGATGGAAAAGTATGATAGAAAATTAACGAAGAAAAATTTTGTTTTTATGGTTTCTTAATGAAGACAAATTGTGCATGTTTTTTACTTTTCCAGGGATGAAGCATCCGCGGCCGACCAAGTTTTTGATCGACGCCCCTTCATTAAAGGCTTCATTTCGGAAGAAGTTATCGAGGGTGGAATTACCAGCCATTACGACAACATGGTCAGTGACCTCGCAATTCTTTGCGCTTATTGTTGAGCTCTAGTTGTTGTTGTAGGTATTATATATATATATATATATATATATATATATATATATATATATATATTATATATATATAAATATATATATATATATATATATATATATATATATATATATATATATATATAATATATATATATATATATATATATATATATGATATATATATATATAGATATATATATATATATATATATTATATATGTATTATATATATATATTATATATATATCTATATATATTTATATATATATATATATATATATATATATATATATATATCTATATATATATATATATATATATATAGCCTGCTGATGTTGATATGCACATGCATGTGCATTTGTTTATTGATTAACGTTATAAGAAAAGTCGTAGATAATGCAGAGGTAAGTGTAGAATTAACAAATCGTATAACTACGTATGTATATATATATATATATATATATATATATATATATATATATATATATATATATATATATATATATACAGTAGACCCTTGACTCACGAACACAATCCGTTCCTAGACCTTGGTCGTGTTCCAAATTGTTCGTTACTCGGAGCTAATTTCCCCATAAGGTTTAATGGGAATAATATTAATTGGTTCTCGACCCCTACGAACCAATATATATTATGTATATTTTGCCTTATTTTACACAGATAATGTAAAAGTCAGTGTAAAAAACCTTAATATATCTAATATAATTTAAAATGGTAAACTAACACTATAAAAACGTTTGTAAAGTGAACACTTACTATGACTGGCGAGACTTCTGGCTTGACGGACAAGAGAAGAGGTGGTGGTGGGGAGGAGGTTATTGTGCGGAAGGAGACCCTCCCCATCCAGGTCGGGGAGATCTCGTTCCGGAGATTCAACTCTTCTAGGTTTTTTTGGTGAACGTTTAATCACAAACTTATCCAATGTCTGTTGCCTTTTCCTTCCTTGCATAACTTTTCTGAAATGGCTCATTAAATTTTCATTGAGCATATTCACGATCCTGTTCGTAACAATTTTGTCCGGATGATACAATTCAAGGAAGCACTGGACATCATTCCACTTTTCCAATGCGGCTTTTATCACATCACTGCTGACATCTGTAACTTCCTCCCCAGCCTCCTCTTCGTCAGTTGATTGCTCCCGAGCAAGTTGCTCCTGCTGCTCTTTGTGGAGTTGAACAAGTTCGTCCGCAGTCAAATCTTCTGAATGTTCAGCGACCAATTCTTCAACATTCTTCGTCGTTGACTTGTAGACCCATACTGTTGCCCATGGACACAATTTCTTGCACAATCTCTGCATCGAAGCCCTCAAAGTCACGGACAGTTACGCACTGGGGCCAAAGTTTCCGCCACGCAGAATTTAATGTGCGGTACGTAACTTCAGTCCATGCGTTATCAATGAGGGTTATGCAGTGAAAAACATTAAAGTGCTTCTTCCAAAATTCTTTTAAGGTTAATTTTGTCTCTTCAGTTACACGGAAGCATCTGGAGAAGAGAGCGCCTTCGTATATAATTTCTTAAAATTGCTAATGACTTGTTGGTCCATGGGCTGGAGAACAGAGGTCGTGTTGGGTGGAAGGAACTTGAACTGAATGAAGTCATGTTCACTGCAGTCAGCCAAGTACGAAGGGTGTGCCGGGGCATTATCCATGATCAGAAGGCACCGCAGGGGTAGCTTGTTCTCTGTTAGGTACTGACTCACGGTCGGCGCAAACACTTCATCAATCCACTCCATAAACAAGTTCCGTGTCACCCATGCTTTTGTATTGGCCCTCCACATTACAGGCAGTCTGGCCTTATTTACGTTGTGCTGCTTAAAGGCACGCGGGTTATTTGAATGGTAGACAAGTAGCGGCTTTAGTTTCAAGTCGCCACTTGCGTTTGAGCATAACAAAAGCGTAAGCCTATCCTTCATTGGCTTGTGGCCTGGGAGCGCCTTCTCTTCTTGGGTGATAAATGTCCTGTTGGGCATCTTCTTCCAGAAGAGGCCCGTTTCATCACAATTGAAAATCTGTTGAGCGACGTATCCTTCGGCCTCCACGAACTCGGCAAACTCAGTCACGAATGCCTCAGCAGCAGCCTTGTCTGCGCTAGCAGCCTCACCATGCCTAATTACAGAGTGAATTCCAGTTCTTTTCTTGAAGTTATCAAACCACCCTTTACTAGCCTTAAAATCATCTGGCGTGGCACTAGTAGAAGGAGTTTCCTTCAGCAAACTCTGATACACT
>NC_087215.1:63305276-63345276 GCF_015104395.2 Macrobrachium nipponense | reverse complement strand
CCTTATCTGTATATTTGAGTTTTTTTTTATTATTATTATTACAAGGAGGATAGTAGACTGCAAAATCTTTAAAATAAAGTAGGATATCTTTATTATTATGACCGCAGAAACGCATAGTGCATCGATTAGCAAAGTTAAGGAACATTGAACCTGATCGATAAGCTGACGGGTGATTACCAATAAATACCATTTTTTCTGGAAAAAGGCAAATGGAAAGTAACCCCATACAGGAAAAAAAAAAAATCAATAATGACACACTTCCAACATTCAAGACAGGCCTCCATAGGAGCTTGATGCACACGAGAGTGGCCCACATCAAGACCCGAGAAAACAAGAGTGATTTTTTTTTTTATTTTTTTTTGTTTTTTTTTTGAGTAGTGAGGGGGCCCACGGCGGGGTGGGTGGGGGGGAGTGTTGTTTGATGGGGCCCCTCGAGTGCTCTGACATGTAACCATTGATGAACTGCTCTTCATCTCGCTCTCTGGATCATCTCGTTATCGAGATTTGATCTGATGGAAAATTAAATCAAGGATTAATTCCTGATGTTCCACTTGGTATCGTTAGCGACGGACTGTCTGTCTACTGTCTCTGTCTCTGTCTGTCTGTCTGGCGGCATTATGGTTTATATGATTAGATCAGTAGTGAACTTCAGTTAACGGAAATACGCACACCCGGTAAGCGCACTTATCACGGGCATATATACGCGCGTGTATATATGTATAATATAATATATGATATATAATATATAATAATATATATATATATATATATATATATATATATATATAAATATATAAATATATATATATAATATATATATTTAATATATATAAGATATAGAATATATAACATATTATATATATATTTTTATATTATCTATTCTATATTATATTATATATAATATAATATTATAATATAATATATATATATATACTATAGTTTTTATATATATATATATATTATATATATATATTATTATATATATATATATATATATTATATATATAATATATATCATATAGATATATATATATCTATATATATATATATTTACCGATATATATTATATATCTATATATATTATATATATCTTATTATATATATATATATCTATATATTCTATATCTATATTATTATTTATATTATATTATATATATATATATAAAATATAATTATATATTAATATATATAGATATATATTAATATATATTATTATATAATATATTTAATTATTATTTATATATATAATTTATATATATATATATGATATATATATATTACTTATATAATATATATATATATATATATATATATATTATAATATTAATTATATATTATATTATTATATTATATAATATAATATTATATATATATATATATATATATATATATATATATATATATCAAATATATATATAGATATATTATATATACGTATATATGTGTGTGTCTGTTTGTCTGTATCAGTTCGTCCGATGTCTATGTAAGCAAAAAAAATTGGCAAAAATTTTGTGCAAACTAGTATTGCAATATATGGACAGTTTTAGAAAGGAGAAAATATTTTTATTTGAGTGGACAGAAAATTGATTAAGCCATTTTATTTAAAATGGGTTAGATACATTCATATACATAAGTATATGTATAATATATATATATATATATATATATATATATTATATATATATATATATATAATATATATATATATATCATATATATATATACTATATATACCTATATATAATAATGATATATATATATACAATATATATATATATATATAGATATATATATATACTATATAATACTATATATATATATATCATATATATATCTATATATATATATATATATATATATATATATATATGTATATATATATATATATATATTACGCGCAATACTTATGTATATGAATGCATCTAACTATTTTAATTAAAATGGCTTATCAATTTTCTGCCACTCAAATAAAAATATAATTTTTTTCTCCTTTCTAAAACTGTCCATATATTGCAATACTAGTTTGTACAAAATTTTTTGCCAATTTTTTTCTTACATAGACATCGGACGAACTGATAAATAAGTACTACCGATATCTTATTACCGTTTCCTGTTTTTGACAGAAAAAAAGTAAAAAAAGTAAACATCTTCAAAAGATATTTTTCCCAAATATATTTACCCTCTTGAGGAGGATAGAATACCATCATTTTTAATAGCATATTTAACAGGAGTAAGAAACCAGGAAAACCGGTTTGTACACCAGACGACATCAAAGAGACAGCCTCCCATAGAGGAGACATGCTTCAGGATGTGTTCACAATATAATCAAACATACGTCTCAAACTTATACCAGTTCACGACTACTAAGTATTCCAAACAAGCTTTTCACACGGTTAGCGTTCTCCCGTTATGGTCTTTGACTTGTTGGCAACCTGTTTGTGATAAGTTGCTGGCGTGTTTGTGACGCGTTTTATTGCAATGTGAATTCACCCTGAGAACATGGTGAAGTGAGTGAGAGAGTGAGCGAGAGAGCGGATTAATAAGTGAGTGGCCCACTTTAGTGAGTGAGTGAGAAAGTGAGTACGTGAGTTAGTGAGTACATGAGTGAGTGAATGGGTGCGTGAGTGGTGAGTGAGTACATGAGTGAGTGGGTGAGTGCTTCCACAAGTGAGTGAGTACATGAGTTAGTGAGTGAGTGAACCCACAAGTGAGTGAGAAAGTGAGTTAGTGAGTACTTGAGTGAGTGCGTGAGTGAGTGAGTGGGTGAGAGCTTTCACAAGTGAGTGAGTACATGAGTAAGTGAGAGAGTGAACCCACAAGTAAGTGAGTACATGAGTGAATGAGTGAGTCCACCCACAAGTGAGTACATGAATGAGTGGGTGAGTGAGTCCACAAGTGAGTGAATGGGTGCGTGAGTGATTAGTGAGTGAGAGAGCCCACAAGTGAGTACATGAGTGAGTGGATGAGTGAGTCCACAAGTGAGTGATTGCTAGTTCGTGGGTAATCGAGGTCTTGTAAATCCTCTTACGGCCAAATCATACCGACCTTTTCGGACGGAATCCGTTTTGCTTAATCTGCCTTACAGCATTATTGGTGGAACATTTTCCGACGTGCCCCGCCTTCCCGTCTGTCTGTCTGTCCGTCTGTCTGTCTGTCATAACTTCTTCGGCATTAAGTTCATTGATTGATTAAATTCCTTGAACTGGCGTCAAAGCTTCTCCGGTCACTGATGCTGTGTATTCTGTACGTTATGATCTCGTCGTCCGACCTATGATCGAAATCAAATTGACTGATAGGATTCCATACTCTAGCGGTACCACAACGACTGCCGTCCACTTCATAAGTGAAGTGAAAGGGTTATTTTTCCCTGGATGAAGTGAAGTTCATCGAGTCATCAGAAGTGTGTGAACTGGCGTCACAACAACCCGGTCATCGAAGTCAGCGGTCGCTCTCGGACCTCTTGAGAAAGTCACGTAACCCAATTTTCTAATTACCGATTCTTCTCTCCAGTTCGTTTCGTAATTTCGGAAAGAGTTGGGAAATGAGAGAGAGAGAGAGAGAGAGAGAGAGAGAGAGAGAGAGAAATTCAGGACCGAGTTTTATCGAAGAGTTTCTTGGTAGCGCGTAACTCAGTTTCTAATTTTCTTCGTGATTGGCCATGTTCCAGCGAAGGGTTAGTCGGAGGAGGTTTTCCCGCCCTTTTTTCGGCGCGGCTGCTGCGGGGTTTTTCTTATAAAGGTGCGCGGGCTTTGAGGTTGCGGGGGTGGGGGTGGGGAAGGGTTGGTAGTTCGGTGGAAGGGGAAGGAGGAGAAGGAGAGGATATTGGACCAGAGATGTAGGAGGAGGTGGGACGGAGGAGGCGAATTCTTTTCGCGCAAGGATGGTATTCTCATCTTTACAGTGACGTCGTCTTATTATTATCAGCCTTTATGAGAGAGAATGCGCATTTCATTCTGTCTGGCAGCGCGTGAAATTGTCTTTGATAGGTGTTTGAAGAGCCGAGCGGGAGTGCTGCAGTCGGTCTCGCAGGTAACGAGAATATTCGGGGAAAAACTTTCCCAATTTTTGCCGTCCCTTCCAAGAAAGTCATTTTTCAAACGTTTATCTTTTCGTTTGCTCATTTATTTTAGAATATAAATAGTCATACAAAGTTACGAGTAAGGGGAGAAGTATTAATCAACGTACACTCTGTGACTTTACTTGTAGGGAATTCTTTGTGCAACGAAAGTCATCTGTATTATATTATATTAATAGCATGGGTTGGTCTATAAATCAACATGCCAGTGGACATACTTTTTCTTTAATCACGAGGACATATAATGTTCACTGAAGGAAAGAGAATTATAGTAGACTCAAGAAAACGACAAAGAATCAGTGCTCTTAAAGAGCCGTTGGCGAATAAGTCTTCAGAGACTTAAGACCATTTCGACACTTGAAAAGTAGTACCACCGACTTACCCAAGCTCATCAGCCGTTATCTACGACACTGCCAAGTCAACACTTCCATAGTTCCAGTTCCAGAAAGAGAGGGAGAGGACCTGGAAGTGACCTGGAACCTCAACATAATAGGAATGGTGAAGAGTTTGGAGTAATCTATATACCTCTATATACCTCCTTTTAGTTAAGATTTGTTCATTTGGTGAGACTACTTGCTATTGAATCTACTATGTTACCTAGTTCATCTTTAGAAGGCATATGCCCACGCTGTCGAATATTGTACATTGGCAAATCCTCTCAGTTCAATGAATTTTCTTCGATCATGAAGCTGTAAGAGTATAAGTTAGGTATATCTTGGTTTTAACAGACTAATGAGCTGATTAACAGCTCTCCTATGGCTGGCCTGAAGGATTAGATTCTTTTTTTTTTTTCTCTCTTTTTTTTTTTTTTTTTTTTGCGTTGCTAGGAACCAATCGGTTACTTAACAACGGGACCTACTACTTATTATGGGATCCGAGCCACATTATATCGAGAGATGAATTTCTAATCACCAGAAATAAATAACTCTGGTTCCGCACTGGCACCATCGGGTGCCATATTGATAGGGGAGTACGCAACCCACTCGTCCAGTGAAGAACTTGTAAGAATATGAAGTTTAGGTATGGTAGGGAGATTGATAATTTGTTACCTTTTATCTCTAATCGATTATCACTTGAATTCCATCGGTGTTTGCATTCAATAGATCAAGATGTAATATAGCACCAATTGGGTCTTAAATTTTCATTTATTCTTTCCTAATTCTTTTATTTTTCAACAGGCGCGATTACATCACCTCCGAAACGACTAGAAAATAAGATTTCTCCTTTAATGATTTGGGGGGTCGGGGGAGCCGGGGTGCTCTTAGAGAATTTTCTGCAAGGGAGCGAAAGAAATAATTAATTATTTTCTTCAAATATATAATGATTCTCGTGCCTTTATTCCCGATTCCTATATGATTGCATTTCACTGAAATATAATTCGATTGGTATTGGCACCTGGTTATGTTTAAATAAATCAAAGCAATATATGAGTGTAAAAAGTTACTTATATCTTAGTTTTAACAGCTCTCCTAGGGCTGGCCCGAAGGATTAGATATTTTTACGTAACTAGGAACCAATTTGTTACCTAGCAACGGGACCTACAGCTTATTGTGGGATCTGAACCACATTATATCGAGAAATAAATTTCTATCACTAGAAATAAATTCCTCTGGTTCCGCGTTGGCCGAGCCGAGAATCGAACTTCGGACCACCGGATTGGTAGCCGAGCGCGAAATCGACTCGTCCAACGTGGATCTATATGGGTGGAGAGATGACAACTTGCATTAATTGTAATCCGCGAGGATGTTATTAATTCAACGACTAATCTCATTAAGAATTTAATTATGCATTTAACTCTTGATTTATTCGTTTAGCCTCAGTTCCAGCGGGTCTGGAATCCTTCGTGCTAGTCACAGAATTCCTGACCAGGCACAGTGTTATTTAGCTTCGTTAAAATGTTATATGATATATGATATGATATGATATTGTATAGTAATAATATATAATTGGCACAGCTTTTCGTCTCCAACAATACGTCAGAAGAGCAGTGACGACTACTATTAATAGAAAACAGGGAGAAGACAATAACGGCGATTTTGCTTTTACCGAATATAAGACGAAGCCTCTTCATCAGGCGAGTTTCCAATCTTCCACCGAATTATCGGCAAACTTTCGCAAGAGTCAAAGGAACGACTTTCAAGCCAATTTAATGGGCCGGAAGTTAGCACCACTTAGGTTTCTATTTTTCATCTAAATGAATTTCCTCCTCGGATGACGAAGTATTGAACCGCTTTTCATAAGTCGCATTCCCTTTTGATTTTTATTTCTTCTTCAGAGGATTTGAACCAAGAATTCGAAGTGAGCAGAGAGAGGAACACTTCAGTTGTAAACTTCAAACGTTCTCGAGATTGATGTAGACTGTACCAAGAATCCTTTGGCAAATTTAGGGAGGTTCTTTTTTTTTCTTTCTTTTTTTTGTGAAATGTTTGTCTGTCCGTCTTCACTTTATTCCGTCCGCCCTCAGATCTGAAAAACTACTGAGGCTAGAGGGCTGCAAATTGTTATTTTGACCATCCACCTTCCAGTCATCTAACATATCAAATTGCAGCCCTCTAACATTAGTCATTTTTATTCTATTTAAGGTTAAAGTTAGCCATGGATCGTGCATCTGGCAGCGCTTCCCGGAGGCATGGGACGCAGCCTCACTCTATCCTATCTGGTGAGCAACAAAGTGGCGATTTTAGAGCTGATGATTTTATACAGCATCATACGCTGTACAGAAAACTCGATTGATTTCTTCGGCGCATTTTTCACTTGCTTGGTGGTATGATTAGAAGTCGTGAACTCGAGCGTCAATCGGTTTCATTAGTCTTCGAGCTAGTTGTTTACGAAGTGGGAAATTCTCCGCTTTCTTCTGTGTTTTCCAGCCTTTTTCCTTTTACGAGGCGTATTTTTATCACTTCTGTCTCCCCTCACTAAAAAAAATATATATATCAAGCCATCTATCGTCTCCTAACGAGGTTTATGAAGTCCTCTACCCTTCAGTATTGAATACATTTTCGAAAAACTACTGATGGAAAATCCTCCATCCTAAAAGAAACAAGTAAAATATGCGCCGAGTTTTCTGTACAACGTACAATGCTATATGAAACTTTCAATCTGCGGCCGGCCCATGAAGCTTTCAGCCACAACCCGGTGGGGCCTGTGTTGTTGACACCTATAGCTGTGCCAGACGCACGATCATGGGTTACTCCATTAGCCTTTAATAAACTAAAACCTACTGAGGCTAGAGGTTGCAATTTGGTGTGTTTGATGGTTGGAGGGAGGATGATCAACAGAGCAATTTGCAGCCCTCTAGCCCCAGTAGTTTTTAAGATCTGAGGGCGGACGGACAGACTAAAACCATCTCTATAGGTTCCTTTTACAGAAAACTCAAAAAAAACTTATAATAATGTTCTCTATTATCCTAGGCCGTGTTCTGCTGGAAGACGAACATTCCCTGATTGAAATTACTGGCACACTGGGGAAAAGGGTCACTGGACACGTGTCTGGGGACTAGCTTACCCCTCTCTCTCTCTCTCTCTCTCTCTCTCTCTCTCTCTCTCTCTCAGCTTTGAACCTGTCTCTCTTAGAGACGCAAGCATCAAATTATGTCGTCCGGTGGGAAATGATTCCATTACGGGCTAACTCGTATGGACACAAGCCCGCTCTGATTTGAGGTCAACGTAATCTAACAGCAGCAACGGTAATTGATGCATCCCTCCTCGTGTTTCCCTATCCTCTTCCTCTTCCTCATTATTATTATTATTATTATTATTATTATTATTATTATTATAAGTAGTAGTAGTAGTAGTAGTAGTAGTAGTAGTAGTAGTAGTAGTAGTAGTAGTATTAGAGTAGACCTGAACATTTTCCTACATCGAAATGGAACAACGTAAGATGGACAAATTTGATCTTAGGCCAAAAAATATATAAAATAAAAAAATACAAAATAAATAGGTCTATAGGAAAATATTCCTGAAAATAAATAATGACAAACAATTAGAAATCAAACAAAATTATAAAAAAAAATGAGAAATAATTGAGGAACATCAGAAGACCTATGACTTTTAAAAGATATGATGTTTTCAAGAGACGAAATGCAACAGCAGAGACTGTTAAACCAATTTCATAACCCAAGTTTTAGAAGATGAATTGTTCGTATGAGTTCTATAGATATATTACTTTTTTTAAAAACATTCCCTGGCACACGATTGTTTGGGTGTGTGATTGATTGATTGATTGACTGTCAAATATGAAAAGCTATTGTGAGTTTTGTGCTTACGATATTATTCCGCTTTGAGAACCTTCAAGGTTACGTAGTTTTTTGGGTGTATGATTGATTGACAATTATTACCTAATGCGTATTACGCTTTCGTTGCATTTGTGCAGGATTTAGGAGTAAATTTTTGTCATGTTTTGTGGAGATGAGAATTATGTTTGTTCTTTGTTTTTTTCTTCTCATTTTTAAAGAGATGAGAATTATGTTTTCGTCTTGCTTCTCATTTTTGGGGACTTCTCATTTTTGGGGAAATGAGAATTATTTTTTCATGTTTCTTCTATCTTTTTATTATATTTTATTTTATTTTGCGATGAAAATTATATTTTCGTTTTGCTTCTCATTTTTGTGGAGATGAGAATTACGTTTTCGGATAAGAATTAAGTTTTCGTCTTGCTTCTCATTTTTGTGGGGATGAGAGTTACGTTTTCGTCTTGCCTCTAAATCTTGGAGATGTGAACCCTTTTTTCGTATTGCTTCTCGTTTATTGGAGATGAGAATCCTTTTCTCATATTGCTTTTAATTTTTTGGTGACATTACGATTACGGTTTCCCAAAGCGGAAATTGTATAACCCCACTAATATAATTTGATGGACGTTATATTTTTCTAGCAACAGCCCCGTGTATTATCTGAATAATAAACATTTTATTTATGAAAAAAATAACTACGTAAATTCTCAAGGTTCCAAATTTGCGTAGTATTCACCGCCCAAAACAATACAATAAAAAAAAAGCCACCAACAAAATTCGGACGGAGCATTTCATATATTCGGAAAAGTCTTACTCGAAAATGCCCATGGCATGTGTATGGATGCGACTGGTAAATGCCCAGGTGTGTGGAGTCCCGCGAAGCATTTCATGCCAGTAATGCCCAGATAAAGTATTTGGTGGACTCATCCTATCACGCCCACCATTTCACAGAGACGCCCACAGCCTTCGATCGCCCAACGGGTGAATATTTTAATGCGCCATTGAAATGATTCGTTTGGGTTTTTCTTGACTTTTGAAACTATTTCAAATTTCCAGCATCCGTTTAGTGTGATACTCAAATTTCGACGTGTTTGTAAAATGGTTTGTTTAAGTTTTCTTGGGTTTGTAAAATGGATTGCTAGAATTTTCTGAAATGGTTGTTTTAAATTTAAACTACCTCTATTGCCATCATTTTTTTCAGTTTTCCGATGTTATGGTCTGGTTAAACTAAGATATACTTAATTTCTTTTCTATGCAATCTTCTCTAAATAGGTGGTTACTAATTACCATATCGAAAACAGGCAGGTAAAACTGCTTACAGAAACACAGAGGAAGCGCCTTCATTATCCAATCTGGAGATTAACGGTGTGGATTGATCGAAAGAGTTAGATATGTTGTCGAACTTTTCTTCCAAATTTAAGTTTATTTTCTATAATAATGCTTCGTCAGATATCAATCAATAACACTCTCTCTCTCTCTCTCTCTCTCTCTCTCTCTCTCTCTCTCTCTCGTTCTATATGACATTCCTCATAATCGCACTCATTCGTTTTTGAGAATGATGAACTTCATATTTAACTGTTTCGATCAATCCACACCGTTAATTTCCAGATTGGATAATGAAGACGCTTCCTCTGTGTTTCTGTAAGCAGTTTTACCTGCCTGTTTTCGATATGGTAATTTGTAAGCACCTATTTAGAGAAGATTGCTAGAAAAAAAATTAAGTATATCTTAGTTTAACCACCATTTCACAGAGGACCCCGCCACCCTTCGATCGCCCAACGGGTGAATATTTTAATGCGCCATTGAAATAATTCGTTTGGGTTTTTCTTGACTTTTGACTATTTCAAATTTCTAGCATCCGTTTAGTATGATACTCAAATTTCGCCGTGTTTGTAAAATGCTTTGTTTCAGTTTTCTTGGGTTTGTGAAATGGATTGCTAGAATTTTCTGAAATGGTTGTTTTAAATTTAAAACTACCTCATATTGCCATCATTTTTTTCAGTTTTCCGATGTATGGTCTGTTTAAACTAAGATATACTTAATTTCTTTTCTAGCAATCTTCTCATAAATAGGTGGTTACTAATTACCATACGATCGAAAACAGGCAGGTAAAACTGCTTACAGAAACACAGAGGAAGCGCCTTCATTATCCAATCTGGAGATTAACGGTGTGGATTGATCGAAAGAGTTAGATATGTTGTCGAACTTTTCTTCCAAATTTAAGTTTATTTTCTATAATAATGCTTCGTCAGATCAATCAATAACACTCTCTCTCTCTCTCTCTCTCTCTCTCTCTCTCTCTCTCTCTCGTTCTATATGACATTCCTCATAATCGCACTCATTCGTTTTTGAGAATGATGAACTTCATATCTAACTGTTTCGATCAATCCACACCGTTAATTTCCAGATTGGATAATGAAGACGCTTCCTCTGTGTTTCTGTAAGCAGTTTTACCTGCCTGTTTTCGATATGGTAATTAGTAACCACCTATTTAGAGAAGATTGCTAGAAAAAAAATTAAGTATATCTTAGTTTAACCAGACCACTGAGCTGATTAACAGCTCTCTTTATTTAGGTGGCTAGGAACCAATTGGTTACTTAGCAACGGGACTTACAGCTTATTGCGGGATCCGAACCACATGATACCGAGAAATGAATTTCTAATCACCAGAAATAAATTCCTCTTGATTCTGCATTGGCGGCAGCGGGGAGCAAACGCGGGCGACCAGATTGATGGGCAAGTACGCAACTCACTCGTCCAATGAGGAACAGAGGATTGCTGGGGAACGGGTGTACCATTCTAGGCGTCTTTAGCTTGAAAAAGACGATTATTCGAGAGATAGCGAGTTTTTCTAGATAGGTGTGTTGGTTATCAAGTGGAATTGTGTTCGGTCACTTCCAAAATTAAAAAATCTGCCGACTCGCACGTCAGTGAAACCAGCGCCATCTGCACGCAGTAAAAGTAATGACCAGTCTGTCCATTGACTGTATACATGGAGTGATTGATGTTGAAGTTATCTGCACAGGGGCTCAGCCTTGATGAAAGAATGAACGTGGTAACAGCCACTTCCCTCCTCTTTACAATCCGTGGTGTCAGTTTTCTTTTGATATACCATAAAACTGTCCTAGTGTTCACGAATATATCATTTATAACAACGTTCTGTCTGGCATACTAAATTGTCTTCGTGTTTTTGAATGATTCATTCCTTAGTAGTTAAATATTATTATCCCTTGACCTTCGTGTTTTATCTGGAGAAATTGTCCCCATTAACTTTATTGCACTGATCGACAGACTAAACTACTTGGCGTTACAATTACCACGGTAATTGACCAGTAGCATTTTTTCATACCGAAGCCTGATGAATTCTGAATCGTCTAAAAGGTCAAGGAATGTTTTAATGATACATTGGATTCTTAATCCATGATTCGTCAATTCCAAATCCTTGGCGTTCATGCGTTGACAGACAGACAGACTAACAAACAATAATCATAAACTGAGTTGTAGAAACGCCGAACCGGTGACCCTCTGTACCCAGGTTCGAATCCTGGCGCGGATGTAGTTTCATTTCATTCCCAAGATTGGGATTCAAGATTTTCGGAGACAATCATATGCGGAAATTACTAGGGAATTAGTATCCAAGACTGCTCGCCATTTTATTTACATAGATCTGGTGACTGTGGCCATTCCACCTAGCACAGCAAACAAAGAAATGTATACATTGGCAAACATTTGCTAAGTAAGTCATAATAATTTAGGTTGAAAGGCATGGGCTTTTTAACCGTAAAGCAGCATAAAAAGCTGCAAAGTAAAAGTAAAAAGAAATTAAAATTCATTTTTGTTTTCTTCCTCTTTCCTTGAGACATTAATTATTACTTTTTCTATTTAACCTTGCTGATTCGTAATCGTCTCTGATTTAAAGCACATGAAGATAAACGGCTAAAACTAAACTTAATATCTTCTTCATTATGAAAATACCATTTCACGCTTACTGAATTCCATCATATTTCGCAAAGGTATTTGAAAGCAATAGAAATAAAAAGAATCGCATCCCCAATCTTGATAGCCACCGTCGTAATGAAAAAAAAAACTAATAACATCAAATTTACCATCGAATATGTCCACGTAACCGATGTTATTCACGAGCAAAGTTCTTCCCGCTTCGACCAGCACGGAACAGATTCTCTCTCTCTCTCTCTCTCTCTCTCTCTCTCTCTCTCTCTCTCTCTCTCTCTCTCTCTCTCGCAAAAATCGGGAACCGGAGCATTTCGTATATTACGAGAAAAGTCGGTTTCGAAAACGTGCGTTCCCATCTGCTTAAATGCCCCTCGTAAATACCCAGGTGTGTGTGTGCCCGCAGTGCCGTGGAAATTTCGTTCGCCGGTAATGCCCAGATAAAGTACTTTTGGGGATTGGGGGTGGGGGTTGAGGGGCAGCTCATCTTATGGCCTTTGTAATTTAGCGGGAAGATAACTTTTGGTAACCAGCCCTGTAAATGTTTTGCGAATTTCTAAGATTTTGTCAGAGGAACATTCGACTGCTGTTTTGAATGAGTTTTTCAAAGGTTCGTAACTGCTCGAGCAGATTTGTAAATTGTTGAAATATGAGACCGTAAGTGAAAAATTTCTTTGGCGTTTTAAAGCGATTTTATCAAAATATAGATCGTTTTCTAGCACTGTTAACCTTGTTGAGCAATGCCTTGCGGTTTTATATTCTTTTTATTTTACCTAAATGGAACATTTTCCTAGCATTTAATCTTAATTTTGATATGAAACTGTTAAGTCAGATGATATTGCAGTTTTGAAATGAGCACTCATTAAGGAATACGTTCCTTCATTTTAAAAAGAATTGTTACAAATCACATTAGAAAGTTTTTGTGCAGTATCAAAAATATTCGTCACAAATACGCACAACCCTTACAAATAATATATATGATAGCCAAGATTCATATATATATATATATATATATATATATAGATATATATATATATATATATATATATATATATATATATATATATATATATATATATAATATATAAATGTTCTCAATTTTATAGCGACCCACAACTGGGCACAGCTGGGACTAAATCTTATCGTCAGTTACTGTGGTCTTTGACCAGGACTCGGATGGGTAACCACAGTTGAATGGCAGACGCAATTACCTCATGATCTTTTGCAACTATTGCTGGAGTATTAAAAAAAAAGAACAGAGAAATTGCGTAACTGTCCAAATTGACGTGAGAAAAACCACAGAGAGCTCCATTGACAAGGGCATTCATTTCGTAATTGCTAAATTTTCTCCGTATGTATGGACCGTTCGATGACAGCGAGATGTTTAGCGAAAAAAGCAAACTTCGCTACAAACGAAGCTAAAAAACAAATATGCAGGTTCTAGGGACTCTAAGAGAATTCATCCCGAAGAACACTGTAATGCAGTGTAATGTCCTGTCTCCATTGGTGCTTACCGACGCGCAATTATGTCTAAATCTCTAATGAGGCAATTGGATTACTTAGCGATGGCTTTGAATCTAATTTAATAAATCCCCCCTCCCACCCAATTTAAAGTCAACGTCCCTGTGTGTGCTAAAGGATAGGTAATTACATAGTAATTATCTACAGATAGGGAATTACATAGTAGAGAGAATGGATAGGCTTATTGTTGGGGGAGGAACCAGTTTCACCGTGATTTTGTTATAATAATTTCGCTCACTCGGGGAGTAAGCCTACAAACTTCTTTGTTTTTGTTGTTGTTGTTGTTGTTCTTGTTGGGGGTAGGAAAGCCTAAAAATGTCTGAAAAAGGTGTTTCGAGTCTAGTTAAAGATACAGGAACTATGATTTATTTATTGGAATTAATATGTAAAACATGAATAATGGGCATTTTAAACAGTACAGAAAAGATTTCTAATAAATTATAGCGTATTCATTTTCATTTTCGTTTGTCAAACAACGCTCTATTTTATATTATCTAATGAATAATATAAGACTTAATTCATTCTTTTGATACTTTTAGAAATCATTTAAGACCCAAATAGTACTGCTTTGTTCTGCATTCTTTGGGCTTTGTCGATAAATAGTTTGAAGTCAGTTGAAAAATTTGTTTGTTTTTGTTACAATATACCAACAAAAATGCTTTCTCTGTGTTCAAAACTAGGTCTCTGATTGGTTAGTAAGCCAGGTTAATGATCCATGCTCTCTCTCTCTCTCTCTCTCTCTCTCTCTCTCTCCTCTCTCTCTCTCTCATTGGACTAGAGATATGAATTATTGTAGATATTTTCTCATTTTTATAATTTCACCTCCCTCTCTCTGTGTGTGTGTGTGTGTGTGTGTCTGTGTGTGTGTGTGTCTACATCGTAGCTTGTTTACAATTTAAATGTGCAAAATCCCGTGGGGGTGCAATGCCGTCAATGCACCTCGCGGGGTGCACTGTAGGCATTACTAAAGGTTCTTGCTGCGTCCCTTCGGTCCGTAGCTGCTACCCTTTTCTTTTCTTTTACTATACCTCCATTCATATTATCTTTCTTGCTGTCCAGCCTCTACTAACAATTATATCTTAGTGCAACTGTGAGGGTTTCCTTCTGTTACACCTTTCTAACCTACTTTCATACTATCAATGTCCTTTCCTGTGCATACGTCGATAGTAGGGTATAATCCGTTTTGATAAGGATATGCATTAATTTATAGTCCTTTCAAAGAATCTTCAATCAGGTGCCTAATTCAGGCCTGTGGTGGGAATTTCATATAATACACACATACACACACAGACACACATCACACACACACACACACACACACACATATATATATATATATATATATATATATATATATATATATATATATATATATATATATATATATATATATATATATATATATTTGACTGGTAAATAAATTGCTAAATATAATTCCATCTAATAAAAGGAGCCCATAAAAAAAACGCCAAAATAATAGAAAGTGCATATTCAGAGACTGCTGTCTCTCTTCATTATCTACCTGAAAGAAGAGAGAGAGAGAGAGAGACAGCAGTCTCTAAAATATAGTACTTTCTTTCTGTATTTTTGGCGTTTTTATGGGCTCCATTTATTATTATATATATTTATTCATTTATATATCTATATATACTTATATATCTACATATGTATATATATATATATATATATATATATATATATATATATATATATATATATATATTGCATATATAAATTATGAAGAGGCACAGAGAAATAGACAGAAATTGGATGGCAATATCATCCAATAATCTTTTCTTTTTTCTAATGGAAGTTCGCATTTAATGTGTTGCACGAGTACAACTGAAGATTTACTTTCACCAAAATAGAATATCGATCTCAGTGTCTTCTTGTATAATGTATTTTACAGAGGTATGATGTTCACTAACATGTAGTGATTTTGTAGATGAAGAAATGAGAGAGAGAGAGAGAGAGAGAGAGAGAGAGAGAGAGAGAGAGAGAGAGAGAGAGTTCCGGTCGACCTTGTGCGTGATTGATGTTATCTGCTCAGGGGATTCCCTTTCAAATCTTGTTGAAATAATTCAAGGCGTTTCAGTTATGTTTTAATTATCAGACACCTCATGATTTGGTAACCGGAGAGTGTACCTTTACCCTGAAACTTTTGTAACTCTTGCGGGTCCCAAGGCTTGTTTAAAAGGTCAAGGTCAAGCGGTGGGTCAACGTACTGCCTCCTAAAACCTAATCGATAATGAACCTAGTAGGTACATACCATAGCAATCTGGCGTAAGAGTCCGTGCGGTTTGACTGAGGTTTGAAAGTTCAACTAATATATATATATATATATAATATATATCTATATATATATATATAATAGTATATTAATAATATAGATTATGTATATGTATGTATGTATGTATGTATGTAATGTATGTATGTTATGTATATATGTTCTATGTATATTATATAATATATATACATATTAGTATACATATATATATAATATATATATTATATATATATATACATCAATTCATTTATATTACTAGGCTTTATTTATTAAAGGAATTCACGAATGCTGCCAAAGTACGATAATGAAATCTTCTTTAGCCTCCCTGGCCACCGTGTAGTCAACTCGAATCAGTGTTGTCACGGCACAATTTGGAGTTTTCTTTCCGCTTCTGTTTTCCCAGAGTCTATTAATTTCCATTTTGATTTAAGAGGCAGATCTATTATTTTCTTTTGGATTACGCACCGTCTCTTTCACTACCTAATTTAAAAATTTAAAAAATGACCGGGTCATTCATTGGAGTGAGATCCGTGTTCCACGGGCTTTAATTATTGAACTTTATTTAAATAATTAACAGAAAATTTTAAGAGTAAGGAAATGCAATAAAAAAACTTAAAGTTTTCTCTGGAACTTTGGAATGGCTGCATTTCAGCTGACTTACAAAGACCAAAAACAAATTAGTAAATAAAAAAAACTGGATGCTAGATTCGTGTAAATAAGTATTAGAAGATCTCTTTCAACTCCTTTTGGTGAATAATTATAAGGGTTTTGCACATAATTAAAAAAAAATTAAGACTTGGTTTTAGAACCCCTGTCTCATTGTTATTAGTGGAGATCTTTCAGATGGTAAATTTAGGAATTGTTTACAATCCGGGCACAACTTTTCTAAACAAAAGAGAGAGAGAGAGAGAGAGAGAGAGGAGAGAGAGAGAGAGAGAGAGAGAGAGAGAGAGAGAGAGAGAGCTACATCACAGATATGAATATTGCTTTTTCATTGCTAAAACTACAGCAGTTTCCAGTATGGTTTAATGAATTTAATTTCCGGAATAATTGCATATACCCTTCCGGCAGATGAAAAATACACGGGTCAAGTCATTTCTCTCCCCTGGAAATGCTAAAACAAAAATAAAAATTGCAGTTTCCTATTTACCAAAGAAAAGAAAAAAAAAGGACAAAAAACTGCAATGAATTCAAATGAACTTTTGAAAATAATGACTGACGGACAATTTGATCGAATTGAAAACGTAATTATGTTAATGTTGGCTACAACTTTCATTCGCTCATTTTCTCCGTGATGGAATGGTGATTCACTTTGGACTTTCATTAATTTTTGCGCCTCGGTGTTTTAATTTTATCCTCTCTCTTCTCTCTCTCTCTCTCTCTCTCTCTCTCTCTCTCTCTCTCTCTCAGACACTTGCGAAAAAAATCCTGAACATTTTTGACTGAATAGTTAGTTTATTCTTGATAAAAACATGAATAATGGCGATAAAATGTTTATTTTATAAAATAAAAGTTTTCTTTCATCGTTACAATAGACCAGTTAGAAGAATATGCGACTGTCTGCCAAAAAAATTAGGATGCTAAAGGACCAAAGACTAATCCTTTCAGATTAGAGAGAGAGAGAGAGAGAGAGAGAGAGAGAGAGAGAGGGACGGGTAAATGGATCTCTTGCCTATTACTCAAGAAATGAATCTCCTAAACATAAAAAGTATAATCAGTATAAACTCTGAATATTAGAAATTGAGTCAACGGTGATTCTTGATTTAGTTTCGTTTACATTAACACGGCATTTTTCCAGTGATAACCCTTGCCTGAATTTGCTCCATAAGTGTCTTATATATGAAAGGGTTATTAGGTTTGGTGTGGATCTTCTGGTTGAGCCTTCCCAATCGAGATGAATAGCTAAAGAAATGCCTTGTTAATCTCTCTCTCTCTCTCTCTCTCTCTCTCTCTCTCATCTATATATATATATTATATATAGATATATATATATATATATATATATATATATATTATATATATATATATATACACACACACATATAGGGCAATTTCTGTCTGTCTGTTTGTTATACACACCCAGACTATGAAAGCTAGGGATACCAAATTTTTACCATAGACTGCCCTCCCCGCGAGGAAGGTATTAGTCAAAATCTGAAATTTGAGAGCCGTTTCAATGGGGACCTTAATCCCTCTTTCATACCCCCTCATTGTTTACAACTTTAGGAGTTGACAGCAAACTCTTCGGGTTTCCCACAACTTCTTTGACTCGACAAATAATGTAATAACTCTACGGATTTTTCAGACCTTCTTTGGCTTGACAGGATCCCATGTGATAACTTATTCAGAAAGTGATTGCATAATCCGCCCTGTAGGGGTTGTCATCACAGACGGCAACCTTCTTTTTTTTATCCCGAGCAACGCCGGGTACAGCAGCTAGTTTGTGATTGAGCAGACGGACTTTGTGATGTTGGAAATTGGAATCCCTATAAAATGAAAATGAAAAAAATTGTAATTTATAGGCATCCCAATAATAATAAAAAAAATGTCTTACCCATCACTTAGGGACTGTTGCGCAAATATTGACTTGGGTTATAAAAACACACGTAACTAATTGAAAATTTTTATTGAAAGGCGCTATTTCCACCTGGGTTCTTCTTCTAATTGTTGAAAGCAAAATCTGCAATAGTAAAAAATGAAAATAGGTATTTTATTATGCGTTCGTAGAAACGTCTACTGCTTAAAACTATCAGAGATAAAGAGTTAATAAATAAATGTCGATTTTATTTTTTTAACCTGCGAATTTGAGGTCATTTAAGAATGTAAAAAAAATAATATCCTCGTTTCAAACATCATGAGAGATTTATCGGAGTAATTTTCTTGTGGAAAATGTTTAAGTTATTTTCGGAGAGGCATTAAAACATTATATTTGTACCACCAACTCATTTTAGAAGTTGCTATTCACTAATTATATATAATGTGCGTGTACTACAGGGAAATGACAATTCCTGAAAAATACAGGAGAAATCGCTTTTCATGTTCCTGTGGTACTCGCTTACCGGTGATGTTTTAAGCATATATATATATATATATATATATATATAGATATATATATATATTATATATATATATATATATATATATGCTTAAACATCACGGTAAGCGAGTACCACAGGAACATGAAAAGCGATTTCTCCTGTATTTTTCAGGAATTGTCATTTCCCTGTAGTACACGCACATTATATATAATTAGTGAATAGCAACTTCTAAAATGAGTTGGTGGTACAAATATAATGTTTTAATGCCTCTCCGAAAATAATTTAAACATTTTCCACAAGAAAATTACTCCGATAAATCTCTCATGATGTTTTAAACGAGAAGGATATTTTTTTACATTTGTAAATGACCTAAAATTCCAAGATTAAAAAAAATAAAATAGACTTTGCAAAAAATAAACTTGAAAGACTTATTTTACATTTATTTGTCATTATAAAACATGGAATTTAGCGGTGACTATTTTTGTTGAAAGGTAAGTCACAGCAGCAGGAATATACATAAATTTTCCAGATGCAGGTTTTTATGGAAAATACAAAACGAAACATCACCACTTTTGCAGGTCAAACTTGTAATAGGGCAAATAGCTTTGCAACATTTCAGCAGAAAATCGAACTCTGACATTTATTTTTAAATGCAATTTTTTGTTTTAAGGTAACGCATTTTTTTCATGGTAACTCATTTCTTTTTTCCTTTTTTTTTTTTTTTTTTTTTTTTTTTTTTTGGCCAGGCGTAAAACGTCCAATATCATAACTTAACTGCGTATATAAACAACATGTTCTCGAAAACAGCTCATAGATTTCATTATCGATAGAGGATGGTAAAAGCGCTTTGTTGCCTGTTATAATCTCATTTGCATTTCGACCTCGATATTCCAGCTGCACCAAATGTTATTGCAATTTTTATGTTGCTTCTCAACTCTGAGATTTTATTTTTTATTTTATTTTTTATTACTGACACGAGATGTGATGAGGTAATAGTTTCGGATAGGATGGCTAGTTTTCTTTGATTGTATTTCATATGTTGCTGCATAAATGCAGGCATCAGACTTCTGTATTTTCCGTTTCTTTTGTCTGTGAGTCGTGTGCACATATGTCAGCCTTTCTGGTTACGTGTATACACATACATACGCCTGATGTCTTTTTTTCTTGTCTTTCTGTTGGTCGCGTGTGCGTAATCACCCTGCATACATACATACATACATAATCATATTTCTGTTTGTTTTTTTTTTTTTTTTTTTTTTTTTTTTTAGTTCCCTTTTCGAATGAACGTTTGTGCTTACTTTGCCCTCCTACATCCGTAAATATATACATCAGACTTTTTCTCTCTTTTCCCCAAGGGTCACGCGTGCAGACATAATCTCTCTACATCCATACACACCTGCATAAGTACATATGTATACATTCCGCTTCATATTTTCTGTGTTATGTTTTGTTGATTGACGATCGACTTGTATGCACTAGTACCTTTATACATACATGCAGACATCAGACATTCGTATTTGTCTTGGCTCTTAGCATTCTCTAATTGAACTTGAGTGTCTACCTTATCTAAATTCATTTTTGTTTTTACTTTCTCTTTTTTTATGCGTAAAAAATATAATTATGATTGTCACTTCTTTTACTACAACTATTTTTACTATTATGATGCACAGCTAAAGTTACATTCAAATGGAACACTGTCATAAGTCCCTCTCTGTCATATTAAATCTCATATTTTCTGCTTTCGTTATTAATACTATTTTTAACAAAATCCAAAATCCAATTCGTATGAAAGAAACTCGGACCGCCATCCATTATCAGATCCAAACCCAATTTATAGTTTCCAGTAAACGAAAACCATTACGCCGGCTTTGTCTGTCCGTCCGCACTTTTTTCTGTCCGCCCCCAGATCTTAAAAACTACTGAGACTAGAGGGCTGCAAATTGGTATGTTGATCATCCACCCTCCGATCATCAAACATACCAAATTGCAGCCCTCTAGCCTCAGTAGTTTTTATTTTATTTAGAGTTAAAGTTAGCCGTAATCGTGCTTCTGACAAAGATAATAGGACAAGCCACTACCGGGCCATAGTTAAGGTTACATGGGCACGGCTCATAAAGCATTATACCGAGACCCCCGGAAGATAGATCCATTTTCGGTGGCCTTGATCATACGCTGTAGCGGCTGTACAGAAAGCTCGATTGCGCCGAAGTCCATGCACAGAGGACCAAACTCTCTCTCTCTCTCTCTTATTGACAAACGGCCTTAGCATTTCAACTTTTCGCTGGCCGAGTTTTGTTTTTGATTTGTTTCTGCAGGAAATGAAGCTCTCCTCCCTTTCTTGTCGGAATGAGATGCAAAAGCATTTTCGGTATTATTGCTCCTGTTTTCAAAAGGGTCCGTGAATATTCAGGGACCTGAGAGTTGTTTGGTGTTCTACTGTAAATATTTTTAATAATTTTTAGGATACTTTGAGAACGCGTCATTTAGAGTTAGATATTCAGTTTTCCAAAACTGTATTATTCTGATTGTTCGGAATACTTTCAAGAAACCTAAAGACTGATATTTCATTTTCGAGTGTTTTTTAATATTATTTTAAATTGAAAATTGCCCAAATATAATTTTATCGCAATTCTCAAATTTTGAGAAGTCTGAATGTTCAAGAACTTTGCAACTGTTTTTGTATTCTACTCTAAATTTTCAAATATTTTTAATCTTTTCAGAACTCTTATCAAGGGCCAAATAATATTCTGCAAACCCCTTTCAATCATTTTACTGTATCTCCGTTCATATTATCTTTCTTCCACCTAACTGTCCACCCTATCCTAACGAAAGTATCCTAAATCTTTTGTTATTTACAACTGAAGACTAAAATAACTCGCGGGTCCCTGAATATTTACAGAACTCTTTCGAAAATTGGAGCAACAATAACGAAAGTGGTATTGCATCTCATTCCGACAGAAACAAATCACAAACAAATCTCGTCCAGCGAAAAGATGAAAATAGTGCAACGGCGAGGTTTTCCTCCTATTACACCTTTAAAACCTTTCTACTGTCAGTTTCCCTTTCAGCACTGAGTGACCTCATAGGTCCCAGCGCTTGGCCTATGGTATGAATTTTATATTCCATTCCGTTCCATACACTTGTCGTGAATGTGTGCGTTAAACGATACAAAATCTATTGTAAGTTTTCCTGTTCCGTTCCATACACTTGGCGTGAATGTGTACGTTAAACGATACAAAATCTATTTTTTAAGTTTTCCCGTATGCAAACGCAATCACAAGTGAAGAAATCACACAACAACGTTATTTTTGTTCTCTTTTTATTAGTGCAACAGCGTTGTTGAGAAATAACTGACCGATGTGTTTGGATGCAAGAGCGTGATAGAATTTGCATGGTAATGAAAGCCTTGACGCAATATCCTTGATTCCTTTACCGCTTGCATTTCATCTGCAATTTTTTTCCCCTCGTTGGCGTCTCAGACCTCACTGTGACCAGTGTTGGAGTAACTGTAACTTTAATTTAATTGAAATGTAATTCATTACAGATTTTCGTGTACTTGTAATTTTAAAGATAGTAAGTAATTGCAATTTAATTGATGACAGGAACATATAATTTTTTAGTTCAATTGTAATTATAAAATTGAAGTGGTAAGGGTCGGGCTCCTTTAGGCGTGATGGGTTGCTTGTAAGACTTCAGTTTGCTGGGGCTAATAGATAGTTTTAATAACTTCTGCTCTTCTGTCACTTACACTTTGGGAAATATATTCTGAAACCCTATCAGTTCGATCTGCTCGCCTCAATGCACAGTTTTCTGTGCCAAACATTAGCGTTTACTCTCACACCCAAATCCCTTGTATTTATAACTGTAATTGAATTTTTTGTAAAGTATAATTGTAATTTACATTTTTTTAAAATAATTATAATTGTAATTTATTTATTAAGTGTAATTACTCCAGCCTTGATTGTGACCAATTACCTCTCAAATTAGAGTCCCAAGGTCTGTTTTGGAAGTTACTCTGCATTGATTTTTGGAGTGAGGTTGCTACCAAAACCCACGGGCACGTATGCGTGCCAGTGGCTATGACCTGCGATTCAATACAGTGAACCGAATTGAGCACTAAGTAAATTAGACCTCATTCCGTTCAAGGTCACTTAAAGGAAGGTTAGCGGTGTAGAGAAGTTGTTGTATTTGTAGCAGATAGGTTTTTTTTTTTTTTTTTTTTAGTGGTAAGTTTCTCCCAGCTAAATCACTAGGCTTTATTTGTTTTTATGCAATTTCAATGTGCCTTTTCTATACTTTTATTGAGAAACGGATCGCGCACTTTAAGGAAAGTCTATTTTTTTTACGTAATCGTATAAAATATTTGCCTTCGATTTCCTTCTTGTTTCTCGATTCACTCCATAAAAATTCAGGAATTTTTTTTATTTTCAACAAACTTGATTCTAATTTCTAAATCAAGAGAAAGACTCCCGTCAGGAAAACGGCATCTCATGTTAGCGATGAACTCGAGCCGGTTTGTCAGCCCGTATCCCCGGAGCAAGGCAGTGATGCATAATATATTAAAAGATATATATATATAACATATATAATATATAATATTATACATACAAATATATATAATATATCATAATATTATATATATTATATATCTATATATATATACGCGAAATTCCACAGGAAAATGGTAGGCCTTCGCCTTTATTCAGGCATTGTCGAGGCACAAAAAAAAGGAGGGGGGGGGGGGGACGAATAGTGCTTGGTACTAACCTTCCCTGTTACCTAGCTGCGGCCCACTGTGGTAGGCCACTAACCAACTATTAAGTACATTCTTCAGTGGTTGGTTCAACAGTGACACCCAAGGTATTTAAGGGAACGCTCCTAAACAGCTCTACCAAAATGCATAAGAATCGAACCCTGTTTACTAATATATATATTATATATATCTAATATATAATATAATATATATATATATATATATATATAAATATATATATATGTATATATATATATATAGATATATATATATATATATATATATATAGAAGAGAGAGAAGAGAGAGAGAGAGAGAGAGAGAGAGAGAGCGCCTGAGTAAACACGATCATCATCCTATATAGCAATATCTGCAGTGACTTTGTAGCTCATTAGAAACTTGTATTTTTAATAAAAAAGCTACCGGCATTTTCATTGCCAATAATGAGTCCGTTGATCCTCGAAGTTCCTGTTTCGTCGTCTCCAAACATCCATCAGTCATTCAATCAAAGCTAATGTGATTGCTGCTTTACTTGTATTGCGTTTGAATTTGCAATTACCTTGATGATAGTTTTCTCGTTCATTATTTTACTGAAGGCAAGAGTATCCTGCTTTCATATTTCATACTGAACTCTTGGAAGCTTCGAACCGTCTTCGGGGAATTCTCGGGACGAAGTCATATGGGAAACGTACGAAGCGCAGAGACACCTAGCCCACCGACTGGCTCATGCGCCGGAAAGACCCGCGGTGTGAGCACAATTTAACGGTCTGTTTCGTTTTAACATTAATTGAGTAACTAATGCAGATGGCGCTAGGAAGAGAGAGAGAAGACGATGGGAGGGAGATGATGGGAGGAGGAGATGGGGCTAGGGGTAGGAAGGATGGAGAGGAGGCAGTGTTATTAACGTCACAGTCAAGACGAGGGGATTGTTATTAACTTATAGGCTAAGATGATATTATGAGTCAGGGATTGGGCGGCGTTTGTTTGATGGCTGTAACGACCGGGGTTCTGCTAGGTCTGGTACTAGTACGGTGACTTAGGCTTTGTCTTGGACTGAGGAACTACTTGCGTTTCTGTCCTCAAGTGAAGAAGATTAAGTGTTCTGTTTGTAACCGAAGACTAATTGCTGGAATATCGTTTACCAAGACTTTTAGGGGTACTATTTTCATTGACTGAACAATGATGCGTGTTTCTGTGTCATTAACTTTGGAGTGTATTGTACGGTGTTCAAGCTGAGAAAAATGACATCCTTCAGTTTTCAATTGAAGTTTTTTGGGCTTCTTTCTTTGACTGAAGAGTTCGTGTGCTTCTGTCTTCTACTGACAATTGGCTGCGCTTTTGTATCCGACAGAAGCGAGACTGTTGCCATTGTGGTTAACTGAAGAGTGACTCGACCTCCTGTCTCTACCAAAAAAAAAAGAAAAAAAAAAAGTAAATTATGGCTATTTTATTAAGGTGTGGTTTCTACTTCTGTCTTTGACTTCCTTTTGAATGAATAATGATTTCTGTCTCTTTCTTTGACTGAAGCATAACTGATGTTCTGTCTTTAACTAAGAAGTGATTTGAACTTATATTTTTTGACAGATCAGTGACCTGCTTTTCTCGAACTGGAGGACAAATGCTTGTGTTTCTGTTTGGCCGCTTCTTTAGAAGACCTATAGGCCTAATTTGGAAAAGTATATACTTCTTTATTAGATACACAAGATTCTCTTTACACTCCCCTTAAGGGGTATAGTGCCGTCAGTGCACATCACGGGGTGCACCGTAGGCATTAATAAAGATTTTTTGCAGCGTTCCTTCGGCCCCTAGCTGAAACTCCTTTCATTCCTTTTAATGCCCCTCCATGCATATTCTCTCTCTTCCTTCTAGTTATCCATCCCCACCTAACAATTATTTCATGATGTAACCGTAAGGTTTTCCTCCTTTTACACCTTTCAAACCTACCCACTCCCAATTTCCTTTTCAGCGCTGAATGACTTCAAACACCATCCTAAACTCTAAACACCATCCGCTCCATTCTCTTTATACTTAGGATTAGAAAATATTTCCAGAGTGTAAGCAACAGTAATTGACTATTTATTCAACGTGGCTCTTTTTTCCCAAAATATTTTTTAGCATTTTGAGTCACAACAGTCCTTTCCTTTGTGGCCGAAGTGTCTGACGACTAAAAGAACAGAAAAATAAGTATAGAAGAAATTCAAAGAGCTTATGTGAAGAAAACATATAATAATAATAATGATAACATGTTATCATTCACAGGGTAGTCAATATTTTAGGGTATGGGGTCGATGTGGCCATTGCTCTATACAGACCTTCTGAATGTGGCCAGCAAACTCTGTTGAATAATAATAATAATAATAATAATAATAATAATAATAATAACTAAGCATGGCATGGATAGACTATAAGAAAGCCTTCGACATGATACCTCACACATGGCTAATAGAATGCCTGAAAATATATGGGGCAGAGGAAAACACCATCAGCTTCCTCAAAAATACAATGCGCAACTGGAATACAATATACTTACAAGCTCTGGAATAAGACTAGCAGAGGTTAATATCAGGAGAGGGATCTTCCAGGGCGACTCACTGTCCCCACTACTCTTCGTAGTAGCCATGATTCCCATGACAAAAGTACTACAGAAGATGGATGCCGGGTACCAACTCAAGAAAAGAGGCAACAGAATCAACCATCTGATGTTCATGGACGACATCAAGCTGTATGGTAAGAGCATCAAGGAAATAGATACCCTAATCCAGACCGTAAGGATTGTATCTGGGGACATCAGGATGGAGTTTGGAATAGAAAAATGGGCCTTAGTCAGCATACAAAAAGGCAAAGTAACGAGAACCGAAGGGATAAAGCTACCAGATGGGAGCAACATCAAACACATAGATGAGACTGGATACAAATACCTGGGAATAATGGAAAGAGGGGATATAAAACACCAAGAGATGAAGGACACGGCCAGGAAAGAATATATGCAGAGACTCAAGGCGATACTCAAGTCAAAACTCAACGCCGGAAATATGATAAAAGCCATAAACACATGGGCAGTGCCAGTAATCAGATACAGCGCAGGAATAGTGGAATGGACGAAGGCAGAACTCCGCAGCATAGATCAGAAAACCAGGAATCATATGACAATACACAAAGCACTACACCCAAGAGCAAATACGAACAGACTTACTTAACACGAAAGGAAGGAGGGAGAGGACTACTAAAGAATGTATGGGAAGAAGGACTAATAAAAGTAGACGAAGACCCAGAAATATACAGAGACAGGAGAATGACAAACAGAACAGAGGACTGGCACAACAAACCAATGTTCGGACAATACATGAGACAGACTAAAGAACTAGCCAGCGATGACACATGGCAATGGCTACAGAGGGGAGAGCTAAAGAAGGAAACTGAAGGAATGATAACAGCGGCACAAGATCAGGCTCTAAGAACCAGATATGTTCAAAGAACGATAGACGGAAATAACATCTCTCCCATATGTAGGAAGTGCAATACGAAAAATGAAACCATAAACCACATAGCAAGCGAATGCCCGGCACTTGCACAGAACCAGTACAAAAAGAGGCATGATTCAGTGGCAAAAGCCCTCCACTGGACCCTGTGCAAGAAACATCAGCTACCTTGCTATAATAAGTGGTACGAGCACCAACCTGAGGAAGTGATAGAAAACGATCAGGCAAAGATCCTCTGGGACTATGATATCAGAACAGATAGGGTGATACGTGCAAATAGACCAGACGTGACGTTGATTGATAAAGTCAAGAGGAAAGTATCACTCATTGATGTCCCAATACCATGGGACACCAGAGTTGAAGAGAAAGAGGGGGAAAAAATGGATAAGTATCAAGATCTGAAAATAGAAATAAGAAGGATATGGGATATGCCAGTGGAAATTGTACCCATAATCACTAGGCACGATCCCAAGATCCCTAAAAAGGAATCTAGAAAAACTAGAGGCTGAAGTAGCTCCAGGACTCATGCAGAAGAGTGTGATCCTAGAAACGGCGCACATAACAAGAAAAGTGATGGACTCCAAAGGAGGCAGGATGCAACCCGGAACCCCACACTATAAATACCACCCAGTCGAATTAGAGGACTGTGATAGAGCAAAAAAAAAAAAAAAAAAAATCAATAAATAAAATAAAAAATAATAATAATAATAAGCTCTATGCATTCACTGAGTAGACCTAACCTATTCCTTGCTGGGTATATGCTCCCTGTTGCATTTATTGCAAATTGAAATAAACTAAGGGAATGAAGTGCAATAGAGACAAAACGGGAATGAATTGTTATTGCACCATGTGAATAGGAATCCTTTGACACTGCAAATTGGAATATATCAGAGTATGAAGAATGAAAGGGAAAGAGATTTGAACTGTTTATTTGTCCTCGGTTGATGTAGCTGTGTCGAAATTCCCCCCCGTTGAAATGTCAACGAATAAATGAAGCTCATAGAAATATAAGTATTCCCTTACCCAAGAAGTTACGAAATTCGTCTTTGTCACGTTTCCAAGTGTTGCATGGAATGGTCGTGTTTATTTGTTAAAGGTTAATCTATTCCTGTGATATCTCTTGCGGAGAGAAATGTTAATAATTATTTATTGCATTCATTTATAAAAAAAAAAAAAATCCATAAAAATGAATGTATTTTTTTCTTTTTCACTACGATAGTTTTTTTTTTTTTTTGCATGTTCTTATTCGCCTGGAATTTTTATTTTATTTGTCTGCGTTGGCAGTCCACAAAGAAACATTTAATTTAGTAACTTGACACATAAATTTAAAAGGAAGCATCTTAAAGATAATGTAATTGCAAGTTTGTGCTCCTCTGGACTTTTTTTCATGCGAATATTTGCGTATTTTAATGATAAAAGATAATGATGTAATATATCAATTAATTTTTAACGCCTCTCCTAGTATGACGGGGAGGGAATCGGTTAATACGGTGCAAATAAGCATTAAAATGCCGCGTAGGATGTAATAAGGTAGGAGTTATTATTGTATTTTATCATTAAAAATAATGGTTATATGTTTTATATAATTCCTTTGACATTCCACGTAGAAATACTGATTATGGCAAAAGGCACTAATAAAACAAAATGTCTCTGTAATTATCTATGGATTATTTATGAAAATTAAACACTTTTCATATTCCAAGCTAATGTATATAATGATAGTGAAAAATATTAATAAAAGAAAATCTCTTAAGCGAAATAAATATTGGCCATTTTTGGAACTCTCCTAAATATCTCTCTATTTTTCCTGTATTATTATGGAATTAAGACAGTCTTCATATTCCAGGTTATCATGATAATAGCGAATATTAATTAAGAAATGCTAAAAATTTTCTCAAGAGAAGTGGGTAATAGCCATATCTAGAACGCCTCTAAATATATCTCTATTTTTCCTCGATTATTTATATAAAAACACCCTTCACATTACAGGTTGAGATATATAATATTAATGAAGTATATGTATAAAGAAAAAAACAAAAAAAATCTCTTGAGAGAAATGGGTATCAGCATGTCTGGAACGCTTCTAAATTTTTCGGTATTTAAAGACACTCTATATTCCAGGTTAAGATATTACAATAATAATGAAAAATTATAATAAATTTTTTTTTAAATCTCTTCAATAGAAAGGGGTATTAGTTATTTCTGGAACGCTTCTAAATACTTCTCTACTTTTCTTGGACTATTTATGGAATTTAAAGACGCCTTTTGTTCCAGGTTCAGAGAAACTGTAATAATGAAGAATATTGATAAAAAAAAAGTTTAAAAGATCTCTTAGAACAATGGGTATTAGATATTTCTGGAACGTTGCTAAATATCTCTATTTTTTCTGAATTATTTATGGAAATCCAGGTTGATATATATATATATATATATATATATATTATATATATATATATATATATATATATATATATATATATAATGAAGAATATTGACAAAAAAGAAAGCTCTTGAAGAGAAATTGGTATTAGCCATTTCTGGAAAGCTCGGAAATCGCTCTCTCTCTCTCTCTCTCTCTCTCTCTCTCTCTCTCTCTCTCTCTCTCTCGTCTTTGCCTGGAAGGCGATGAATCTCCTGGACCGTTTAATTCCATCCATTCTTCTTTTAACTTCATTCATTTCTTGTTGAGCGGAAAAGTTTCCACCATTTTTCCTTTTCTTGTCATACGGTGCATTCTAATAGAATTGGCCGGGAAAATACGAAAAATGGCCTGGCCGGCAAAGCGGTGTTCTATAGCTTCAATTCTGTTGTACTTCTTTCGATGGCGTTTGAAATATATATATATATATATATATATATATATATATATATATATATATATATATATATATATATATAATATAATAAAAGAGCCCATAAAACGCCAAAATATAGCAATAGTACTATATTTCAGAAGAGAGACGGCAGTCTCTGAAATATAGTACCTACTTTCAATATATTAATATATATATATATATATATATATATATATATATATATATATATATATATATATGTATATATATATATATATATATATATATATAGATATATATATATATATATACACACACACACACATATATCCTCGTGTATAAGCTTTCAAAAAATGGGTACAATGTTCTCAGTGTGTTCAGTTAAGAAAGAGTATTTATTGGCAAAATAAATATCACGCTGGAAAATTATAGGCCGATACTGAATTTTATTAGCCCACAGAAGTGTGGATTGAGTCTCCCATTTATAGCAGGCCTGATGATCAGTGATTTTGACTGAAACTTGCAACTTGCTGTAGATATTGTCTCTTAAAAATGCCTTCATTCTTATCAAGTACCAGCTTTTATTTGGTGAAATAACATCAACAATTGTTGAGTAGCGAGGAGATCAGCAAGGTTGAAACATTGTTCTTAAAAGCCCCAAATTGCATTGATTTATATCATATATTTCCGTCTCAAATAGTGTAATTTGGAGTTGAAGAATTTGAAGACAAACTCATGGTTGAGAATATTTAGTTAACTGTTGAATCTCTTTCTGAAGAATTTCCTCCTTTGAAGATTTCGGGGTGACTTTCTTTTTTGGACAAGATGGGGTTCCTTCCTAACCTCTGTCAACCCCGAGCAGTGTTGCCGTTGTATCCGCATAAAGTTACGTTTTTCAAGCGATGCTTGTTTACTTTTGGCCTTCTATACGAAAACAAAATAAACGAAATTCTCACCTTACTCTGTAAATTAAATTATTTAATTTTCTAATTGTGAATAATGTTTCATCCGAGTCTGTCACTGATATGTGTAATATCTGAATCGATGTGTTCGTCACTATTTGACCATATAATTATGCACTGTTCCTCGTCATCATTATTAACATTTTGAGGCTGCGTGTCACATAATATAACACAATTTGTCTTGCTCATTTTCACTGTTTTTTTTTTCATCATCAGCTTCGTCTGAAGATGAGTAATGTTCAGGAAAAAAGACTTTTAAAATGTAATCATGTAAATCATATGAATCCACTAATTCATTGCCGTCCTGAGTTTCGCAAATTTCAACTTCAGTTTCTTCTTTGGAAAATAGCAGTTTTCTGGGGGGAAAATTCTATACATAATCATGTGATTTGCGGCCACTCATGTTTTCTTAATTTATTGGCCATCTGCTGTATATGGTGACTATAAAGTATCGAACGGGATAAAACAATGAACTCATATGCATGATAATGGATTGGCGATCTGGGAAGATAGAATACTTAGTCCGCATGATTATGGTTGCCAGTTGATCTTTACGAGTTTTGCAGAGATGCAAGTATATATAATATTAGAAGTTTCATTGTCTATGAAACGTGAGCTCCAAAGATATATTTTTGAAACTCTGGACATTACCTTTGTACTACATAGCAAATTAATTAAAAGCAAGAATTCTGGCATTGAAAATCCTGCTTTGAAAACACCTGAGTATCGCACTTGTTTAGCGTACTACCTACTAGCGATAAAAATTGTATGCCCATAGGAGATTGTGGAGGTAATTGATCACTTGTTTACTGCACCTATTCGTAGGATATGAAGATCAAGAACTTCGCACATTGGGATTTGAACGTTTTATATCAATTTCGTTATACTTAAGGTACATTGCTAATATATATATCTATATATATATATATATATATATAAATATATATATACACACATATAAACATATATATATATATATATATATATTTATATATATATATATATATACATACATACATATATATATATATATATATATATATATATATTATATATATATACATGTACATATATATACACATATATATATACATATATGTATATGTTTATATTTGTATATATATGTATGATATGTATATATACATATATACATATACATATATATATATATATACATACATTACACACACACACACATATATATGTATATATATATATATATATATCTATATATACATATTTATATACATTATATTTACATATATTTATATACATGCATTGTATATATATACGTACATATGAAAGTATTATTTTTTTCTTTCTTATTTGTCCCAGATATATTTACAGATAAGTTTGTAATAAGCATAACAGCATTTATTTATCAGTATATAACTCAGTAAATCCTATAGGAAATAATTTTATAATATATTAACAGATTGATGTACATTAATCATATCACCGTCATATTCTGATAAGAGTCTTATCTTTTATAATATTGTATTTGAATGAGAAATTGTTTAAAAGTAAAAAAATATTGCAATTTGTATATGATAAATTTACATGAATGGGCCACGAAGAAATTGCTGCTGAAAATGCAGATGTGGAATCCGCATCGGCATACAAACTTGGATAACTGCCCCGTTGACTTTTTATTCCGCATAGCAGACGAAAATTCCGCACTTCGGCAACACTGACCCCGATGCCAGATAAACGACTGAGGTTCTCGGTGGTTTTGTTGACTACCTTGTAAGACACCAGATGTCACTCAAAAGTCTTGGGAAGAACTGTAGTATGATGACAGTGGGTTACTTGGAATCACAAAGGCCAGTGGAGTCAATTAAATAATGATGTTTTCATTGAAAGACGCGTTAGGTCTTAGAATTATATTGACGGGTTAACATAAATATTAAATGGATTGATTTTCGTAAAAGAAAAAAAAAAGAAAAAAAATGTTCATACCACGATGGCCACTGAAGTGCATGTCATTCTAAATTACGGTAGAGGCATTACACTCATTTCGTGACAAAAAGTTGTTATTGTTAGTAAAAACAAATTGATATGCAACTGCTTTGTAAATGTACCCTAAGGGCGTGGTGTCAGTCCATCTCTAAACTGAATACGCTTCTGTAAACTGCATTACTTCCTTAATTAAAGATGGGCCTATTTTAACCACCGCTGACTTTTGACAGACGTTAAAGGTTTTTCTTTCTGACGAGGTATGAAGTATTCAAGGTTATGTCAGGGTACAGGCGTGAACTTTTCGACCAGTAATGATGTTACTGTCAGAGTAATAAAATATAATTTTTCAGATGGTTCTCTAATTCACTTTTGACATCACTATACAGCGGTTTACGAGAAGTTTGAACATAAAGCTTAGAGTCCGTTTGTGGCGTGCTGTGGACCTAGACGATACCTATAATTAAAATATGACGAGAAGAGGACTGAGGATGTGTGGTATACACGATAACAGCTTTTAATTTAGAGGTTTCAGTGGCAGAGTGACTAGTTTTGCGAGAAAAGAACGCAGATAAGCATGTGCGCATTCTCTAATTCTATTTAATATCTGTGATGGTGGAGCAATGGGAAAAGTTAACGAAGGATATAAATGATGAATGTGATAAGTTTCGGGGAATGGTAAAAGAAAAAAAAAAATAATTGCAAGAAAGGCAAGTGTAAGGTGAATGTTGAGTCAGTTCATTACACCGAAGACGGTTATTATTATAAATAGTGAACGGGAAAATCAATTAGACTTTTTGATACGAGTAAACATTACGAATACTTATTGAGAGGAGAGGCGGGTAGCGAAGCTTCGTATACCCGATTGTATACAAGTACTGTCTAGACATTTCTTTCTCTTTTAAATGAAACGGAGTGCGATTTCTGCCGGGTATAAATGGAAGAAAAACAAGGCGTGATCCGACCTCCAGCTTACTCGGGGTGCGTGCTAAAATCTACAGTCAAATAGAGTGTTGTTTCACCAACGAAAAATAATATATATATATATATATATATATATATATATATATATATATATATATATATATTATATATATATATATATATATATTCTATCCTAAAATTCTTACCTTTTCAACTCGGCATGAAACACCTTTTTCAGACCTTTTTAGGCTCCTCCATAGACCTTTCCTATCCCGCCTCCCCGTCCCAGCAAGAACCATAACAGCAAGAAGAAGAAGAACAACAACAAAGTAGTTTGTAGGCTTACTCCCCGAGTAAGCGATAATGCGAGTTCTTTGGTTCTGTCGTAGAAGAAAATGAGATCCTTATAGCAAGAGATATGAAAACATAACGAATAAACTGTTTAAAAATTCATATGTGAAAAGTAGATGGACTGGGAGGTTTCGATATAGCATTATTATTATTATTATTATTATTATTAATCATAAATAGGTAAAAATAAACCGCTGTTATGGTTTAATCGAAGGAATGTTTAGGAACCGATTTGTGAAATGGTATGTGATTCATGGTTTTTGGGGGAAGGGAGTTGGGGAGGAGTAGACACAGGAGGGGTTGGGGGGTGACACTGAGAGGTAGAGGCCACGATGAAAAAAAATAAAAAATAAAAATACTGGCTGCAAGGGAGGGTAAAAGTGTTGACGGAAAAGTCCTAATATTTAGGAACGGAGAACGTGTGAACCAGGTATAGGTACGTAAGGAACTAAATATAAACCGGACGAGGCTTCTGTGATAATATTTGGAGGAGCTTGGAGACGTAACCTCTCTTTTCGCACAGTGGGATCTTGCCTCAGTGATCAGCGAGTGGGTCCCGTAACCAGTTATTTCCCATTTTCTGTACCCACCACTCCATGATAAATGTCTTGTTAGAATTAAATTAAATGAGAATAATGATTCATTATTATTATTATTATTATTATTATTATTATTATTATTATTATTATTATTATTATTTGTCCATCACAGTCGTCTAATTCGACTGGGTGGTATTTTTATAGTGTGGGGTTCCGGGTTGCATCCTGCCTCCTTAGGAGTCCATCACTTTTCTTGCTATTTGCGCCGTTTCTAGGATCACACTCTTCTGCATGAGTCCTGGAGCTACTTCAGCCTCTAGTTTTTCCAGATTTCTTTTCAGGGATCTTGGGATCGTGCCTAGTGTTCCTATGATTATGGGTACAATTTCCACTGGCATATCCCATATCCTTCTTATTTCTGTTTTCAGGTATTATTATTATTATTATTATTATTATTATTATTATTGTTATTTATTAATTATTATTATTATTATTATTATTATGTTATTATTATTATTATTATATTCGTTGACGTGAACACAAAACAACTACTTCTTCTTTGCCTTCAGCTTTTTAAACCATTTCTATATGGGGTCGCTGTTTCTAGTCAGTCTTCTCCATCTTCTTCTGTCCTGTACATCTTGTTGTCTTAGACCCTTTTCCTTTATGGCATTCAATAAAGTGTATGCAAAACTACCTACGTAGCTGCAAAATAATTAAACAATAGATTTCAGCGTTTCCGAGATAAAGCCGTTGTTCAGTAATGGAATGGGGTCAGTGTAGCTTTTTCATATTGTTTATCTCTTCGGCGTGCTGGACATTTTTAAACAAGCGAGTGAAGTACACACACACAAACGTACATACATGCATACATGTTAGTGCAGCAGATAAAATTACTGGGTGTCCTCTCAAAATGACAAAATGGCTGCCGTTTTTCAAGATGCCCGCTAGTCAAGTGTTTAACATGGGATTCGTGTGCCTCTGGTCATGTTTTTATGCATTTGTTTTGGTTATATACATGTTTTAGGCGGAGTCGCCAAGCAAAAGTAAAATTTATTTCTGGCATCCGATAAGTCATGGAAAAAAGTCTTCCTGTTCAATATAGTAGTTTGCAAGTCTATATATAATTTAGGTGGTAGTTTTATGTTTAGTTTTAGTTTAAAAGAGTGAATGTCAGTGGTGACTTACTGCTGTGTAACTCAGCATGGGGTTCAGTGTCAGCTAATATTGCTCTACTTACGCTGTACCTAGCTTTGCTTTGGTGTAGTTTAGTACCGCAGTGTCCCAAATGCTGTCTTAATAGCCCCCTTATCAATAAGCTGGTAGAAAGTATTGACAGGAGGTGCCAACGCTGAAAAGCCAAGCCAAGGTTAAGTGGGGTTCTACATGAACTTAAACCTTGATGGTGTACAGGTCACACCGGACTTAAATGGCACTGGATGAATGATTGGGCTAGGTGTAAGGTGACCGAACCTATACTCTGTTTTTTTTTCCATCTGTACATCCGCCTGTGGTGTTTTTGTATGGTAACACTGCGTCACGGGCTTTAAATAGTTACATTCAGCTTACATTCAACGATTATAATAATATCCTATTTCGAATATTAACGGTGTAATTCGCATACAGTAAATTATTAAAACACTTTTCAGTTGCAAATGTACACCCAGATATCCTTTTTATTTACCTAAAACTTACACATAGCGTAACTATCTAAAGCCCGGGACACAGTGTTACCATACAAAAACACCACAGGCAGATGGACAGATGGAAAAAAACAGAGTATAGTTGTTTGTATCCTACACATCATTGTGCATATCAGATTAAGGTGGTAAAAGCATAGCCCTCAGCCTTAGTCAAGAGCTTGTAATGGCAAGTACAAATTCAATCTCAGACAAAAGAAAGACAGACTGGAGCAAATGCTGTCTTTGCCAGGAAGACAAGAAAAATTATATCTTTAATTAACTCTTCTACCCAGGAAGACATTATCTGAATAATGGCTGATGTATTTATTTCAGCAAAGATATACTTAAAAGTGTCAGGAATCGAAACAATTAGCGGCCATATTAAAAATTTTGCTTGGACACCCAGATTTTTCGAAAGAGGTGGTTAAAACTTATCTGCTGCATCATGTTGTTCTGTGCTTGGGAAAGGCACACTCATACATCAACGTCGTCTGAAACGCAAAAGGAATAGTTGAACGAATGCTAATCTTGACAGAAGCCTGCTCACTGCCGCATCGGCTTTCGGCCGCCGATAAATAATTCGGAAGCGTGACATTACCACAGCTGGTGCTGTCTTTGGCAGGTGGTGGGCCCCGATACAGATGGATTTGTGGGCGCAGGGGGCGGATTACAGGATTACAGCTTTAAGATCGCATGCAGAATTAATTCAGGACCGGTAGAGGATGTCTGCGAAATGCGACGTAAGTGGACGGTCCGTCCCCGGCCATTTTTTATTATTATTATTATTATTATTATTATTATTATTATTATTATTATTATTATTATTATTATTATTATTATTATTATTATTTATTGTTAAAATATCCAGAATTATATAATAAAATATATTTCTATGTAAAATGTATTTTGATATATAATTGTTGATCTTTTAACAATTTGTTTTCGCGGGACTGTGAATACCTTAACATTATTATTATTATATTATTCATTTCTTTTTTGAGGATTTTTTTTATTTTTTTTTTTTTGGTGTTTCGCGAGACCATGGAGAATTTTGAGCTGCAGGTTTGTAGATTATATATATATATATATATATATATATATATATATATATATATATATATATATATATATATATATATATGTGTGTGTGTGTGTGTGTGTGTGTGTGTGGTGTGTGTGTGTGTGTGTGTGTGTGTTCCATAATACTAAGATATCACAAAAGTAAGCACGTGATTTTGTTTATTAGCTGAAGCCATTGGGAAAATTTTAAAAAGAAAAGACAGATTGCCAAGTACTTTGTGTTCTGAAGATGTGTTGAATACACGAAAGTACTTGGCTTCAGCTAATGTGTGTGTGTGTGTGTGTGTGTGTTGCGTGTAGATATACACGAACAAATGGCTTGATAAAGTGAGGAAGGCATTGAAGAAGAATGGTTTTGCTGAGGATGATGTTTTCGTAGGAAATAGCTAGAGAAGATGCCTCAAGGCAACCAACCCTTATCTTAAGGATAGCGGCGGGGAAGAAGATGAAGATCTCTTTCCTATCAGAGAGAGAGAGAGAGAGAGAGAGATTCTTAGAGTCGAAACTACAGATGACTAGAAATGCCCTTTGGTGAAATCATTCTGCTTTATCTCTTTATGATACCACTTACATAAAAAAGAGGGAAGTAGAAACTGATTACAAGAAAACTACACAGATAGCAAGAGACAGAAACACAGCAATATGAAGAAGTAATATACATATTAAGGTTTCTTGTGCATACGCACAGTTTAATATACAATCTACGTCCATTATACTGTAAGTATTTTTTCGGCTTCCCTGTTGGATTTCATAAGTTCAGTGGTGTGATCTAACAGTATATTTGTTATTCATATTGGTATGTGTTTCTGTCTGTTGCTATCTGTGTAGTTTTCTTGTTATCCGTTTCTACTTCCCGCTTATTTTTGTCAGTGGTATGGACTAGAGATAAAGCAGAATGATTTCATGCTAAGGAATTTCGAGTCGTCTGGATTGTTTAAACTTTCTCTCTCTCTCTCTCTCTCTCTCATCTCTCTCGCTCTCTCATCTCTACTCTCTCTCTCTCTCACACACACACAAACATTCCGAATTGATGGCACTTGCAATTCAAAGACTCTCTCTCTCTCTCTCTCTCTCTCTCTCTCGTCCTCTCTCTCTCTCTCTCTCTCTCTCTCTCTCTTTGTTGGGATTATTGGTAGGAAAGATATAGCGTTAAATAATTTTATTAGTGACGGTTCCGAATAGTTTGTAGTGTTCTAGCTGGAAGAACATTTCACTCTCGGGAACAAACAGGGAGATTTGTCGTGTTTAGAAGACTTTGAAGGGATCGCAAACCACGGTTATAATTCACTGCATACGTCAACAGAGATAGTTTTTAGTTTTCTCAAAAACTACTTAGGCTAGAGGGCTGAAAATTGCTATGTTGATCGTCCACCCTTCAATCATCATGCGTACCAAATTCCAGCCCTCTAGCCTCGGTAGCTTTTATTTTATTTAACGATAAAGTTATCCAAGATCGTATGTATGACACCTAACAACACAGGTCACCACCGGGCAGTAGTTGCAAGTTTCATTTATACAGAAAACTCGATTCACCGAAGAAACGTAGAAGCATTTTATACTTGTTTTTCTTCTCGTTGTTTGTCACCAGAAAACAAAGTCTGATCGACTTGATTGGAGGGAAAAAAAATAGATCCTTGGTCGTCTCGTTCTGAGAATCTGTCTTCTTTCTTTGTGGATAGAAATCAAATCTATACGGAACTTTAAATCCGACGGACTGCCACTTTTATCTAAAGCGAACTTCATACTATTCACATACAAGACTGGAATTTTATTCCTACCCAGGTGCTCCCTGAGTCACCTAGAATCCTTCCTTAAAAGATAAAACAGTTAAGTGACAAAAGTCCCTGTAGAAATGAATTTGTTTTGGGTAAGCATGCCCAGCAAGTTCTTACTACCAAAATGAATTATAATGAAAAGTGTACAAAGTAATTTGCACACATGCACTATATCTAAATATTATTATATATTATATATATATATTTTATATAGATATATATATATATATATATATATATATATTATATATATATTTATATTATCTATATTTATAATTTATATTATTTTGCATCTGTGCAAATTACTTTATATATATATATATATATATATTATATATATATATATATATATATATATTATACATTATGCATCTGTGCAAAGTACTTTATATATATGATATACTATATATATATATATATATATATATATGTAGATATTTATATATATAATAATATATATATTATAAGATATATATATATATTATATATATATATATATGTATAGTATATATAGATATATATTTATACAGCCGTCATTTCATAACATACCAGAATATTAGAATATTAAAGCCAAAGCCATCTGCGATTAAAGACTGAGACGCCATT
>NC_087215.1:63300276-63302776 GCF_015104395.2 Macrobrachium nipponense | reverse complement strand
ATAACCAAAATTCATAATTCATTTCGTGTTAATGACCTCCATGTAAGACGTTGACTTCATTATGCACATCACTATTATTGGTGAATCTGCCTGCTAATTATGAAGCCCAGTCTCGTGTATTTCAAATTGCGGGCTAAGTTAAATTCCCTGTTTGACCTTTGACCTGCATCAGCGCAGCAGCTTCATCAGTTGGGTATGTAAGTCCTATGTGAAGTCCACCTCAACAGTTAGAATAGCTATTGGCAAATGAAGTACGAGTTTGACCTTGACCTCATAAGTTCCATGAGTGTGCTCTGCTTAATTAAAAGACATTAAACCTTTCTTGCATAATTCAACAGTTTTGGGTAAGATTAACTTCTTATTTAACATTTAACTTTGAAGTATTTAACCTTAACCTTGACCTCAGTTGGCGCATCAGCATCATTAGTTGGATTGGTCATGACCTTTACATTGTAAGACATTAAAACTGGCTATGACTTTAGCCTTAACCCAACATTGCACACTCGATCTTGACTTTCAAGTATGACCGGCTTCATCAGTGGAGAATTTGTGCCAAATATGACACGACTTTTTTTTTTTTTCAGACAAAGACGTTTTTCCGTGTAGTGTGTCGGCGACCAAGCTGTCACTCTCATCTTTATCGTATTTGCATATAAAAAGCAAAGATTTTCTAGACGCAAATGGATGCGTGAAAGACTTTGATATCACAGGATGAAGGAAGTTTGTTTTTAGCTCTCTCTCTCTCTTAATCCTAGGGGATTTAGTCTGGATTGGTTTTGAGAGAGAGAGAGAGAGAGAGAGAGAGAGAGAGAGAGAGAGAGAGCATATCGTGATTAACAGGTAACTAATGACACTACTACTACCTAATTTTAATATTTTATGGTATTTCATCATAGTTGTTACAAATATATCGACATTGTGAAGCGTATGTCCTTTCACTAAACTGTAAACACTATATCGACTATTTGTATTTACAGGTTTTGACTCAAAACTTTTCCTGTTTTAACATCAAATCTTCTCCCCCCCCCCCCCCCCCCCCCCCCCCCCCCCCCCCCCCCCCCCCCCCGACCCACAACCCTTCTCTCTCTCTCTCTCTCTCTCTCTCTCTCCTTAGGTTACTGATACTATCATGTGGCGCTTTGTCAAGATGTTTTACTGCAATATATATTGTTGTTCACATGGTATGTTATCATATGTGAAGCTTAACGATTTTTTCACGCTATCCACCACACTTCTTGGTCCTTTTGAGCTAAAGCACCTGCCATATATTACTTACGTTGTAGCGCTATTCATAATAGAAACAGGTTTAACGCTAATTCAATAAAGCTAAATATAGAGAATTGCACCACGGTAGTTAACCGTAATGCAGCGATTGCGGTTAGTAAACAACCAGTAAGACTTCCTCCTCGCAAAGCAAAACTTGATTGATGCCTTGATTTGATTCTAGTCGAAGCAAGAGTCGAGACTGATGCAAGTTCGAGTCGCGGAGGGGAAGGGGAAGGGGAGGAAGCAATACAGCTTTAAGGGTAATTAAGACAAGCGAGCTTAATAAGGAGGAAGCTAGTGGAGCAAATAAGAACGTGGGTGAAAGATGGGCTTGGGTTAAAAACAGAAGTTGGGGAAGAGTGCTTGAAGTTACAGAAAGGGGTTATAGAGTCAGCTGGGAGGGATTGCGGGGTTAGGAAGGTGGTAAGAAAGAATTGAAACACTGAATGGTCGGATGAGAAAATGAAGTTTTTGAAAGAGGAAGATCATTTTCAGTGCAGTTCCAATACAGAAGAGAGAATGATATGCAGAAGTGTAAGCATGTGAACAAAGGGATTGAAGAGACTAGAAAAACCAATAATGCATGTATTAAATGAGAAGGAGAGTGGGGGAAGTGAGTGATGATTTAAGAGAAAATAAGTTATTGTACAAGACAACAAAGTCAGAGAGGCTAATGAGGAAATGGAACTCGGTATAAGAGATCCAGTTCATAGAGGTTACAGCCCTTGTTGATGGAGCAAATATTTTGAGGATTTATCGGATATGGAGTTTAGTAGATGAGAGATGAAGCTGAATAAAACAAAAAGTGGAAGAGGCTGGGAGAATGTGGTAAAAATATAAGGAGGGAAATTGAGGGCTGGAAAATGGAATAACACCAGGAGTTTTCTGGATTACAAGTGAGATGTGTCTTGCGGTTTGGTGGTGAAAGTGTGATTGAGTGGCAGACCAGATTGTGTAAGGTATGTCAGGTTGAGGGAAAGGCTCCAGAGGTATGGGCAAGGGGAATAATTTTTTTTCTGTATAAGGGTGATTGGGAAGACTAAGAATTAAAAGGATCTTAATTTGCTCAGTATGCCAAAGTAGGATTTTGATTGTCATAGTTAGACAGACGAGAGAAGGTTCAATATAGGAAGAACAGTTGCGGTGTGGTCAGGAAAGAAGGTAAATCAAAAGTTTGGTATAAGCAATTATATATATGAGAAGTCTTAACTTAAAGGAAAATGTGGGTATGTAG
>NC_087215.1:63292306-63299776 GCF_015104395.2 Macrobrachium nipponense | reverse complement strand
ATTTCTTCAACTATCTCATGCTTTGCTCAAGATAGGAAAGATTAGGTCATACCATAGGATTCGGTATTAATTGTGCACTAGGTCATCTGTTCCTGATATCAATAAGATAGAACATAAAGGAATTACAACGAGTAAAAGTGAAGAGGGAAGCATTTAATTCTTTATACCTGTTTTACTCATCATCGGATTTTGCATCACTAACGCCATCAAGATAAAATAAAACTTGTGATTTCATACGACAAACACACCCTGAATACGCTGGTGCTTCTTAGATTTTAGGGGGTGCGTGTAATATGTGAAGAGAAAATTAAGAATATGTATTATTATGTTGCATCCGTAAATGATTCAAGTTTGACGGCATTGCCGAGAGAATGGGAGCTGCAAGGCGGCGTCATTGTGTGTTCGTCTCAGCAAGAGATTTGAGTTGCCAATTAGCGATATAGGGTTTGCAGTTTCGACAATATTTTGCCTGTTACATCATTACACATTCTGTAATTATATATTTTCAAACGAAAGAGATATCCAAGAAACATTTTTGAGTGATATAATAAAATGATAATCTCAGTGAAATAATAAACAACACAGAATTAAGAAATATTGACTTCCTTTCAGGTTGAGTCAAGTATGGATGCAACATTTTCAGACATATTCTTCATTTTCTCTCTATGTGTTACATGCATCTAAAATCTGGAAGCACCAGCGTATTCAGGGTGATTTTATTGTTTAAAAACACTAGATTTTATTTTCTCTTGATCGCATAAATTATGCAAAATCCGATCATAAATAAAAAACAGGATAATAAAAAGAATTAAATGTTTCTATCTACACTTTTACTCGTTGTAATTCCTTTGTGTTTTATCTTATTGATTTCAGGAAAAGATCATTTAGTTGTACATTTAATACCGAATCCTTTGGTATGACCAAAACTTTCTTATCTTTTACAAAACGTAAGAAAATTTTAGAAATATAAACATATTGCTAGTTTTCTAAGCTACAAACGAAAATATGACACACTGAGTGAGCGGCCTACCTCCCGGTACCAGCCAATCAGAGGCCGCCAAACAAACGTCTCGTAGGCACAAGAATCTACCTTATCTGAATCGACTATAGTTCCTCTTATATTAAACCATCTAGCCATCATTTTTATAATTCTTGAGACCTAGAAAACTTCCTGGGCTTTACAGTTATATATTAAATCACTGGTCATAGTCTAATTCAGTTTGTGCGTTCACAGTACCAGGAGGCAGTGATGATGAGTGTTATAAAAATGCAGTACGTAATGCTTATCATGAAGCTTTGTAGGGAAAAGGATTTTTCTTGGTTTTTCTTAGCAAGGTAGCCAAACAAAATAGAAGTTATAGCTTAAGATATGTAAAGCAATGTACATAATCCTAAATTTTAGTGATGCAAAAGTAATTCAGTGGATCCTTTATAAAGTAATGGAAAACTGTAATTGATTATGACAAGCAGTTTTGCTTTCTAGGTCATGGACAATTGAAGGACTGTCTTGGCACTAATAAAAGTTTGGCCATGTTCTGCTTTCTAGACTATGGGCACCATCTTGAATAGGACAAATGCCATGGTTTTGGCCATCATGTGCTTGCTACACTGGACTCTTAATGGCTTTCTTGCCATAAGGCTGGGGTTTGGGCCATATTTTACTCGCTACAATAAGGTCACTTAATGGTTTTCTTTGCACGAATGCTGCGATTTTTGGATTTGGCCATGTTTTATTGCTACACTATGGTCACTTAATGGCTCTTCTTGCAAAAAAAAATACTGATGTTAGCCATGTTATACTTCTACACTAAGGTCACTAGATGACTTTCTTGGCACAAATGCTGTGATTTTGCCCTTGTTTTTATTGCAGCACTTTGGTCACTAATGGCTTTTTTTTTGGAAAAGATACTATTATTTTGGCCATGTTTTATTCCTATACTATGGTCACTAAATTACTTTCTTGGCACAAATGCTATGATATTGGCCATGTTTTAGTTGTTACACTGGACCTTATGGCTTCCCTGGCACAAATTCTGGGATTTTGGCTGTTTTTCTTATTCAACTGGCAACACTTAATGGCTTTCTTCGGACAAATGCTAGGGTTTTGGCCACGTTTTGCTCTATGCAATATGGATTCTCAATGGCTTTTATGGCACAAACCCTGTGGGTCTAAAGTTTTATTACTACAACTATGGACACTTGAGGGCTTGCTTGGCACAATTGCTAGATTTCTGGCCAAGTTTTGCTTGATACACTGCTAATGGCACGTTTAGCTCGTGCAAGTTGTGGCTGTATTTGCTTGTTACAATATGGACTCTTAATGGCTTATTTGGCACAAATGCCAGGGTTGTGGCTTGTTTTTTACTTGCTACACTATGGACGCTTAAGGACTCTTAACTTCCTTGGCACAAGTACTGGAGTTCCTGCCATGTTTTGCTTTCTAGGAGTTCTTGCCATGGTTTTGCTTTCTCGAGTTGTTGCTTGCTACACTATAGACTTTGTTTTCTTGGCACAAGTGCTAGGGTTATGGCAGTATTTAACTTGCTACACAATGGCTTTTAGACAAATTCTCGAGTTTTGGCCACGTTGTGCTAAACTACATTATGGACACTTGATGACTTGCTTAGCTCAAATTCAAGAGTTCTGGCCCTGTTTTGCTCGGTGCCATGGGCTCTTAATTTTTTTTTTCTATCTGCTAGATTTTTGGTTTTGGCATGGAACTCTGTAAACTAAACTGTCCATCAAAATTTGAAATACCATGCATAGTATGCCCCCCTTTTTTATATTTTAGTACCAATTGCTTGAGATAGCTAGAATACAGTGTGGTTCGATAGTTTTTTTTTATGTGCTGTAAAGGTGCGTCCACACGGTCGAACAATGTCCGACGGACAAACATTGTTACCAATTAACAATTGTCTGCTGGTCTTTACCTTAGTGAGCAGAGTAAAAGCATTGGCAAACCACCTCATCTGGTACCACTTTTTGTAGCCAGATCTACTTCCATCGTTTCAACGCTTATGAAGTCATCCTGCTTCGCCTGTGATATGGTAACAATGTTTGTCCGTCGGACATTGTTCGACCGTGTGGACGCACCTTAACAAGAACTTGTTTTGATGCTGAAATAGGAAATTTTATGTAACTTTTTGAAGTTTAGAAAATTAGAATTGCAGTGTTCATATCCTCCTCTTTAGTCGATATGTACTATCAGTTGTAAATGTACTATACTGTATCATGAAATTCATGTTGGTCATAGCCTAAATTCTAGCATGAACATAATCTTGATATTTGTAATTTAATTTTTTTAAAGGAAAGTGATGATTTCTTGAGTAAAGTACTTAAAAAACGGCATCTCACAATGGCAGTAAAAATGTATAATACTAAAATATCCTAGCAACAAAATAGTAACTGGTTTTTAAACTGTACTTTCTATATGTCCTCCATTAGTGTCGAAACTTACCTTGTCCTGACAACAACTCTTACGTGGATGAAGGGATTTCAGCAGTTTTTTTTTTAAAAGATGCTTGAAGAGAGATCACCTACTGTAGCTGTTAGTCGTACCTGTGCTGGTGATAGTCATTGTGATATTCTCTTTCTTCTGATTGCAGGGATTTTTTGTCAATATGATATTGACTATTCATTAATGTTTATGAAGGAAGATTTTCAAAAACTGCACAAAAATGTTCACCGTCTAGGGCCACTATCTATTTAGCATGAAACCTGCGTGTTCACATTATATCAAAAGTTACATTATTGAATTGCTAGCTAGTTGCAAATGTACACCCAGATATCCTTTTTATTTACCTAAAACTTACACATAGCGTAACTATCTAAAGCCCGGGACACGTGTTACCATACAAAAACACCACAGGCAGATGGACAGATGGAAAAAAACAGAGTATAGTTGTTTGTATCCTACACATCATTGTGCAATATCAGATTAAGTGGTAAAAGCATAGCCCTCAGCCTTAGTCAAGAGCTTGTAATGGCAAGTACAAATTCAATCTCAGACAAAAGAAAGACGACTGGAGCAAATGCTGTCTTTGCCAGGAAGACAAGAAAAATTATATCTTTAATTAACTCTTCTACCCAGGAAGACATTATCTGAATAATGGCTGATGTATTTATTTCAGCAAAGATATACTTAAAAGTGTCAGGAATCGAAACAATTAGCGGCCATATTAAAAATTTTGCTTGGACACCCAGATTTTTCGAAAGAGGTGGTTAAAACTTATCTGCTGCATCATGTTGTTCTGTGCTTGGGAAAGGCACACTCATACATCAACGTCGTCTGAAACGCAAAAGGAATAGTTGAACGAATGCTAATCTTGACAGAAGCCTGCTCACTGCCGCATCGGCTTTCGGCCGCCGATAAATAATTCGGAAAGCGTGACATTACCACAGCTGGTGCTGTCTTTGGCAGGTGGTGGGCCCGATACAGATGGATTTGTGGGCGCAGGGGGCGGATTACAGGATTACAGCTTTAAGATCGCATGCAGAATTATTCAGGACCGGTATAGGATGTCTGCGAAATGCGACGTAAGTGGACGGTCCGTCCCCGGCCATTTTTTATTATTATTATTATTATTATTATATTATTGATTATTATTATTATTATTATTATTTTATTATTATTATTATTATATTATTATTTATTTGTTTAAAATATCCGAATTATTATATAAAAATATATTCTATAAAAATTATTTGATATATAATTGTTGATCTTTTAACAATTTGTTTTCGCGGGACTGTGAATACCTTAACATTATTATTATTATATTATCATTTCTTTTTTGAGGATTTTTTTTATTTTTTTTTTTTTTTTTTTTTTTTTTGGTGTTTCGCGAGACCATGGAGAATTTTGAGTTCAGGTTTGTAGATTATATATATATATATATATATATATATATATATATATATATATATATATATATATATGTGTGTGTGTGTGTGTGTGTGTGTGTGTGTGTGTGTGTGTGTGTGTGTGTGTGTGTGTGTGTTCTATAATACTAAGATATCACAAAAGTAAGCACGTGATTTTGTTTATTAGCTGAAGCCATTGGGAAAATTTTAAAAAGAAAAGACAGATTGCCAAGTACTTTGTGTTCTGAAGAGTGTGTTGAATCACGAAAGTACTTGGCTTCAGCTAATGTGTGTGTGTGTGTGTGTGTGTTGCGTGTAGATATACACGAACAAATGGCTTGATAAAGTGAGGAAGGCATTGAAGAAGAATGGTTTTGCTGAGGATGATGTTTTCGTAGGAAATAGCTAGAGAAGATGCCTCAAGGCAACCAACCCTTATCTTAAGGATAGCGGCGGGGAAGAAGATGAAGATCTCTTTCCTATCAGAGAGAGAGAGAGAGAGAGAGAGAGATTCTTAGAGTCGAAACTACAGATGACTAGAAATGCCCTTTGGTGAAATCATTCTGCTTTATCTCTTTATGATACCATTACATAAAAAAGAGGGAAGTAGAAACTGATTACAAGAAAACTACACAGATAGCAAGAGACAGAAACACGCAATATGAAGAAGTAATATATATTAAGGTTTCTTGTGCATACGCACAGTTTAATATACAATCTACGTCCATTATACTGTAAGTATTTTTTCGGCTTCCCTGTTGGATTTCATAAGTTCAGTGGTGTGATCTAACAGTATATTTGTTATTCATATTGGTATGTGTTTTCTGTCTGTTGCTATCTGTGTAGTTTTCTTGTTATCCGTTTCTACTTCCCGCTTATTTTTGTCAGTGGTATGGACTAGAGATAAAGCAGAATGATTTCATGCTAAGGAATTTCGAGTCGTCTGGATGTTTAAAACTTCTCTCTCTCTCTCTCTCTCTCTCTCTCTCTCTCTCTCTCTCTCTCTCTCTCTCTCTCTCTCACACACACAAACATTCCGAATTGATGGCACTTGGCAATTCAAAGACTCTCTCTCTCTCTCTCTCTCTCTCTCTCTCTCTCTCTCTCTCTCTCTCTCTCTCTCTCTCTCTCTCTCTCTGTTGGGATTATTGGTAGGAAAGATATAGCGTTAAATAATTTTATTAGTGACGGTTCCGAATAGTTTTGTAGTGTTCTAGCTGGAAGAACATTTCACTCTCGGGAACAAACAAACAGGGAGATTTGTCGTGTTTAGAAGACTTTGAAGGGATCGCAAACCACGGTTATAATTCACTGCATACGTCAACAGAGATAGTTTTTAGTTTCTCAAAAACTACTTAGGCTAGAGGGCTGAAAATTGCTATGTTGATCGTCCACCCTTCAATCATCATGCGTACCAAATTCAGCCTCTAGCCTCGGTAGCTTTTATTATTTATTTTAAACGATAAAGTTATCCAAGATCGTATGTATGACACTAACAACACAGGTCACCACCGGGCAGTAGTTGCAAGTTTCATTTCTACAGAAAACTCGATTCACCGAAGAAACGTAGAAGCATTTTATACTTGTTTTTCTTCTCGTTGTTTGTCACCAGAAAACAAAGTCTGATCGACTTGATTGGAGGGTAAAAAAAATAGATCCTTGGTCGTCTCGTTCTGAGAATCTGTCTTCTTTCTTTGTGGATAGAAATCAAATCTATACGGAACTTTAAATCCGACGGACTGCCACTTTTATCTAAAAGCGAATTCATACTATTCACATACAAGACTGGAATTTTATTCCTACCCAGGTGCTCCCTGAGTCACCTAGAATCCTTCCTTAAAAGATAAAACAGTTAAGTGACAAAAGTCCCTGTAGAAATGAATTTGTTTTGGGTAAGCATGCCCAGCAAGTTCTTACTACCAAAATGAATTATAATGAAAAGGTGTACCAAAGTAATTTGCACACATGCACTATATATATATATATATATATATATATATATATATATATATATATATATATATATATATATATATATATATATATATATATTTTGCATCTGTGCCAAATTACTTTATATATATATATATATGTATATATATATATATATATATATATATATATATATATATATATTATACATTATGCATCTGTGCAAATTACTTTATATATATAGATATACTATATATATATATATATATATATATATGTAGATATTTATATATATAATATATATATATTATTATAGTATATATATATATATATATATATATATATATATGTATATATATATATATATATGTTTATACAGCCGTCATTTCATAACATACCAGAATATTAAATATTAAAGCCAAAGCCATCTGCGATTAAAGACTGCGACGCCATTACGTAAATGTTTTACGTAAACACGAAAATATGTCGGGGGAGCAAGTTGCCGTGAGCGTTTACATTGTAGGATATTTTTGTTGAATTAATGCGAGTGTGCGGTGGGAGGGAGCGAGGTTCCCTATAAAGTACTCTCTCTCTCTCTCTCTCTCTCTCTCTCTCTCTCTCTCTCTTCAAACTGGTTCATCTCTCTCTCTCTCTCTTTACTGGTTAATCTCTCTC
>NC_087215.1:63287306-63289806 GCF_015104395.2 Macrobrachium nipponense | reverse complement strand
CTTAAAAGACATTAAACCTTTTCTTGCATAATTCAAAAGTTTTGGGTAAGATTAACTTCATATTTAACATTTAACTTTGAAGTATTTAACCTTAACGTTGACCTCAGTTGGCGCATCAGCATCATTAGTTGGATTGGTCATGACCTTTACATTGTAAGACATTAAAACTGGCTATGACTTTAGCCTTAACCCAACATTGCACACTCGATCTTGACTTTCAAGTATGACCGGCTTCATCAGTGGAGAATTTGTGCCAAATATGACACGACTTTTTTTTTTTCAGACAAAGACGTTTTTCCGTGTAGTGTGTCGGCGACCAAGCTGTCACTCTCATCTTTATCGTATTTGCATATAAAAAGCAAAGATTCTCTTGACGCAAATGGATGCGTGAAAGACTTTGATATCACAGGATGAAGGAAGTTTGTTTTTAGCTCTCCTCTCTCTCTTAATCCATAGGGGATTTAGTCTGGATTGGTTTTGAGAGAGGAGAGAGAGAGAGAGAGAGAGAGAGAGAGAGAGAGAGAGAGATAGATCGGTGATTAACAGGTAACTAATGACACTTACTACACTATTTATAATATTTTATGGTATTTCATCATAGTTGTTACAAATATATCGACATTGTGAAGCGTATGTCCTTTCACTAAACTGTAAACACTATATCGACTAATTTGTATTTACAGGTTTTGACATCCAAAACTCCTGTTTTAACATCCAAATGTTATCATACAACCCCCCCCCCCCCCCCCCATCTCCCCCCCCCCCCCCCCCCCCCCCCCCCCCACCCCCCCCCCCCCCCCCCCCCCCCCCCCCCCCCCCCACCCCCCCCCCCCCCCCCCCCCCCCCCCCCCCACCCCCCCCCCCCCCCCCCCCCCCCCCCCCCGCCCACAAACTTCTCTCATCTCTCATCTCTCTCTCTCTCTCTCCTTAGGGTTACTGATACTATCATGTGGCGCTTTGTCAAGATGTTTACTGCAATATAGTATTGTTGTTCACATGGTATGTTATCATATGTGAAGCTTAACGATTTTTTCACGCTATCCACCACACTTCTTGGTCCTTTTGAGCTAAAGCACCTGCCATATATTACTTACGTTGTAGCGCTATTCATAATAGAAACAGGTTTTAACGCTAATTCAAATAAAGCTAAATATAGAGAATTGCACCACGGTAGTTAACCGTAATGCAGCGATTGCGGTTAGTAAACAACCAGTAAGACTTCCTCCTCGCAAAGCAAAACTTGATTGATGCCTTGATTTGATTCTAGTCGAAGCAAGAGTCGAGACTGATGCAAGTTCGAGTCGCGGAGGGGAAGGGGAAGGGGCGGAAGCAATACAGCTTTAAGGGCGGGTAATTAAGACAAGCGAGCTAATAAGGAGGAAGCTAGTGGAGCAAATAAGAACGTGGGTGAAAGATGGGCTTGGGTTAAAAACAGAAGTTGGGGAAGAGTGCTTGAAGTTACAGAAAGGGGTTATAGAGTCAGCTGGGAGGGATTGCGGGGTTAGGAAGGTGGTAAGAAAGAATTGAAACACTGAATGGTCGGATGAGAAAATGAAGTTTTTGAAAGAGGAAGATCATTTTCAGTGCAGTTCCAATACAGAAGAGAGAATGATATGCAGAAGTGTAAGCATGTGAACAAAGGGATTGAAGAGACTAGAAAAACCAATAATGCATGTATTAAATGGAGAAGGAGAGTGGGGAAGTGGGTGATGATTTAAGAGAAAATAAGTTATTGTACAAGACAACAAAGTCAGAGAGGCTAATGAGGAAATGGAACTCGGTATAAGAGATCCAGTTCATAGAGGTTACAGCCCTTGTTGATGGAGCAAATATTTTGAGGATTTATCGGATATGGAGTTTAGTAGATGAGAGATGAAGCTGAATAAAACAAAAAGTGGAAGAGGCTGGGAGAATGTGGTAAAAATATAAGGAGGGAAATTGAGGGCTGGAAAATGGAATAACACCAGGAGTTTTCTGGATTACAAGTGAGATGTGTCTTGCGGTTTGGTGGTGAAAGTGTGATTGAGTGGCAGACCAGATTGTGTAAGGTATGTCAGGTTGAGGGAAAGGCTCCAGAGGTATGGGCAAGGGGAATAATTTTTTTTCTGTATAAGGGTGATTGGGAAGACTAAGAATTAAAAGGATCTTAATTTGCTCAGTATGCCAAAGTAGGAATTTGATTGTCATAGTTAGACAGACGAGAGAAGGTTCAATATAGGAAGAACAGTTGCGGTGTGGTCAGGAAAGAAGGTAAATCAAAAGTTTGGTATAAGCAATTATATATATGAGAAGTCTTAACTTAAAGGAAAATGTTGTATGTGTTAAGGTGGAGGCTAGTTCAGAATGTAAGAGTAAAATCTTGACTTTCAGCTCTGGTTTTACATGAATGTATACGATGCATGTATGAATACTATGCAACAAAAACATCTTTACAGCGAGATTAGAAAGCTCCCATTGCAGCTTAGACTTAGCTGTATGATATACTAGTTAGCAAAAGATA
>NC_087215.1:63264806-63282306 GCF_015104395.2 Macrobrachium nipponense | reverse complement strand
GGCACTGGAATAGCGGCGAACACAGATTTTTCTTCTCCATTTACGGTCTTGTGACACAACCCCCCCTCCAGAATTTCTAGCACGCTTTTGCAGACATTGTTATTATTATTATTATTATTATTATTATTTGTTACCAGAAGGCTGGGTGATGTAAGGACCTTCGAACTTATAAGGTAAAAAGGGACTTTCTCTCGAGACTAGTACTAAAAGTTTATCTCTTACACACAAACTTCTCTCTTTGGCTCTAAGATAAGGTTCCTCTTTATTTTCCCCTTAACTTCCGTTCGGGTTTTCTTTCGCTAAATGCCAAGCGCTTCCGTTCTCCTCCACTAGATGCCAAACATCTCTTAAATTGTTTTTATAATAATCAAGATTAGTTATACAATCATCTCTACCCTTACTTCTAGGCAAAGTTCCAAACATATTTATAATTACATTCTCAAAAGGTTCGCCTACCGAAGGAATATTACACAACTGAACTCTAGGAATTACTTGAATCGGTTTCCCGGCAATTTGATATTCATGACAGTTTAAAGCAAACCTCTCAAAACACACATCATTCTTCATCTTAGGCCAAAAGTACGCCCTACTAATACACTTGAAAGTTTCATTTTATCCCAAATGTCCTTGCTCATCATATGCTAACTTCAAAACTAATTCACGAAGCTTCCTAGAAACTACAAATTTTCCTGTGATTCCCCCTTCACTACCTGGCTTAGGACAAACATGACACAAAACTTCGTCCTTTACACAAAAAGTTTCCTTACACACATCGAGATCATCATCCAGCACACATTCAAAAATTCGGGTTAGTGTCTCATCCTCTCTCTGCAACTTGACTAGCTCATCCTTATCCAAAATGTTAGAGCCTAATTCATCACCGTAACTAGTACTAGATACTGGTACATTTACTACGTTACTCTCGACAGCTACGCCTTCCCCTTGGCTCTCACTGTCAACGATAGAGTTAGGTCTCTCAGCCCCATTCATGCCAAGATCAACCTCGCTACCTCTATCACACTCGTTCGAATCCACGAACTCACCCACGTTCGAATCCACGAACTCACTCACGTTCGAATCCACGAACTCACACACGTTCGAATCCACGAACTTACACTCGTTCGAATCCACGAACTTCATCACGTTCGAATCCACGAACAAATTATGACCGTAGTCTACGTCTGTATCTAAAGCCGACCTAGTTACTACCATTTCAGGCACTGGAATATTCCTCACAACAGGATTCACATTCTTGGATAAAACTAAGTCATTACCGACAATAATGTCAACGCCTTCGACGGGCAAACTGTCCACAACGGCAAGTTTCACTTCTCCTGACACTACCTGACTTTCTAAATTCAACTTCAACACAGGACAAAGAACACAAGTGTTAGGAAATCCACCTAACATGACTTTCTCTTCCATACTGATTTCTGCCCTGTTCGGCACACACACTTTTCGAATCAGTGAGACAGCAGATCCTGTGTCTCGAGGCAAGACTACTGCTCTCGAATCTACTCCTCCAAGAGAGGAAACCACGCCTTCCGACAGAAATTCGCCAAAAACTTTCCTAGTTTCTCTCATCATGTCATTCCTATTTGACGAAAGGTTAACTAGCGATACTGGTTTCTTACCGTCCTTCCTTTCTGCTGCACAATTCCTCGCTAAATGCCCTTTCCCATTACATCGGAAACAAGTTAATTCTGAGCCACTAGATGCCATTCTACTCTTACAAACCTTAGACGTATGACCAGGTTTTCCGCATGTATAACAGGAATAGTCACTTTTACTCGCATTGCTATTACTAGGACTGAAACCTTTACTGCTTTGTACTCTACCAGACGAAGGATCATTTCGTTTCTTACTAACACTCAAATTATGAGTTAGACTATATTCGTCAGCTACCCTAGTTGCTCCTGCAAAAGATACTTCTCGCCTATCCTCTATATAAAGTTTAATCTCAGGGGATACGTTATCTTTGAAGTTTTCTAACAACACTAAGTTCTTGAAACCGTCAAAATCCTCAACCTTAGCAGAAGTTAACCAATCAAAAAACAGCCTATCTAACTTCTTACCGTATTCTACATACGTAATATTTTCATCCTTTCTCAAATTTCTAAATTTCTTACGGTACGCCTCCGGTACTAGCCTATATGCGCTAAGAACGGTTTCTTTCACGATATCGTAATTATCACATTCCTCCTTAGACATGCAACTATACACAGTAAGTGCCCTACCACTCAAAACCGATTGCAAATATAAATTCCACATTTCTTTAGGAGAACCTCCTCGTTCCATTAACTTCTCAAAACACATGAAATATGTTGTAACATCTTCCTCATCAAACTTTGGTACTAATTTTAGCACTGCACTCATACCTAACGTATCAGCTCCCTTTTCGTTCTGGCCTGACTGACTGTTAAGAGTGCTTTGTTTTAACCGAGCGATTTCCAACTCATGCATATGCTCTTTCTCTCTTTCTTCCTGCTCATGCATACGTTCTTTCTCTCTTTCCTGTTGCTGCATTTCTCTCTCAGCTGCTCTTTCCTCTCTCTCAGCTGCTCTCTCCTCTCTCTCAGCCGCTCTTTCATCTCTCTCATACTTTTCCCTTTCTTTCCTTTCAACATACTCACGGAGATCATTCCCCTCCAAACCCAGGAGCTTGCCTGACTCAATAAACTCTTTCACCATCTCACTCATTCTGATTCTTTCTATATCCTCCCTGTTTCAAACTGTTAAAGTGTTGATATCCTGGCAAGGTCGCCACAAATGTTACGGACTCCGAGATCTCAGAGACAATGTTACGGTGTTGAAATATCCCGGCTAAAGGTTGACACAATGTTACGGCCTCTGAGAGAGGTCCGCTTCAGGTTCGATATGAAATAAAAAAAAAAAAAAAAAAAATATATATATCAACACAAACAGTTGAAACTGGGGATACGAATATAGAAAGAAACACTAAAACAACAAAGGTTTATTTACAAGCTTACTAACAAAGGTAAATGCAGAATGGTAACTCCTATTTACATAAACAGATAGAATCTTACACTGCATGAACTGGGGGAAACGATAAGGTAATTAGAATACTTGCTAATCAGTTTGGCACTTCGAAGAGGTGGCTTCATAAAAGTAGAGCGGCAATTGCAGACGTCCTCTTGACTCCGTATTTCAGGAACTAGTCTACTTGTAAGACAGGAACTCTCCCCTTTTCTTCTCCGAAGTCTGCTCAACACTCGAACAACTCTTCTTTTGATTGATACTTTGTCAGTTCCTTTTTCTCGTATCTCACGGAAGATCTCTGCTGCTGCTGATCTCTCACTGATAATCTGATCTGTGGCTCTTACTAACTGGTGATCTCTCTCTTTTACGATCACTGTTTGCTCTTACTTCCTCCGTTGTATTTATACGGCATCCTGGGGGCGGAGCCTACGGCAAGCGTCACAGGTTCCCGAGTTTGCTAGAATTTCTTAGATGAATCTAGACGAGGTATTGCATCAGAAAATCGCGGCGTTTCTCACGTAACATTGGCACGTTTTTGTGCTCCACAACACGCCCGAAGATTCCAGAACAACCAAGAAGATAGGCGCCTCCAACACGGGCGCGAAAGCCTCCTTACTGCCGAACTTCTCGAAAATGCGTTCTCCTTTCCTTTAACTTCCTTTGCTATGAAGCAATTACCATCACATTATTATTATTATTATTATTATTATTATTATTATTATTATTATTATTATTATTATTATTTCCTTTAGATTTTTGTACCTACATCAAGTTAAGTTGTCAAAACGGTCTGTTCGATTTTTGATGTGCAAATTAGCCTGGCATGCATTTGCATATCTACAGACAAGTATTTACCCTGAATGTGAATGTGAAGTAAAGAAGAGAGATGGGCTGCAGAATGTTAGACTGTAAGTTGAAAATGCTTTCGGTAGTTGCTTTTAAGACTGCAAGAAGTTCACTGAACATTTCTAAAAATGTTGGGACACATGGAGGTGAAGAAATAGAAAGTGAGGTGCTGCAGTGCGGTGATGAAAGTGTGATTGAATAGTTGACCACGTTGTGTAAGGTATGTCTGGTTGAAGGAAAGATTCCGGATGTCGCTTCCCCTAGATTTCTATTTTTTTATAAACTATGTCGAGCAGACGAGCACACAAACATATGATAGTCTGCAAGAATTATATACCAGGGGAGTTGTATGGTATGGTTGTTATTGACTTATTAAGAGGTGGCAGGATTTTTCGTCAAGAAAGAGTGCGCGGGTGAATGTAGTATTTGTTGATAAATAGGTGATTTAGAATTTAAATTAGAATAAATAATTTGTGGATATTATTTCATGATTTTTTTCTTTTTAATTCAGATCGTCAATTTGAAACTAACTTTCAGTTCATAGGTATTAGTTAGAAGCCTCCTCTAATAAAATACTTTTAACCAAAATCAAATTTAACAGCAACGACAGAGATATAAAAAACGTGAATTAACCACTTTGCATTCGTGTATATCTGAAATGTGCGTGAAGCAAGTACTTTATTTTTTATTATTGTTTTTGAGTTTCGGAATAACCGAGACAATTCATCTAGAAATCAAGGAAAAGCTTATTATATGTTTTATGGACGAAACGAGTGATTCCTCTCGTGTCAGTAAGGTAAGTTCTAAAATGAACGAAATTGTCCGTTTGAAAACATAGACTGATTAATCCCCCGAATCCAGGGCTCATGGTGGATTTTTGTATGGCGTATGCAAACGAATTCCATGCTGATTGACTCGTTTCCCGACTGCATAAACGGATCCCTTATGTAAATTTTCGATTACCAAAGAACAGCTGTGTTTTGAATTCACGCTGATGGGAATTACGTTTTGTGCTAACCTAGTTGCAACGCTTTGACACTTAGCTGCTGCGCCTTTAATTTTATCTTTAAATACTTCCACTCTCTCTCTCTCTCTCCTCTCTCTCTCTCTCTCTCTCTCTCTCTCTCTCCTCTCTCTCTCAAGGAGTTTAACACCCTTTTTCTCGTTTGCATATGAGAAATCTTCGGTTGGGAAAAGAAGCGTAAATGCAGTTATTGACAAATAACTGATTTACGCATCAGAGATCGGCTGGTATAAGGGCTCTTATAATATATATATATATATATATATATATTATATATCTAATATAATATATATATAGATAATATATATATATATATATATATATATATATATATATATATATATATATATATCTATATATATATATATATATATATATATATATAGATATATATATATATATATATAGATATATATATACTATATATATATATCTATATATATATATATATATATATTATTATATATATATATATATATCTCTATTATATATATATATATATATATATATAGATATATATATATATATATATTATATATATATATATATCTATATATATATATATATATATATATATATATAGTATATAGATATATTTAATATGTGTGTTTATATTCGTCTGTGTCCATCTGGCTTTCCGTCTGCCCAAGCTATGTGCGTGTTGACAAATAATAATAGTTTTTAAATTTTTTATTTAGACTGTGCTACTTAGCAAATGCGTAACACTCCCCTCCCCTCGTCCAGCCAACCACCTACCCACCCATCACCCTCATATCACCCCTCACCCTCTCCCCTCACCCTCTCCCCTCCCTCAGACAGATGGGGAGAATATATTTTATTTACCGACGAAAAGGGATCTCCTTGTCTCTCTCCCGCGATGAGATCTGTGATATAGAAACGCACATTAAGAGCATATAGGATATCACGTGTTTAGTTTTCATTTGGGAAATGAAAGACGCCATCATAGGGGTATTGTACGTTATCTAATTGGCGTGTTCCGTTAAAGGAATAAATGGCAGCACATCGGAATTCGGTTGTAAGGGATCATTGTTCGCGGATATTGGCTAATCAAGCCCAGGTATTCGTAGGATGGTGTATATATATTTCGTGAAAATGTATTTCTCTCTCTCTCTCTCTCTCTCTCTCTCTCTCTCTCTCTCTCGTAGTAGCCATCTTGCTTGGTGAGACGTACCCGCAGTGAAGGTCAAACCAATAATCAACAGATATCACAAGTTTAACATACGACTAGAATTTGAGAAATATCTAGAAGTGTTCGTGAACTATCGGTGATAAGATTAGTGTGAAAATAGTAGGATAAAGCGTCTTCTAAGTTAGTTTATCAAGTGTAATACTATAAATCAGAACAAGATGGCAGTAAGTTCCAACTGCGGGAAAAGGTGGCGTAATTTGGCGTGTCTAGCAGATTCGCAATACGATGAGGTAGCAGGAAGGGAACTGGCATTTCTCATCTATGAAATCAGCAACAGTCCTAACCAAAAAGATACAAAAGCATTCATAGATATATTAGAAGGATATAATCCTTCAAACTGGAACAAATCTAATGAAAACATCTTGAAAATAATTGAAGAAGTTCCAAATAAAATCCAAGTGGTCAAGAGACTCATAAAGAAAATATACATAAACCAACATATTCCGACAAAGAAAATGAATAAGGTGAATCTTGTGAATATACTAATTGATGCATTAGGAAAAAGAATGCCAAAAGCATGCAAACTGTGTAAGGTTTGGTATAGCATAGTCAATCCACAAAACCTAATCAGAAAATGTGCTGCATGCAACATTCCGACCCATCCACAGTGTGCTGAGGTAATACAAGATTTGAGAAAAGATACAAGAATTTTTGTTCAACATGTCTATCATGGATAGACAATGTTATTAAATCAAGATTGAATGTACAAATAGTTGAGGATGAAAAAGAAGAGGAAGAGGAAGAAGAAGAAGAAAAAGAAGAAGAGGAAAACGGAAGAGAAGTAAACAAAAATGAAATGACAGAAAAAAATAAGGAAAACAAAGAACAAGATAAAAGTATGGATGCAGAGATACTCATTGATACTACATATGAGGCAATAAAGCAGCATACCTACGAAGAAATAAATTACGATATGACAACAGAAAAGCAAATCCCGAAGAGGCTCTACCCAGATCTATACAATGACGGGAAAGAGGAAAAAATAGACAAGAAAGACAAAAATCTGCAACCTTTTGAAAAGAGGGAATTGCAGATTTGGAGAAAGATGTTACTACACATCCTAAGATATGTCAAAACTATGAAATATATGGTAAATGTGCATACTTAGTGGATATGGGGATGATTGCAGAGATCTGCATCCAAAAATATGTAAAAACCTAAAAGAAGGAAAAGGATGTAAGTTCGACAAAAAATGCAAATATATGCACCCTGTAGCCATGAATCATAATCAAATAAATAACCAACCAAGTAATAAAATCCAAAATAAGAAAGAAACAAATAAAGAGAGAAATCAAGAATATCAGGTAAAAGAGAAAAGCAAACCACCAATGAGATATGCAGAGGTGTCAGCAAAGAATTTCAAAGCATCAGCTCCGAAATTCTACTCAAGAGATAATAACTGTATTTATTATGCAAGAGGATATTGCAGAAACGGAGAAAAATTGCAGATTCAGACACAAAATGAATAATTATGATGAAGGAAGATCAAATATTATGGAAAAGTTGGATTTTTTAATGTCAGAATTTCTGGGAAATTAAAAAAAAGAACCAACATACCAGAACAGGAAAGAGATATGGGAAATCCTTATTACTATCAGTATTAAATGAAGGAGAAAAAACACGCAAACCATCATAGTGATGAATGCGCAGGGTTTAGTTACGAGTAACTCAAAAAGAAAAATAGAGTACTTAGAAGAACTAACCCAAAATGAAAAGAAAATAGATATAATGAATATAAGTGAACCTGGTATTCCCAAGAGACTGGGAATGATGATCAAATAAAAGGGTTCCAAAACTTATAGATCAGATAGAAAAAAATAGGAATCAAGGGGGAACCGCAATATATGGGAAAGACAAAAAACAAGGAAAAATATATGAGAAATATAGTAACTCAGAATGTGAACTAATAGCGGTAGAATTTGAATCTGAAAAATTGATGAACATAGTAATATATAGACCTCCTAATACTAAAGAGTTTGACTTAATAATTGAAAAATTGGATGATATATGTAGAAACCACAAGGACTGGACTATTCTCCTATCTGGTGACTTCAACTTTCCTTTCGTAGAATGGAAAGAACGAATAGGAGATTGTGGTTGTACTTATACATATAAAAAAGAGAGTAATAGTAGTGCAGAAGATAAGAGGCAATTTGAAAAGCTATTAGATATGCTACTAGAATACAACATTCAACAAATAAAATCACCTGCCAACAAGAAAGGAAAATACTTTAGACCTAGTATTTGTGAACGAGATGAATTATGTTAAAGAAATAATAGTTTATAATGCGAGTATTTCAGACCATAATGTCATAGAATTAACAGTTCATTCCAAAGCAAGTGAAAATAGAGATAAGCAAGAAATGAAAAAGTGGGAAGGATATGGAAAATACAACTTCTACAGTAAAAATATAAAATGGTCAGAAATTAATGAAGAATTAAACAAAGATTGGGATAACATTTTCGTAAGTGATGACATAAGGGTAAATACGGAGATATTATATAAAATATTGGAGATAATAGTGGAAAAAATATATACCGAAGAAGAAAAGTAAACATCATTCATGCATACCAAGAGACAGAAGAATCTTGTTCCAGAAAATCAGAAAGTGGAAAAAGGTCTTGCAAAAGAAAAAAATGCATGGAAAGTTATAGAACTAAAAAGTAAGATAGAAAAATGCAGAAAAAAAGATTATACAATCAAAAGAAAATGAAAAACGGGACTTGGAAGAAAAAACCCTATTAAATATCAAGCGAAACCCCAAACTATTATACTCATATGCGAAGAAGATGAATAAAAGAAGAATAGAAATAGGCCCTCTGAGAATTGAAGGGAGATTAACGAATGAAAAAAAGGAAATTTGCAACATACTGGCAGAACGATATAAGAGAGAATTCACCCCTAGAATAGATATGAAGATAATGATATAGAAGTAAGGGATGAAAATAGTGAATATTTAGCTGACATAGATATTAATGAAGCTGATATTGTGCAGGCTATTAATGAAATTAAAAATGGAGCTGCTGCAGGGCCTGATGGAATTCCTGCTATTTTGTTAAAGAAAGTAGTTCATTCTATCGCAAAGCCACTTGCAATATTATTAAGACAAAGTGTAGATACAGGCAAGATATATGATGAGCACAAATTAGCGTATATTACCCCTACTTTCAAAAGTGGATCAAGACTAGAGGCAAGTAATTATAGGCCTGTGAGTCTAACATCACATATAATGAAAGTGTATGAAAGGGTAATGAAGAAAAATATTATGAAACATTTAATAAAAAATAATTTGTTTTGTAAATGGACAAACATGGTTTCGTACCCGGAAAAAGTACACAAACCCAACTGTTAGTCCACCGTGAAAACATATTCAAAAATATGAAAAGCGGAATGAAAAACAGATGTGGTTTATTTAGACTTTGCAAAAGCTTTTGATAAAGTAGACCATAATATATTAGCGAAGAAAATTAGAAAACACAATATCGTGGATAAAGTAGGAAGATGGTTAAAAGAATTTTTACACAACAGAAAACAGATAGTTATTGCAAACGACGAGAAATCGGATGAAGCCAAGGTAATATCCGGTGTGCCGCAAGGTACGGTGTTAGCTGCAATACTGTTTGTTATTATGATTGAAGACATAGACAATAATGTTAAGGATTCGGTAGTGAGTAGTTTCGCAGATGACACAAGAATAAGTAGAGAAATTACTTGTGATGAAGATAGGAACGCTCTACAAAGAGACCTTAACAAAGTATATGATTGGGCAGAGGTAAATAGGATGGTATTTAACTCTGATAAATTTGAATCAATAAATTATGGAGACAGAGAAAGAAAGCTATATGCATATAAGGGACCTAATAATGAGACCATCACAAATAAGGAAGCAGTTAAAGACCTTGGTGTGATGATGAATAGGAACATGTTATGCAATGATCAAATAGCAACTCTGTTGCAAAATGTAAAGCAAAAAATGGGAATGTTGTTACGGCACTTCAAAACAAGAGCTGAACACATGATTATGCTTTATAAAACATATGTTCGTAGTCCACTTGAATATTGCAATATGATATGGTACCCACACTATCAAAAGGATATTGAACCAAATAGAGAGTGTACAAAGGTCCTTTACAGCTAGAATAGAAGAAGTTAAGGACCTAGACTACTGGGAAAGACTACAATTTTCTTAAAAATTATATAGTCTGGAAAGGAAAGGAAGAAGAAAGAACGCTACATGATAATTCAGGCATGGAAACAGATAGAAGGAAATAGCAGAAAATATCATGGAACTAAAAATATCAGAAAGAGCAAGCAGAGGTAGATTAATAGTGCCCAAAAATATACCAGGAAAAAAAAAATAAGGAAAGCACACAGGACATTAATCCACTACGCACCAGCATCGATAATGCAGCGTCTATTCAATGCGTTGCCAGCTCATCTGAGGAATATATCAGGTGTGAGCGTAGATGTGTTTAAGAATAAGCTCGACAAATATCTAAACTGCATCCCAGACCATCCAAGATTGGAAGATGCAAAATATACCGGAAGATGTACTAGCAACTCTCTGGTAGACATTAGAGGTGCCTCACACTGAGGGACCTGGGGCAACCCGAACAAGATGTAAGGTCTGTAAGGTAAGGTAAGGTCTCTGACTAACTAACTAAGATATTCATTATATGGTGTATATATATTTCATGAAAATGAATTTCTCTCTATTGAAAAATGAAAATGTTTTTCTTCCTCATCTCTCTCTCTATCTCTACTCTCTCTGTCTCTTGATGTTCATACTCTGATGTCAATTATATATTTTTCATGAAAAAATCTCTCCTCTCTCTCTCCTCTCTCTCTGTCTCTCTCTCTCTCTCTCTCTCTCTCTCTCTCTCTCTATAAGATGTTCATACTATGGTGTACATATATTTCATGAAAATCTCTCTCTCTCTCTCTCTCTCTCTCTCTCTCTCTCCTCTCTCTCTCTCTCCTCAGTCAACGTATAAAAAATAAGTGAGTATGTTACACTGTTTACTTAACGGGGTTGTGTAGTTTTTTTTTTTCTAAGATTCATATAAACAAAACACCTAAAGGAAAATTTAAAGGTGAACACCACCTACCCTTCTGGTTGTGTAAATGATCGAGATGTAACGGCGATAAGGTAACAGGCTCTGTAACAGATCGACTGCTTCGTAATTGTTCAAAAGAAAGTTACGCTCGACTATGTGGCAGATCGACTGCTGTGTATAATTGTCCAAGAAAGAGTTTCGATAGACTGTAATAGATCAACTGCTGAGTAACTGTTCAAGAGAAAGTTACACTTGGCTACGTAACAGATTAACTGCTGTGTATAATTGTTCAAGAAAGAGTTACGGTAGACTATGTAACAGGTCGACTGCTGCGTAATTGTTCAAGAAAGAGATGCGATAGACTATGTAACAGATGTACTGCTGTGTAATTGTTCAAGAAAGAGTTACGGTAGACTATGTAACAGGTAGACTGCTGCGTAATTGTTCAAGAAAAAGTTACGGTAGACTATGTAACAGGTCGACTGCTGCCTAATTGTTCAAGAAAAAGTTACGATATACTATGTAACAGATCGACTGCTGTGTAATTGTTCAAGAAACATTTATGATAGTCTATGTAACAGGTCGACTGCTGCATAATTGTTCAAGAAAGAGTTAAGGTAGACTATGCAGCAGGTCGACTTCTCCGTAATTGTTCAAAAAAGAGTTATGAGGAATCCAACCAAACAAAGAATTATTTCCTCAGATGGAGAGACGGCTGTCCTACGGAAGGTCCGAAGGGTAGAAAATATATTTATGGCGGAAGAGCTACGTGCCACAGAGTAGCAACTCGTGCAGCGCCAAAGTTAGGCCTAGCATCACACCATTATGAAGTCAAAACATGACTGTGTTAAGGTCATCAAAAATTTGCATAAGAGTAATCCATTCTTTAGACAAAGTAGGCTTGAATTTACGAAATATTTTGCCGCTTGTAAAAACTCTGCATTTTTTTTTTATCTCAACTAGATCATTGTAAAGACACAACGAACTTTCTTCCTTCAAGAAAAAAAAGAAGAAAAAGAAAAAGGTTCTGCGTCTCCATCGAAGACATTACTTGCAGGTGGTTGATTCCTGAATCGCGCAACGCCAGCGCGATCTGGAGATTTTATTGGAAGATTTCTGCTGACTTTTTACTCTTGTTATCTGATACCCTGTCATGAGTAGTTTTTCCGCTTAAATTCTCTTCCCTTTTAGGGATTAAAGAGTTTATTGATATTTTTTTTATATTCTTTTACGTAGAGTATACAGTTTACTGATATAGGATTTATGTAGCGTCTTCAGAATTTTTCAATCTTTGGGCGAATGTAGAGTTTTCTTTCTTCAGGTGATTGCTTATGCTGTATATATATATATATATATATATATATATATACTATATATATATATTATTAATATATATATATATTTATATATAATGTGTCTATATATATGCTGTATATATGCATATATATATATTATATGTATGTATGTATGTATGTATTTATGTATATATTTGTGTCTTATATATTATATATATATATATATTATATTTATGTATTCCATATGTATATATATATGTTTTATATATATATATAATATATATATATAAATTATTATATAATATGTATTTATGTATAATATTTGTTATATATATATAAATATATCTATACATATAAATATATACTATATATATATATATATATATATATATATATATATATATACCTCATATATATAATATAATATATATTACTTATTCCTCGCATACTTACCTGGCACGCGGATCGATGTTCTGCTGTAACTTTCATGCAAGATATAGTTATTTCTGATGCTGTCTAATTATGTAGCGTATATTGCATAGTATTCAAAGCTCATATTAGATATTTTTCTGACAGCCCAGTAACGAATTTTTAAAGATTGTCTTAAAAAATAAATTCTTTTTATAATAAACATTCAACTTTCTCATGCAAGATACGTTTCTTGCTGTAGTCTTTTTGCATGCATCGTATATTGAGCTTTCAGACCTTTTATGTTAGAGGTGTTTCTGATGCGGCCTTTCAGTTTAGCTTATAATGACACTTCAGAACCAGTTCGTTTGCTCTGATAATAAGGATTTTATTTTGTGTTAATATTATTTTCACTTTCTATAATTCTATTGCCTTTCTTTTCACCGCACTAAACCAAATACTTTTGACACTTGCCATTTTATATCTGTGACATCGTAAGTTTTGTTTCATGTGATTTTAAAAATGTCTTTCTGTTAACCTTTTAAATGTATTTTTGCAGTTTACCTCATTTAGAATCTTACATTTCATTTAATTATTTTTGCAGTTTACCTCATTTAGATTCTTAATCGTTAAATATTTTTGCAGTTTATCTCATTTAGAATCTTACATTTCGTTAAATATTTTTGCAGTTTACCTCATTTAGAATCTTAATCGTTAAATATTTTTGCAGTTTACCTCATTTAGAATCTTAATCGTTAAATATTTTTTTAGTTTACCTCATTTAGAATCTTAAATTTCTTTTAATTATTTTTGCAGTTTATCTGATTGTGAATCTTGCTTTCCGTAAAATTATTTTGCAGTTTACCTGTCTTTTTTAGTCTTGAGTTTCGTTAAAATCATACCTTATCAAAAAGAAGCATCGCTTCCCTTCAATCTAGAACGAGATTAAACATTCAAGATACTGTAAACACATCAGTATGTGATGTGAATAATTAAAGTAACTGCTTGAAAACAACGAATCCGGCAAGAGTAATCCAGTGTTTTACGTCGACTTAGTAAAGCTGCTGATAAGTATTCATGAAATACCCAAAAAGAAATTCTGACCACGTAGGTAGCAAATAAATAGAGGAAATTAATACTGAAGGAGAGAATGGAGTTACCTGAGCAATGTGAAGTTCAAAAAGCACCCATGACAATTGAAATACAAATGAGAGTTTTTGGGGAAATATATATATACGTTATATACATGAATATATATGTATATATACAAACAGACATATATACGCGCAGATAATATATATATATATATATATATATATATATATATATATATATATATATATATATGTGTGTGGTGTGTGTGTGCGTGTGTGTATATATATATATATATATATAAATATATAATATATATATATATATATATATATATATATATATAACTATATATATGTATGTATGTATATATCATACATATAGATCATCCTATTAAACTGGAGTCAAGCAAGAGCCTTAATCCCGTGTAATAACACAGTCAAAAGGAATAGGAAAATCATTTAATCTTGTTTCATCACGTCAAATAATGGGAGTGTTCTAAATTTAAGTGTTGGTTTTATTTAAAACTCGATGCCTTCCTAATGAAAAAATTTGTAAGTAAATATAAGCAACAAAATTTATATATTCAGTTTTATACATGTTTTCAGAATTTGGTTAGCTACGTTTTAATTTATCTGATGGTTAAATCTATGTTTTAAGTTTGTGGCCGTGTGATATCCGATAATCCTGGATTATCTCTTGGATTTTTACCTTTTTGACAATTAACCATCTAGTATTCTTGATCCTTTTGTTTACCTGGTAATTTTTTTTTTCACTGTATTTCATTCGCTCCCTGATAATGTCGCAGTAAAGACGAAAGCGCTGGGATTTAAGCCGTATCATGTTCCAGTGGTATTCACTTATATATATATAATAATAAACTATATATATATATATATATATATATATATATTATATATATATATATATATATCTGTAGCCCCCCCAAGCCACCACATCTGTTAACGGGATATTAATCTCGTTATTCATTTGGTAAACGTGTAACTCCGAGCGTCAGGCATACCAACACATAATCTCTCTCTCTCTCTAAGCAACCAGCGGCTCACGACTTTCTTTGTTCTCTCTCTCTCCTCTCTCTTTCTCTCCTCTCTTCTCCATTCTGTCAGGTAATCAAAATGAGAGAGTTGCATTATAAAAATACATTTATTTAACAACGAAAAGATAGTAAATCAATCAAGTCTCACAGACTATCTTAACTCAGTTACCCCAATATTAAAATGTCTAAAATGTAATTAGTCACACCAAATGTCTATTCTCCCATCTGGGACTCCCTGTCCCAATAGGACTCTTGGTCCTCGGTTCCCCCATGGTTCCGCCAGAACCGTCTGTTTCAAAGACACGAGAAACACTCGTAAGTACACATAAGTTTAACAACAAAGTCAAAGATTGGATATTCTTATAAAATGTTAAATAGACAACAAGCTACTCTTTGGCTAAAAATAGTATAACTCACCCATGCAGCCGGAATATTTCACACACAAATCTCATAAAGACACTTTCGCAGAGCACCCTCGGCATCCTGCCTTTCTTCTACAGACGTCTCTAAGCCAAGTCCACAATAGACTTGGGTATGATACATTATCAATAGAAGAGGCGCACACGCACATACGAACGCACACTTCATTAACGCCTCATATTACTGGCTACAACCAGTTTCCCAAAGGCACTTTGAAAAGAGCTCATGAACTGAGGTACATTGACTTGTCTACTATGCAGTTTTATATCACGCCACCCCACAGAAACCATTGATCAGCTTTTCTCGGGTCGTTGCTTCGGCTCTGTTCTCCACATTCCAATAGGTCACAGCGAACATATTGGCAATATATCTCATTAATTATAACCTAGGCCTTATATATATATCTATATATATATATATATATATATATATATATGAGTAATATCACATTGCCATTATTCATATTCATACGTCGAGCTACAAATGTCCTTTAATATCTAATTCGCCCTACCTCGGAATTAAAATATTTTCATATATGTTAATCGAAGGGGAATTTTTTAGTCGATAAGAGATTTGTTGGCTCACGGGCGCGAACCACCGCTTGAGGGTATAAGTTTATGCCGCCTTCGATTAACATATATGAAAATATATTAATTCCGAGGTAGAGCGAATTAGATATTAAAGGACATTTGTAGCTCGATGTATATATATATATATATATATATATATAATTATATATATATATATATAATATATATATGTGTGTGTGTGTGTGTGTGTGTGTGTGCACGCGTGTGTGTGTGTGCACGCGTGTGTGTGTGTGTGTGTATACGTGTACAATCGGCTCTTTCGTGGTAAATGCATTCGTGCTGTATTCAGTTAGAAACAAAATAAAAGCACCCGTTAAAATATCGTATAACCATAGATCGAAGGCATAGATTCTCGGACACTTGCTAGGAAATGACCCTAAGCTGACTGCAAATCATTATGCCTCTTCGTTACCACAACTACGTAAATAGATTCAATGAGATAAAAAAAAATGTACGAAAAATAAAAATCCCCCTTTAACATCCTTATCCTACTTGCCTGCGGATTTTTACGAAAACTACACCAAAAGTTGATCTTTCCATTGGGAACTATTGTTTAGATGAATAGAGTTAAGTAAGTTTAAGGATAATAAAGAACCCTTATGTTGGATGAGTGGCTCCCCTTCGTTTCAAATGTACCTGACTTCAAAAGATGAAATCATACGCACCTTAGCGTTGATTTAGGGACTTTTTTTTCTTTTAAAAAATTTATCAATTTATCTATTATTATAAAAAAATATCTTATTTTTTAGAAATTATCTTATTTTTTAGAAATTATTTTTTATATTAACAATAACAGTATCTGTATATGTAATAAATACATTATTTGAAACAGATAATTATATATCTGTAAATAGAATCCATGACCTGAGGGGTCATTGGTGAATTAGGAGCGTCCTACGTGACTATCAAATCTAGATCACGCTGTGCAATGCCTGCAGTAGCCTGGTTTATGTTTGTTTGAAAACATCATCGATTCATGAATTTGTTAACTTTTCATAACACCTTCCATGGGAAGCGGTTGACCTGTTAACCTGCGCCGGAAACTTGTAACTTCCGAGCCGGCGGACTACTTATGTCTTTTTATGTGAATCGCTGAGATAGCTAGTGTTTCGCTATCGACACGATGCTTTGAGAATTCAGTTCATTTCAAGTTATCAAACGGAACGGTCTCCTGACCGAACTATCTCTCTTGTAATGGAGTTGAGAAATAAAGTTGTTTTTACAGTTATCAACTTCTCCGTTTTAATATCTCCCTTATTCTAAGAAGAATCCACTATACTAAGATACAACGTAGGAGAGAAGAAAAGAAGAACCAGTAATGCTTATGAACAACAGTCATAAGAAAAGACAACCAGTCTTTCGCCAAAGCGGAAGAACTTACATATATACAATTAACAATAATGTATATGTAATCAGTCAATAGTGCTAACAACTAATACAAAGTTAAGCAAGTCATTTGGGAGATTGTGTGAGTACATGTGTACATATAAAAATTCTTAA
>NC_087215.1:63237306-63259806 GCF_015104395.2 Macrobrachium nipponense | reverse complement strand
TGTATATTTTATATATATATATATATATTATATCTATATATATTCATATATATATTACATATATATATACATATATATATAGTATATATATATATATTATATATAGAGAGAGAGAGAGAGAGAGAGAGAGAGAGAGAGAGAGAGAGAGAGAGAGATGAAGCCACAAACACCGCATGATATAGAATTCACTTTACCTTGGGCATAACTAATGCCCAAAGAGAATTATATATGATAATGGTCGAGGACATTAAGTCACTGACATCCTATGTTTCATCCCAGCAGGCATAAATAGATTCAAGAACTGTTATGGGGTTGAGTTCTATATCTATATCATTTCTTTTTTTGTGTACGTTATAACCTACTTAAAGTGTGTTCGATATTAATGGATTTTGTGGTATATTTGAAAATATGAGTAGTATATATATATATACATATATGTATAAATGTATATATATTTTACTTGTATGTGAAATGTATACACATACCGATATGGATATATATATATATATATATATATATATATTATAAACTAAGCCTTAGCCTAGCCTGTTACAGCTTATAATAAGAACATTTAAGAAATATCAATCAATGAAGGAACGTGTAAAACTCAGATCACAAAATATAACAATTTAATAATAGAAATAACAAGCAATTACATTGACATTTACTTTAGTAGAATAGAAAACAATTCGCAAGTTAAACCAACACAATTATATGAACCAATGAACGAACACACAGACAAACAATTAAACAAACACCTGAATTAAATATACCAACGAAACACAAAATAAAAGAAAACACACCGACTTACTTTAACAATAGGAAGATGATTATCCTACACCGTGTATACAGAATATGTTGTCGTTAAGGTAGCCTGAGAGCGACTCTCCCTCTTCAAAATATTACAAGCCAAAGTAAACTAAATGAACGACAAGGATACTTAAATGACGAACAGTAACGAAAAGTTAGGCAAGGATACAAAAGGTCAAAACAGGAAAACAAAGTGTTACAAACCTAGTGGTAAGAAGGAGTACCACTACAAGAATAAATATATACAAGCGACATAATTACAGAGAATGGAGACATGGTATACATATCACACTCCTCCCCGTTGAAGAAATGGCCTATCAGGACATTATAAGGATCATGAAGAGTATTCCAGAAGACTATCAGGAGTTCATGTGGTCCGAGACAGGGCATCCGCAATGCAGTTCTTAGTTCCTTTGATGTAGTGGATGGTAAGTCAAAGTTTTTGCAGAAACAAAGACCATCTGAAAATACGTTGATTTGTTAACCTCGCTCGTCCGAGAAAGGTTAGTGGGTTATGGGTCCGTAAAGATGGTGATCGGGATGTTGGATGAGAAATATATTTCATATTTCTGCAAGGTTAGGATGATTGCCAGCAGCTCTTTTTCTACGGTCGCATAGGAACGTTGGTGTTTTTTGAGTTTGCAGGAATAGTAGCTAACAGGATGCAGCATCTGTGTGTCACTGTTCTTCTGCATCAAGACAGCACCAATGCCAGTATCACAGGCGTCAATCTGTATGATAAAAGGTTGAGCAAAGATCAGAGCAACAAGGACAGGATTAGAGCAAAGTATATTCTTTAGTTGATCAAAAGCTTGTTGACAATTAGAAGACCTACAAATTTATTTTTGGGGCTGGTTAGGTCAATCAAGGGAGTGGCTACTATACTATAATTTTTACAATTTCCTGTAATAGAGGTCAGTGGCCTAGAAATCTTAAAAGACTTTTCCTATTTCTTGGGACAGGGAACTCAACAATAGCACTGATATTTTCATCTTTTGGAACAATTTCTCCACTACCTATGATGTGGCCTAAATACCTAACCTTCCCTTTACCAAATGAGATTTCCCTAAGTGAATAGTAAGTCCAAACTCCTGAAGACGACCAAACAATGCTTTTAGTCGATGGATATGTTCATCCAAGGTGTCAGATGTTCAACAACTATCGTCGATGTACATACGTACCATCAAGATCCTGAATTACACTATTCACCAAGCGCTGGAAGGTGGCGGGGGCATTGGTTAAACCAAATGGAAGCCTCTCATATTGGAATAATCCAAAGGGAGTTATGAAAGCAGATATTTGCTTTGCTCTGTCTGTAAGTGGAATCTGATAATATCCACGCAATAGAATCGATCTGTGATAAATATTTGGCATTACCAATGGCATCTAAAATGTCATCAGTCCCCGTGGTAATGGATAGCTATCTTTGATAGTAACATTGTTTATTTGGCGAAAGTCAGTGCATAACCTTACTTTAACCGTTTGGTTTGGAACTAAAAGACATGGAGACGCCCAAGCTGACGTGCTTCTAGTTGCCAGTCCATTCTTCAGTAAATATGATACTTCCTCCTTCATCCGTTTGCTGCTTTTCCAGGCTGGTCCTGTAATAGTGTTTGACGAATTGGTCGTGTACCCGGCTGTAATTCAATGTCGTGTTCAGCATCGCTGCAACGTTGAGGCACATCCCCACATATACTCTTGTATTTGTGGAATAATTCTGCTAGCTGGCTCCTCTGCTTTCGGGGTAGATGCTGTAAATATACTAGAATATTCTGCAATATTTCCTGGTTAGCAGAGTCTGTCCAAGAAATAAAATCATTAGAGTGATATAAATCTGCATCATGTGGCAATGGGGTTTTACTTTGGTGTGCTGATGCATTATATTTCTTAGAATCTAATACATTAGAGTCTGATAGACAATGCAAAGCAACTGGAGGATTACCATGATATTTCTTGATGAGATTTACATGAAACTAATTGGGTTGACTTTCTTCTGTCAGGAGTACTGATTATATAATTGTTATTATTGACACACTTTCTGAATTATATAAGGACCATAAATTTATGTTGGAGAGGAGAACTAGGAGTAGGGAAATATACAAGTACAAAATCCCCTTCTTTAAACTTACGAACTTTAGTTTTTAGATCAAAGTATTCCTTCATCGCATCTGACGTACTTTTAATTTTAAGTGCAAAATTATGGACTTTCTCAAAATTACATTTCATTTATCGACATACTGCCCTACAGTTCGTTATCTAAGGTATCATTGTTCAACATTTTATCTTTAAGTACTTGTAGTGGCCCCCTAACTTTATGTCCGAATAACATCTCAAACGGTGACATACCTAAGGAATCATTAGGGACTTCTCTAATTACAAATAATATTAAGTCTAAACTCTCATCCCAGTCTGTTCCAGTCTCCATACAAAATTTTCGAAGTAATGATAATTTTGGTCTGATGGTGTCTTTCAAGAGCACCTTGTGATTGTGGGTGATATGGATGCAAGAGTATGTTTTACATTAAATTCCTTTAAAGTTTCATTGAAAAGGTCACTTGTGAAATTAGTACCCCGATCACTCTGTATTTCTTTAGGGAATCCATAAGTGGTGAAAACTTTAAGGAGGTGTTTCACAATATTTCTAGCACAAATGTTACCAAGGGGAATTGCAATAGGGTATCTAGTGGTAGGACAAAGTATAGTCAAAATATACTGATTACCTTTTTTTAGTTTTTTGGCAATGGGCCTACAGTCAATTATGACTTTACTGAAAGGTTCGTGTGTATTACAATTGGTATGAGGGGTGCTTTTGGAATTACCTCATTAGGTTTTCAACTACTTGACAGACATGACACTCTTTAACAAATTCAATTACATCATGTTTCATAACCTGCCAAAAGAAATCATTATGCTATACGGTTTGTAGGTCTTTGAACCTCCTAAATGGAATCTGCTTGATGAGCAACACTCAAAATATTCTTACGTAAAGTTAATGGTACTACAAGTTGTTCTTTATTAGCCCAGGTATCATTAGAGGACAGCTTTCTAGGTCGGTACGAGCTAAACAGACTCCTTTATCAAAGTAATAGCCAGGTACCTTACCTTCCTTAGTGGAAGCTTGTTTAAGTGCATTAGTTAAAGTCACATCTGCTCGTTGTAAGTTTATCAAATCAGAATTAGTACAGGGAATGGTTGTCTTTACTATATCTGGGACACCTTCATTCACGCTTGTTTGGCTTTTTGCCCTAGTTACGACACCACAAATCTCAGTCCTGGTCACATTGATCGGTCTCTACTTCGGTCTCTACTTCCTCAAATGTCATTTTCACCTAAGTCACTAATGAAAATTATTTTCTTTAATTACATGTTCAAAGATATCCAAATCATTAGAGTTATTATCCATTGGTGGCTTGATACAAAATAAGGTTAGGTAAAGTTAGTTGACCAGCTAAATCATTCCCAAGTAATACTTGAAACATCATGTACAGGAATGGTGTGTTGATAACAGCAATCTTTACTTTACCAGATACATATTCACAGTTTAAATTGAGCTCTGCTAAAGACAAACTTAGTGTGACTTAAATCCCTAAACTAGTACCTTTTCATCAAGCAAAAGAAATTGTAGGCACTGCACTATGTAAAATCATGCTTTGGGTTGACCCAGTATCACGTAAGATTCTTACTTTAACAGGAGTACCATTGGGAATTGTTACTGTACCCTCTGAAATATAATTAGCAAACAAGGCATCACTTTCAGGCGTACTACAATGCATAGTTCCTTTACCTTTTACGCTAATTTACTGTCTTTATATTTACCAACATCGGGGTAGGACAGCCGAGAGCCAAAAAACTTAGATTTCTTACAGGTTGGGTTTTTACATTCATTTATGTCATGACCTTGTTGTTTTACAATATGAACAATATTTAACACCCTCTTTCTCACCACTGAACCCTGTTGGCTTTGCCTTGCTTTACAAACATCTCAGTACCTTTGTGTGTTTTGTGTATCAAGAAAATGGTCAGCTAAGATAAGCAGATTTCTTTAAATCCTCTTCCTCGCGGTCAGCAATATGCATTCTAATATTTTTGTGGCAGTTTTCTCATGAATTCTTCATCACAATCAGGTTAATGAGTTCCTCAAAATTATTAACATTGGCAGCCTTAAGCCATTTATGAAATAATCTTAGTTTTCATTTGCAAATTCATACCAAGTTTGAGCATTTGATTTAATGTATTGTCTAAATCTTTGTCTAAGACCCTTGGCAGTTACCATGTATGCATCTAAAATAGCTTGCTTAACTACTGTATAATTTCTTTCCCCTACCAAATTACTAACCACTATAGCAGCCTTACCCTGGACGGATTTGGATTTAAGTAACCAAACCCATTGATCTACTGGCCATTTCATATTTGAGGCAATATCTTCGAAATTACGGAAGGAAGGCATCTACATCGGTTTTCTGTAAATTCAGGGACTAACTTTAAACTCTTAGTCAAGTCAAACTTGAGTGGTTGATTAGATTCTAGGGCCATTATTCTACTATGTTGTTCTATACTAATCTACTTTTTTTCAATTCTATATTCTGAGTTAGCTAGCTCATGATCTAATCTAGCTTTCTCCATTTCTAGGTCCATACCTTTTCCTTTCTTTATCTATCTCTAACTTTTGTCTCTCTACTTCTAACTTTTGTCTCTCTCTCTCCTTATCTGCCTCTAATTTTTACTTGTTCTAACTGTATGGCTAACCTCATATGCTCAACGTCTGAGCTTTCTTTCTTAGCATCAGGAATTTCCTAGCCTCGTGTTCTTCTACAATTTCCTCCTCTATAATATATTCTAAAATGGCATTTTTTATGTCATCTTTCCTGTCTCTTGAACTAGCAGTTACTTCAAACTTAGCTGCCAAAGAAAGCCAACAATTCACTCTTTTTTTTAGCATATACTATAGTGTTGAGTTTTCCTTAGGGTCACTGAAAAATGCGTCTACTGAAAACATTGCGACTGAAAATCCACAAGAGAACGTAGCAAAGTCAACGAGAAGTGTTCCCAATGCATAAACAATTACAGAATACGTATATATATCACGTGATGTAATACTGAACTATTCTTACTTTACGCAAGTCGGGTAAGAATAAATAAGTTATAATTACTGGTACGAAAGAAGCAAAAATGAAAAAGTTAATACTTACCTTGATAAAAGGAGTAAATATATTACCGGTACAAACTGTACGAATGATGCTTCGAATAGCAGTAGATACGGAAATGTCAGGCCAGTCAAACTCCAAACCTACTCTATTACACGGCGCTAGGTAATATATGCCATAATGTCATAAAGACGAAGTTTCAAAATAATATTTCTCCCAAAACTATTTGAAACAGGCAAACCAATGTAAATGAACTCTGTTACTTTCTACATTAACTTAGATACGACCGCAGCTATAATAGCGATGTCCGAAAACATGAATTGGAATGACTTAAATGTCGAGAGAAATCGCTATAAGAATAAATAGGAGAAAGAACCCACGCAACATACTGAATAAATCTATTCGATAATCACATGTATAAAAATTTAAATTATCGTACGTTGGAACATTCACGGTGACTTGACTGTCAGTACTTTGGTAGTTTAATCAGGTGTGTTTACTTGTTTAAGATCCCGGTCAGGCCCCCAATTATTATAAACTAAGCCTTAGCCTAGCCTGTTACAGCTTAATAATAAGAACATTTAAGAAATATCAATCAATGAAGGAACGTGTAAAACTCAGATCACAAAATATAACAATTTAATAATAGAAATAACAAGCAATTACATTGACATTTACTTAGTAGAATAGAAAACAATTCGCAAGTTAAAACCAACACAATTATATGAACCAATGAACGAACACACAGACAAACAATTAAACAAACACCTGAATTAAATATACCAACGAAACACAAAATAAAAGAAAACACACCGACTTACTTTAACAATAGGAAGATGATTATCCTACACCGTGTATACAGAATATGTTGTCGTTAAGGTAGCCTGAGAGCGACTCTCCCTCTTCAAAATATTACAAGCCAAAGTAAAACTAAATGAACGACAAGGAATACTTAAATGACGAACAGTAACGAAAAGTTAGGCAAGGATACAAAAGGTCAAAAACAGGAAAACAAAGTGTTACAAACCTAGTGGTAAGAAGGAGTACCACTACAAGAATAAATATATACAAGCGACATAATTACAGAGAATGGAGACATGTATACATAATATCACAATATATATATATATATATATATATATATATATATATATGTGTGTGTGTGTGTGTGTGTGTGTGTGTGTGTGTGTGTGTGTATTTATAACTGAATCACGAAAGTTTGGAACGTGATAAATGCATGAATAAAGGTTGTTTATCTTTCCTTCGTGGCTTATACTTTTATATATATCTCTAATATATATCTCTATATCTCCTATAATCATCTCTATATCTCTTATCTCTCTATATGGCTATATCTCATATCTTATATCCTTTATAGGTTCTATATCTGATATTCTATATAGAATATGCTTGATATTAATATTATATCTAATATCTTATATATCGTTATATATATCATATCTAGTTATATATGCTGTATCTATAGTATGATCTATATATATCTATATTAATGTCTATCTATTATATGATCTTTATTATATCTTGATATCTATATCTAATATCTACCTATCTATATCTATATCGATATATCTGAGAGTAAATCGATATCTATATCTAATATTTCTATATCTTATATATTTCTATATAATCTATATATCTAAGGATATCTATATATGTAATATATCTAATATGTTCTATATATCTATATATTTGTATATTTATATCTATATATTTAATATCTAATATATTATCTATCTATATATATTATAATCTATATATTTAGTGGGGTGTGGGGGGAGATCTATTATTTAATAATCCTATATATTTATATCTATATATTTTTATATCTATTGTAATATATATAGTGTATATATAGATATGTAGTATATAGATCTGTATATATATATATATGTATTATAGATTCCAATATATATATATATAATTGCATATTAATATATAATTATAAATATTATATAGTATAGATATATTACCATATGTCACTAGAATAGATCCACTAAGGATTTTAGTTGTCGAAGGATCTACTCCCCCAGACTATTCCGACCAGCTCTACAATAACAAAATAACGAAATATAACCCTTGCAAGCAAATCAACGGTAAACACGGGTAAAAAATAAATCAAATTGTGAAAATCACACCTCAAATAAACTAAAATGCGGAAATCACATCATGAATACGTGATTACATGCCAACAAGAACGTACATTATTATAATTCAACATCTTTTAACGATTAAAGTAAGGCTAAAAAATATAATGATATACCTATTCAAACAATTACAAAGTTAAACAAGGTCTACCATAACGAACATAACCTTACAACAACAAAATAATATCATTAAGTGGATAAACTTAAAACCCACGTAAATATTTAAGAATATAGAGCCTTAATTTTTAAATAGGATATGAGATTTGGATAATTACTTTAAATAATTAAATATATTTTGACCTCCAAACCTAAATCGCTAAATATGACACAAACATAGAAGGACTTACGGGGTTTAAGAGGCTATATTCTTAAGTAGTCGATACAGTAGTCTTCTGTCCAAAGAGTGGGGGTAATGATGACGGTTCCCATAAGGGCGAAGACACAATCCACGATGTTGATGAGGTAGTAAATCGTTGTCGCAGAGCGGGACGAAGAAATTAAATCACTCCATGGCTGGTTATAAAATCCTTGATAAATTCTCCATTAAAAAAAAAAAAAGCAGCCAAATTATGTAAAATGATGATGAGCAGTTAATATAAGTCCATGGCCTATAACTGCTCCACACTTTATATAATGAGAGTTGTTAAACGACTGCCTTTCCTCCATCAAGTTTTCCTCAAGGTAAATACTCTGCTGATTTTTTTCCAAGGATCTTCAAACTGGAAGATAAAGTAAAACTGGACAGCAGAGCCATCTATTGACATAAACAACCTCTAGACTCCCTTGCCTTCTAAATGTTTTAAATAAATAGCAAAAGAGGCTAGAGGCAAAAAAATAATACATTAAATATATAATATAGGCAATAATAAATTTAAAATCATGGAATGAAATTTATTTCACACTCCAAGGGGGGGGATTCAAATTTTTTAATTTTATACAACAAATTTGAATCAAAGAAAAATTAAAAAACCATCACCAAATCTCAATTATTCATGTCTGAAAGGATAGCCTTAGTTTTAGCCATACTATCAACCGCGGCTTTTCTTTTAACCTATTTACAACTAATGGGTTCCTATCACAGATATCAATATCACCCAGATCTTCAGTTTCGCAGTAAATCAAAATTGGAATGAGAGACGTAATATGACGTTTTACAAGTTCTCTAGTAGCTCCCTTCAACACTACTGCACCTGTAACTTCATTTATATCATTAACAACAACATCCCTCACAACACCCATTGGATAACTGACCGGTTTCATATTAGACTCTTTTAAGAACACCACATCTCCAACTTTAAGCTTATTATGTGTGACGGGTCTATACATATCCTTATCTTTAGTAGCCTGATAAATCAAATCTTTAACAAATTCAGAGTGATACAGATCAATTAACTTCTGTTTAACTTTCCCAAGTTCCCGATAACCATCTACAATATTACCCACATTATTTCCTTTGGCAAGCCGAGCAGGATCATCATCAACATCATGTAACTCAGGAATAATACTAACAGAAGGCAAACTTCGTCCATGTATCAAAATTTTTGGTGTTATAGGATCAGGAATCTCATCACCCATGGTATCTCTAAGGGCTTCCTTGAAAGCAATGGGACGCTTGTTAAGCAAATGTACAGTCTGGCCAACAAAACACTCAAAATCTCTTAAATCCAAGACAGGTTTATGTATAGAACTGTAGAGCAACTTTTTAGTGAGTTTTAACCAAAGTTTCCACCAAACCCTCCCAATTTTTTTTTTTTGTTTTTGCATCCTTTGAAGTTACTGTTTCAAAAAACTTTTATTGGCTTAAAACATTGTTTTGATGGGAAGTAGCTTTGAACATCAGATCGTTCAAAAAACAAAAATTGGTGATTAAATTTGCGCCAGCAACTATCTGTGAACCCAAATCAGACAAAACTAACTGTGGGATACCATATTCAAAGCAGTGCATCTGAAGAGAGCGTAAAAATCTAAACAAAGTTTCAAATTAATTGCTCTCGTCCAAAAGCAAGTCAAACACAAAAGCCATACTTTACTTTTCTTGCCATTTACTTTAACATAATATGGTCACAAATGGTCAACAAAAATATAACTAAATGGAATTTTAGGAGGATTAATTCTAAAATCACGATAACTACTCTGATTCAGTTTAACCGTTCGTCCATTAAATCTTTTACATTGAATGCAACCCTTGAGGATATTCTTAACTACCGAGAAATAATGAGGATTCCAGAACTTTTTTCTCATTTCTGATAACAATGACCAAACTTCTGATGCATATCTAAAACAATCAAATTAGTTAATTTACTATCTTTGTGCAAGAGAATAGGAAAATGCAAGTAATTATCCTGTTTCCAAATTTATCCATATAGATATTCAGTTGAGCCACAATATTTGGAACAGCCATAAACCGTTTATCACCACTTTCAAAATAAGCAAAAACTTCAGGAAATCCAAGACCTTGTTCCACCCTAATAACATTCTTCTAGGCTTCAGGATACAAATTTACTTCAGGGTAGTTAAAATTCCCAAACCTATCAGGATATTTAACCTTCAATTTAAGTTTGATGTTATGAATAAACTTCAAAACACACAAGTTTACTCTAACAAGACGTTTAAAGTCAGAAAATCTATCCAAAGGTATCAAATGCTCTCCTCGATTCCCAGTTTTTGCCTTTCAATCAGAGGGAGCAATACCAATCATAACATTGATTGGGTCAGCCTTTGCTAGAGGGTTAGGAACAATGACCTCCATGATTTCAGGTTTATTAACTTCAGCTGCCAAACATTCATCAGCAAGACTCGGGGGGCCCAGTAAAGTAAGTAGTTTTCAACAGTTGCTTATAAGAAACACATCTTGTGATGCAGTCAGCAAAATTCATAACTCCACTAACAAATTTGTATTTCAAAGGGTTTTCTTCACAGAGTTTACTTACCTGATTTAAACGATTTAATATGAAAGTGCTGCTTTTGTTCATTTTTTCCAACTTAGTCACATAACCATTAATCCAACTCAAAGAAACTAAACTATCTTTGCATAATACCAACTCACAAATATTGACAGGCTTCACACACAAAGGACCAGACAACTCTCTCTTCAATTCAATCAATGTTTTTGTTCATAGAAAAATGGCCTGAAATTCTAATGATGGAATACTTTTACCTTCCAACTGCTTATTTACAATTCTGTTTTTAGCCAATACAAAACTTGCCTGCTTTGTCTCAGTATCCTGAATAAAGACGACTACTCCATACATTAGTTTTACTACTATCAGTATAAGCAATCAATCTATAACATCCATTCCTATCTCCAATTAATCTAGGAATAGATAATTCAGGAGTTGAATTCAGCTGCTTTACAATATTGCGCCACTCACGGACTTTATTCTCGGGAAGCTTAGTGTCCCAACCAAGTAGCTTATCTGTTTGCAATTCATGCATGAAAATACGAGTCCTATTCAAAATGGGACCATTAATATTATAGGGGTCGAAATTTGAAGCAATAGATTTGAGAACAAGTCTGTTAGTATCAGCTGAAATTTCAAGATTTAGCTTTTGTGTCAAAAGGCTATCAGCTTGTCTGTTCCATCTCAACCCAAACAATTTAACTGTATCTGGAACACTTTCAGGCAAAATGTCATTAATTTCATCTTGTATGTTCTGGTTGTTAGTAACAAACTGTTGTAGTTCAGATTTATATGGTGCAAATATACTATTCAAATGATCAAAGGCAAACTTCAAGTTACCATAATCATTCGCAGTCACAGCACCGTTATCCATGTACATCAAAGCATATATTAGCTTCTTTAATTCTCTAACTGGTTCAGAATCATGTTCAACATCAATCATCAGAATTTTATAGAGAGCAACCATTAACAATGTTGGACTACATCTTAGTCCAAAACTTAACCTCGTATTCTTGTACACCTCTAGAGTAAAGTCTCCCTTACTAACATTCTCAAACCAAAGAAACAAAAGTTTATTCTGATCAACTTCATTTAAAGCTATCTGCAAAAAAGCCTGTTTAAGATCAAAACAAAACAAATACTGGTCAAATCTTAAATGCAGCAATGCTATAGAAAGTTTCTGGTTAATACAAGGACCCGGCCACATTGCCAGGTTATGACTAATTGAAGATCCATTTGGTGTCTTCTCACACAAATTTGACAAAAATACCATCCTACATTTATTGGTTTCACGACTCAACTTAAAAACACCCATATGAGCCATAAAACTATGTCCTGGATGTTCCTGGATAAACTGATCAAGATTTGGAATTTTTTCATTGATGCCCTGACTTTCTTGCGTCTTGACATTATCATCCATTAACTTGAGATACTCCTCATTTTTGAGGAGTTTCCGTAAATTAGAACTCAAAATTTGTTATGCAAGGTTAAAATTCCTTCCCAAAAGATGAGCAACTCTGCCATTCCACAACAAAGGCATAATCAACCTACCATCAGTGTTCCTGATAGTATTATTGAGCAAATATTTAATCAAGCCTTCATTTATTTCAACCGTGTCATCACACAAATCTATGCTATCCTTATGCAAAATATTAGAACAATGTTCTTCCAGAACTCTAACAGCAGCTCTATCAAGTTCCTCATCTTCAAGAGTACAGTCACTACTAATGCAAACATTGGAATTGCTTCCCACAAGGTCACCTTGTCCCCATGCATCACTGCACGACACCATTGAATATCCCAAACCATCCAACGATAATTCAGCCCCAGGATCCCCAACTTCTCTAACATTAGAACACAAGCTTATTAGCTTATTTGCATGAACAGAAAGATAAGGTAAATTATTAAACATCCTCTCTATATCCCTTGTTAGCATGACTCCCAGCCCTGTTTGGAGATACACAGAAGGATCACAAAGACCAAACCTAACAGTCTGCCATGATACAATGAACAGCATTGGCTCCCAAAACCAAATCAATATTCATTATTTCATCAGAGTTATCAATGAGTTCTTCATCAGCTAATATATACCCAGCGTTAATAAAACTATTTACAATCTTACTTAAACCTGGATATTTCAAATTAATGTTTATTTCTGGGATGCACATAGCTTGAACTGTGTGAAAATCATCACCAAATTTAATATTTACTTCAATCAGCTTAACTTGATAAGTCTTCGGGCCATTAAATCCATTGATGATCAATTCAAGGTTTTCTTTAAGAACTAAATTTCTGACCCCTTAAACAATGAGCTGAAATAAAAGTAGCCTGACTCCCGCTATCATTAAGCCCTCTAAAGCGTTTACCATTACTAAATTTACAGGAAAATGTAGGCAAAATAGAATTAATACCACCATCACAGTGTAAAAATATCAGGCTATTCAGTGTGTGCTTTGAGTAATCACTTGAAACAGCAGAACTGGTTGTAGGTTTTGATTCCTCAGCTCCCTTAACCAGGTTATTCCCCTTAACATCGGAGGGACACAAGAAGACAAAATGCCAACCTTTACAGAGAAAACAACGTCTTGCAAATTTAAATTTATATGAAGACTTATCATGAGCAAGACTTGCGCATTTCACACATCCTTTCAACAAATTTAATTTGTTAATTTTGTCTTTAGCACTTTGATACTTAGAACATTTATTTATAGGATGCCTTTCTTTACCTTTAACATCGCTGCAAACTGTACAAATTTCAAATGGATTAATTTCCTCAAATAAGGTTACTTTACTGGCCAAATTGATAACATTTGATTTCTTGTGCAATTTTGGAGATGAAACGTTAACATCGGCTCGACTTTTCCTAGCCTTATATGACTGTCTTGCACATTCATATCGTTCATTAGCATAAAAAAATCTAGTAACAATTTCATCAAGACCAGGGTGTGTTTGATTAGTTGCTTGTATCAGCTGATTTTTTAAAGTCTCATTCAAACCTTTCAAGAAGAAATACTGCATCACATCATCAACAGTTATTTTCAAAGTTTTAAATGCCTCTTGAAATTTCCTAATGTTGCTAATGTACTGAAATGGTTCCGAATCATAACTTAATGTCATGGTAGACATCTGGGAAATAACATTAAACTTCTGAGTTATGGCGGAAGCAAAAGCTGATCGTAAAAGGGCTGTAGCACAAGAGTAAGTTTGTTTATCAGCTTCTAAAAAGTCAATTAAAAAGGAAGCTTTACCCGATATTTGCTGCTTCAATAGCAGCAATTTATCATAATCCGTGTATGAAAACTTACTAACAGTTTCCTCAAATTGTCTTAAAAACAACTCTAAACTTTCACCTTCTGTACTACAAAACACAGGCAATGGTGATGTCGGACTCCTTAGCAAACTGCGCGAAACCTCAACCAAATTACGGGTGTCTGTGGCAACTGGAGCTTCCAAGATACACAACATTTCAATTATTTTGTCCTTATACTCCTGAATGTTATCATATTCTCTTTCCAGAACAGACTCATCTTCAGTATCTAACCAAGACAACGATAAAATCTTGTTATCCAACACCAGCAATTCATCACGAAACCCTTTAAACTTTAAAATTAACGCAGCCTTTTGAGAAGAAGACAAATCAGCAAAGTCACGTATACTATTATAAGACTTAGTTACTTGAGCCCTAATAACGCCTCTATTAGCTTTCAAAAAACTTAATTCTTTAGCCATTTCAGGTGGTGATAAATAAGTACACTAAACAATAATATGCAAAATAATGTAAAATTAGTAAAAGAAATTAAGAGCAACAAAACCCTCCTTCTCTGCGACTAAGATCTACTTATGAATTATGCTAACCTAAGACTACTAATCTCAAGTCCCTGTTCGGGCGCCATGTCGAAAATAATGAATGCTGAAGGCAGGCATGGCACACAGGGCTAATAAACAACAACAATAAAATATTAACATTTATTTACAAAACGTATAACGATCTTCAACGTTTAAATAAGACTCTAGCACCAATGTCACTAGAATAGATCCACTAAGGTTTTTAGTTGTGGAAGGATATACTCCCCCAGACTATTCCGACCAGCTCTACAAAATCTGTGAAATAACAAAATAACGAAATATAACCCTTGCAAGCAAAGCAACGGTAAACACGGGTAAAAAATAAATTAAATTGTGAAAATCACACCTCAAATAAACTAAAATGCGGAAATCACACCATGAATACGCGATTACATGCCAACAAGAAAATACATTATTATAATTAAACATCTTTTAACGATTAAAGTAAGGCTAAAAAATATAATGATATACCTATTCAAACAATTACAAAGTTAAACAAGGTACTACCATAACGAACATAACCTTACAAAAAAAAAATAATATTATTAAGTGGATAAACTTAAAACCCACGTAAATATTTAAGACTACAGAGCCTTAATTTTTAAATAGGATATGAGATTCGGATAATTACTTTAAATAATTAAAGATATTTTGACCTCCAAACCTAAATCGCTAAAAATGCCACAAACATAGGACTTCCGGGGTTTAAGAGGCTATATCCTTAAGTAGGCGATGCAGTAGTCTTCTGTCCAAAGAGTGGGGGTAATGATGACGGTTCCCATAAGGGCGAAGACACAAAATCCACGATGTTGATGAGGTAGTAAATCGTTATCGCAGAGCGGGACGAAGGAATTAAATCGCTCCATGGCTGGTTATAAAATCCTTGATAAATTCTCCATTAAAAAAAAAAACAGCCAAATTATGTAAAATGATGATGAGCAGTTAATAAAAGTCCATGGCCAATAACTGCTCCACACTTTATATAATGAGAGTTGTTAAACGACTGCCTTTCCTCCATCAAGTTTTCCTCAAGGTAAATACTCTGCTGATTTTTCTCCAAGGATCTTCAAACTGGAAGATAAAGTAAAACTGGAAAAGGCAGCAGGAGCCATCTATTGAACCAGTAAACCAACCTCTAGACTCCCTTGCCTTCTAAATGTTTTAAATAAATAGCAAAAGAGGCTAGAGGCAAAATAATAATACATTAAATATATATAAAGGCAATAATAAATTTAAAATCATGGAATGTAATTTATTTCACAATATATATATATATATAATATATATATATATATTATATATATATATATATATATATATATATATATATACCTTTATTAATTTTCGTTTAACTGCTGATTTCTTAGGTAATGCCAGCTGTACCTGTATATCTCTCTAGTGTTGAAAAATATAACTGTTTTATGCCCCTGAGCCAACATATTATAATTTTTTAGTAATCGCCTTGGTATTTTGTGAACTAATTTATTGATGTTTACACTAAATGAACATTGTTAACTGAGGAAACGGTAAAATATGAACAGAACCTCATTCTTTGAAAGAAAGAAAAAAAAAAAAATTTTTAAATTTGCCAATTCATTTTTTTTCAGTCGAAGTTGTAATCAAAGGAGAAACAGCCGACACGAAAACAAATTCCAAATCAATTTCACCATTAGTCAAATAGCAATTTATTATAATTGCAAGCTTTCGTCTGAAAATTTCGGGGTTCCTTTTATTATAGCAACTTGGCAGTCAGTGGAACGTGATTTATATAGCATTTAATTTTCACGGAACGTAAACATAATTTTTTAAAGCTTTTAGATTTGCACCTACACTTCTGATACCCTGGCATGGTGCCATCTTGATAAACTCATCTTCGTTCATAATTATTCTCTGCTGAAAGCTGAATGGTAAATTGTTACATAAATCCACTGCCTCACAACGTCAATATTTGTCCCTTTGTCGCTAAACCAATCATCCAATTAAAAATAAGCACACCAACTTAATATGAGCGAATGTCTTTGTTCGTGTGCGTCCGGCAACCTCATCGTCATTGTACATCCTTCATCTGCTTTGAGATGCGTAGGACTATACTAATACAGATTTTTCATATTGTTTAGCCTGTATCTCTAAACCGGACGTACTTCATTCCCACTGATTTGGTCATTGTATCAATCAAGATTTTGCTGATTGTGCAAATCATCTTTTGTTGATTGTACAAATCAGTATACTATATATATATCATATATATATATATATATATATATATAATACTATATTATGTATCATATTTATTATATATATTTATATTATGTTTATATGTCTATATATTATACATACATCTGATATATAATTGTATATTATATACATACATACATACATACATACACCGGAACTAAGCATGCCTATAAATAAGAGAGAGAGAGCCTTACCTTACCTTACAGACCTTACAGACCTTACAGGGTGAGAGAGAGAGAGAGAGAGAGAGAGAGAGAGAGAGATTAAGCATTTTATAAACAACGCAGAATCTCTCGTTAATTCTTAAAAAAAAAAAAAAAAAAAAAAAAGCCTCTGGGCTCGTGCTTAATGAAGTCAGCACCGTGCGTGCAGATGAACGCTGCTGAAACCCGCTTAGAATAATGGAGATGAGAAGGAAGTAAGAGGAACGTGAGATGAAAAAAAAAAAAAAAAGAAGAGCTGACCTCACATTAATTCTTTGCTTCGCTCCCTCTCTCTGTTCAAGAACATATCCTAAAGGTACAGTTCATTAAAATAATTGATAGCCGCTCCAAAAGCCCCGGCTTCCTTTAGGAGCCCTTGGCTTCTCTCCGGCCCCGCTATTGATTCCCTAAAGTAAAACCACAAGTTATGAGAGAGACGGATGTGTGTTGGTTTTCCTCAGATAAAACCAACAGTTTTGATAAAGAGGATTTATGCTTAAATAGTAAACCGTAGGTTGTGAGAGGTTTTAATTGTTTTTTTTTTCTTTAAATGAATTCACGCATTATATTATTATTTTAATAAAAGTAAAACAAGTTTTTGGGGTGGTTTTATTGGTTTTCTTAAAACAAAACCACTCGTCGGAACAGTTGTGTATTTCCTAAAAATAGACCGCATTTTATGACGTTCTATTCATTTTTTTTTTCTTCAAAACAAAACAAAACTTTAAAATAGAGCTTTAATGTCCTAAATTTAACTCCCCTCTTATTTGACAGTTTTTCATCTGAAAATTAAACCACTCACTAGAATAGTTTGTCTTGGCTAAAAATTAAACCGCACATTAATTTTTCAAAATAAAACTCCAGATTTCTTGAGAGGATTCAATTGATTTTATGGAATAAAAGCCACATTTTATGAAAGAAGTGTATCGATTTGTAAGAGTAACTTTAAGAAAAAAATAAACAAATGCATACGTTAAGAGATGATTTTATAAATCTAGTATTTTCATTCTTATGTTAGGTTGTAAAACCTCAAAAATGCTTTAGAGGGGAAACCAGTCATTTGTTAGTATGCTTTACGAGCATCGAAGTCTGTATGTGTTGTGTTTTAGTGTGCGCGTATGTTAAAGACGGATTTGAAACCCGTTTAGTGTTTGTATTTCAATTGCATCCTAGCTTGTATGTGCGTGTTTATATTCGAGACAAGTTTCTCTCTCTCTCTCTCTCTCTCTCTCTCTCTTCTTTCTCTGTCTCTCATCGTCTCTCTCTCTCTCCTCTCATCTCTCTCTCTCTCTCTCTCTCTCTCTCTCTCTCTCTCTCTCATTCATCCTTTGATGGAGGCTAAGCTGATATGCGTCAGACGTAATTAAATTTCTCGGAATGTCTTTTTAAAACGTGAATGAAAAATGAAATATTAACGTAACTCGAGTTATAGAAAGTCTTCTCGGATATATACGAAGTCTTTTCTATAGTCTATAAAAAGGCTCTCTATATTCCGTAAGAAATCTTTAGTTTTCTCAACTCAATGGTAAATAGATGAAGCTTATGTTTCTTCTTCTTCTTCGTCTTCTTCTTTTTTTCTTTTAGAGGAGTTGTATAAAGTATTCCACTTCGGAGAACAATCTTGTTGTTGCATAATGTCTTTTTTCGATAGGAAGTGGAAACAGTTTTTATAATTAACAGAAAGAAATTTTCAGGAATGAGAGAGAGAGAGAGAGAGAGAGAGAGAGAGAGAGAGAGAGAGAGAGAGAGAGAGAGAGTCATTCAGGGAAAGCATTAAACTATTCGACAGTTTTTTTTATCACTATCGCATATTCATTGTACTAGATTAGTTGAATTTTGTTAATTGCAATTAATTAGCCAATCAAGTTCTAGATGGTAAACCACGTTAGAAGATCTAGTTACGTTACATCCGATGGTTACGGGGTTTCCTGGAATATAATGTGTTGTTTCACTTTATATACGATAAATTTATGAAGTGCTAATGTAATTACATACTCTGGCATTAAGTGAGTATATGTCCATACGAAATGCAGCGAAACTTGGCTAACGAGATAAAAGTGGAATCACAGTAATCTTCCCTCCTTTTTCTTCACACGAAATCGTCCCCCGTTTTCATTATTCATGAGATAAAAGTTAATGCCCACTTCAGTAAAGATGCAATATTTAGTCTGCAGTCCTACATCTCTTTGCTATGTTGTTGATAAATGAACGTTAAAACAACAGTAATCTTACATATCTTCGCTGCGTTACTGATTAACAAAAGATTAAAACAACAATATGATAAATAAAGATTAAAACAACAATCCTACATCTCTCCGCTATGTTGTTCATAAATAAAAGATAAAAGCTACAATAATCCGACATCATCTCTCCTGTATTGTAGATCAATAAAAGACGAAGTAAATTGTAACTGCCAATGCAAAAGAAACAATTCTGAAAGAGTGGGGCGAATTTTGATAAATGAAAGATAAAATCAACAATATTCCCGCATCGCTCCGCTATGTTGTCGATAAATAAACGACGAAGCGAATTTTAACTGTCAGTGCTTAATAAGGACCAACTCTGAAAGCTTGAGCTGAATTTCGCGAATTTCGCCCATAATCCCGAAGCTCGTCGTATTCCAGCATTCCACAAACAAACAAAAGATGGCGAGATATATCGGAGCACTCTACTAGTAGGTGTCACTGCATAGCAAAGCAGCTCGCGAGAATAAATCATGTGGGGGGGGGGGGGGTGATTCTCAGGAATAAATTCTCGGGAATATAAATCGGCTGTTACATCGCGTCAAAGACACTTCGGCACAGTGTCTTGTTCTCCTCTGCATTTCTTGCAATATTCCCCTGAGGCGAACAGCATCTTTCTCTGCACGACGCAGAGGTGGCTAAGAAATAAGACATATTTTACCATATTAAACGCACAGTTTTCTGTTTTCAGTTACGCAGAAGAGCAGAGAATGGGGCATTTTATTAAAGTCTAAAACTGGCGGCTACAAAAGATTACTGAGAATTAGAGCTACAAAAGTGTTTGGATGTGGAATTCTGAAGAATTGCATTTTCATGCTATTTATAAACACAGATGTTGAATATAGACTGACAGAGGGAACTTCGTAGACGTGTGAAAGTAGGAAATGTAATTTTATATGTATATATATATATATATATATATAGTATATATATAGATATATATATATATATATATATATATATATATATATTATATATATACATATATACATACACGAATGAGCTTGGTACATGGTCTTTAATTTTCTCCTTTTTAGGGTTATCTACACACATATATATATCCATATATATATATATATATATATATATATATATATATATATATATATATATATATAGAGAGAGAGAGAGAGAGAGAGAGAGAGAGAGAGAGAGAGAGAGAGAGAGAGAGAGAGAGAGAAGAGAGAGAGAGAATCCTTTTTCTACTTTCGAAACACGTCTGACACTAAACGCTATTTGATATTAATAAATCAAAATCCAAAAAATGAAAGAAATGAAACTGGTATACCAGAACTGCATACTTCCCTGGAAGTACAACAACGGAACCTAAAACGATAACGAAAGCCAACCAGCGAACAAAAGATAGAAAAGAAATGGAGAAAGGAAACGAATGACGCGAAACTTAAACTAAAAATGGTTATAAAATGATGATAAATAAAAAAAATTTAGGGTGATTAGTGAAAAGGATAATCATGAAACGGAGTGAGAGCTGAACCACATCCATCTACGGAAGCGTTAAAGAGAGAGAGAGAGAGAGAGAGAGAGAGAGCGAGGAAAAGAACAGCAGCCAACGTCTTTGGGAAGGCAGAACAAATAGTTGCGAAGGACCGCAAATATTCCGGGAGGTCCTCTTTAAGTTTTATTTGCATTTCAGGCTCTGCAATCCAAATGTTGTGAATTTTCAGCCTCCCGTTTCTGTAGTTCAATATCGTCCTTTTTTCTTTTTTTTCTTTTTTTTTGTGCGTCTTTTCTGATGTTTATCCTCTCCCCCTCCCCCGTCCCACCCACCTACGACGAAGTGACGCTGACGTCGTCAGCTCCATAGCGTCAGGATGGGCTGGCTGACGTTGTCCAGGTAGGACAGAGATTGTGAAATGCGGACAGGAAAGAATAACTCTTCAGAAATGTATCAGGGACGTGGCTATTTACCCTGATACATGCACTCTGTTTATCTTTATCTTTTTACAAACACGCCATGTATGGGTACGACAACAATTATTAATTTTTGTCTTGCGTTCCTGTTGTACATTTTTTTTTTTTTTTGCTCCCTTCAAATACAGATTGTATCGGAAATGTCGTTGGATCCTAATACTCTGTTAAAAATAGTGTATCAGTGCCGTCAAAGGTATATAGTACAATATTTGCCCTTCTTTTTCATTTCTTACGTTATGCACGAATTTTGTGATAAACATTAGGGTAATTCCGGGATAGATGGCCATGCGGGAGAGATGGCCCATCGATGTATTTCCTGCATTATTCACCATATGAATCTGCCGCTCTCTCAGTAGTGAGTGCACTGTTGACATGGACGGTTGATGTCGAAAAACCATAAAAAAACATCGCAATTGTGAGTATTTTAGATAAAATCTGTTCTCTTACTGTGAATAATTTTTGCTGCCATTGTACAAATGCTAAAAGATTATATATTTTAGTGAGCTTGACCTCTGAAATATATCATAATAAGCAAGTTGGAGTTCTCTGTACATACCTGCCTCATATGAAGTGGTACAAAGCCAAACATCGTTGTTTGTGTGCTATGGCCATCTCTCCCTTAAAAATGGGAGAGATGGCCATCCTCGAAGAGTTATTTTTGTAGAAAAATGCAGTTATGTGTTTCCCTTTTTTCAGATGCCAAATAAGTACATATCAAAGCCTGGTAGTACTCGTGGGAAATGGAGTGAGAAGGGGCTCCAAGAAGCTATTGAAGCCACCAAAAAGGGTACATATGTGCGTTAAGCATTAAAGTTATTTAGTATACCACGAAAGACACTGGAACGAAGATTGAAAACTGGCAATGCAGCAAAAGGATTGATGGGACCAAGTTGTTCACTAGGCTTGGATAATGAAGAGATGGCTTCATGAAACATGCACATCCTATACTGATGTGTCAGTCATGTAGCAAAATCATAACTAAAAATCAAATTTATATTTAAAAACTAAATTTTCATCTTTTG
>NC_087215.1:63207306-63232306 GCF_015104395.2 Macrobrachium nipponense | reverse complement strand
ATTATTGTTTGATTTGTGAGATTGTAAGGACGTGCATAGCCATCAAATTGCTCTATTTTAGTCATACCGCGTATATTGACTTCTTGACGTCAACATGATGTCATTAATGACGGAGACTCCATTATTTCTTTTTTTTTTTCTCTCGCACTGTACTTTGACTTCTTGCACAAAATTGTCCTATCCGTATTTCGTCCGTATTTTGCCCACTTGTTTTCAATGTGGCAAATGAGCGATATTGCAACTGCTCTACCATTTTTCCCATATTCTGGCTACTTGTCTTCGAGATAATAAGCAGATACACTAAATTGGGGCGTTTTTTTTTTTTTATCTTTCCACGCATATTTACTATTTGTCTCCAAGTTATATCACAAATTTTGTCTCCCACATTGGGTACTTGAACCAATATTTTGGCGACAGAACGTAAAGAGAAAACAGAAAAATTGCCGCAATTGCCGCGTATCACGTTCTTGAATTTTCTGACCATTCTTTTAGTTTTAGATCGAAGTCGATAGGTATTTACCTTTTCTTGTATTGAAATTGTAAACTGATTTTTTCTGGTATCTTTGTTTTGTATTTTTCTTTTCTTGTGATAAAATTGTAAACTTATTTTTTTTCTTTTTTGTATTGTATTTTTCTTTTCTTTTAATGAAATTGTATACTGATTTCTTTTTGTTATTTATGTTTTGTATTTAAATTTTCTTGTAGTGAAATTGTAAACTGATTTTGTCTGGTATTTTTGTTTTGTATTTTTCTTTTCTTGTAATGAAATAGTAAACTGATTTTATTTTGTTATTTTTGTGTTGTATGTTTCTTTTCTTGTAGAAATTGTAAACTTAATTTTTCTGGTATTTATGTTTTATATTTTTCTTTTCTTGTAATGAAATTGTAAACTGATTTTTATATATTGTATTTTTCTTTTCTTGTAATGAAATTGTAAACTGATTTTTTGTGTTATTTTTGTTTTATATTTTTCTTTCCTCGTAATAAAATTGTAAACTGATTTTGTCTGATATGTTTTTATTGTATTTTTCTTTTCTTGTAATGAAATTGTAAACTGAATTTTTCTGATATTTTTGTTTTGTGTTTTTCTACCGGTTTTCAGTCGGCCATAATATCTTGCCTTTTACGGATTCACGCTGAGTATTGGTGGGTAATATCACACGATAAGCAAGTAACAAAAGCGCACGCAAAAACATAAAGCGGCTCTTGTTTTGAAAACAGCCTTTTATTACGTTGAGAGGTGTTTTAAAAATCTACGAAAATAATTGATAAATTATATAAATTAATTGATAGGTGAATAACGTACCTCGTCACTCCCGAGATAATAATTCTTATTTTCAAGCGCCCTGAATTTCTTGGATTCAGACTTCCTCCTCCTCCTCCTCCTCCTTCCTCCTCCTCCTTCCTCCTCCTCCTCCTTCTAGATTCCAAAGCAAATGTTTAATTTGAAAAGAGGCCTCCGACTCGCATATGCTCGAGTCTCTTGTGCAATATTTAACGGCCGGAGAAGAAGAACTTATGAATAAAACATCAGTGTGAATTGTTTTAACAAGAATTTCCCACCTCTACGCATCGTGCTAAGAGGATCACACAGAGGGGGAGAGAGAGAGAGAGAGAGAGAGAGAGAGAGAGAGAGAGTTTGTGTGTTAACTTCTTATGTGTGTTTGTTTATGTGTAGATATGTGTGCGTGCATAAGTGTGAACTATATATATATATATATATATATATATATATATATATATATATATATATAATATATATATATATATATATATATGGGGAGGGGGAGGTTACATCAAATCACATATATTGACTGGTGTTATTAGGGAGGGTTACTTCAAGATACAAATAATTGGAATCTGTGTGTAGAGAGAGAGAGAGAGAGAGAGAGAGAGAGAGAGAGAGAGAGGGGAGGGGGGGGGAATCTCTAGTCTAGTTGTTTTCGTATGCTCCCCTCCATACAAATATAACTTTATAAAAGACGAGAGAACGAGAGAGAGAGAGAGTTAGAGAGAGAGAGAGAGAGAGAGAGAGAGAGAGAGAGAGAGAGGTTTACTCTTCTTTTTAACTTCCAGCCATAATATTACTAACCTCATTTACTAAAGTCACTAAGTTGAACAGTATAACGTAAAAAAAAGGAACACATATTTTCTTTAATTGATTTGAAAAGTGCACGAACGAAAACCCGCTATTGGTTAATATTACTTAGCGGACTTAGAATAATTTCAGGTATCTTATGAAAAATCATGTTATCTTAGCCTACTTTTATTGTATACGTCCATCTTTAGCGTCTCTAGTCTGATCACATTCCTGCAAGCAATCTGGTTGACCTCTTTAGTTTTAGACTTTTATATATATGGACTAACATTCCATATTTTTATTATGTAAACAACTTACATTAGCTCGGTCAGCTACCAAAACCAACTACTGAATATTACTCAAACTTGACTTGCATTTGACTTAGGAAGTGTGATACAGACACTATGTGAATATATATATATATATAAGTAAATAAAAATTCATGGTGTACAGAATTGATTCAAGAATAAAATATAAAACAATGATGGTTGGTAAATAATAGTGATCACATGATATATAATGATACAGTTTTTCACTTCATCTCTTTAAGATACTTATGCTACAGGAAAATACTAATGTACTCTGATAATTGCTGATGAGAATGAACATGATTAAACTGATAAAAATCATATTTTTAACTGATAAAAAATTTTCATATATGAATTGATAAAGTTATTAATGTTTATGCTGATTGATTCGTTGATTTTTATGCTAAATGTTATATATCTGATTCATTAATTCATTATATTAACTCATAAATAACTGCAGATAATGGTAAGATATAAGGTAACAGATTGATTATAGGCTACCTGATTTGTTTATACATATGTATATGGATTCATATAATTATGATTAATATATGTGCACTTTAAATAGATTCCTATTGCGTACACGCAAAGATATATTTCGATTCCGTTATTTATGATCATTTATATATAGATGCCTAGTGCGTAACACGCAAAAAAATTATTTCGATTCTGTTATTTATGATCAATTTAATATATAGGATACTATGATGACTTTATATATATAGGATACATGATCCGAGGTTATACTACTTCACTTTTAACTAGCTTTGCGAACACTTTTCGTCCATTACACAGTTCCAGACAACCACCTTTAGCCAATTGAAACGGCCTTTTTCAATGGTTAAAACAAGGGGAAAATTTGCGTGGGCGGGTCCAACGTTCTATTTTGCGCTCATACTTATTCTCTGCATCCTAAGCTACACGATTCCGTTCGCGATGAATAGATCATCCCAGCACGAGTCCTTCGCCAGCAAAGTAGAGTTGAATATCCTTCGGGTCGTAATTGTCGGAAGTATGTTCCCTTTTTGTAGTCGAATTCCGACAGCCGCTGGAGCATTCCGCATTAAAACGAGATTAACGACGAGATACGGTGTCGGTCGAAGAAGTCCATGAAATTCCTTTCACACTGTAGGCGGTTGTTACTTGACTGTAGTCGTCCGCTGTGACGAACGATTTTTTTGAAGTTGCGATGTGAAACTCTCGTACTGCAGGATACTGTAACCAGGTTCCATTAATCAGCCTGCAAGTGAAATTATACTTGTCACAAGGGCAAAGTAAATTCAGACGACATCCAAATACAGGGGAGGGGAGAGAGCCATTTAGACAGACTTAACACACATGAATTCGCTGATATTTTGGAATTCAAAAGAGTCAGCTGTACAAACTTTTATCCATGGCATTAACAATGAGTGAACCTATCCAGGTCTATGATGACTTGTAAAAATACCATAATTATAAAAAATAAATAGATATCATTACGAATCTCAAAGAAAATTCGATATTACTGGTAGTAAGTTAACTAGACAAAGAAGTGGAAAACGGAGCTAATTGTAAGATTTGCCAGGCAACATAAAAGTCAAAGAGAAAGATTAATCATGATTCTATGTGCCCTAACAAAAGTTTCATATTCAATTTTCTCGTGCGCATCCTCTAAGGTTAATTTTTTTTTAAAAACTTTATTAATAGGTAGGAGATGCAACGAAAAAAACCCACTATGTAACTAATTTCTATATAAACTTTGGGTTTTCCAAGAAAATGTGACATTTTCCCATGAAATGTGATTTACTTGAATTGTAATAGGCTAATGTTTGCAAGTAAATATTTTCTTATCCACAACTTGATAATTCTAAATGTCCGTTTACCCATGTCATAAGCTGAATTATTGACTCTAATTGTCTATGAGGTTCAGAAAAAAAAAATTAATTCATTTTGTTGTTATAGAAATTCTATTTGCTTATATTGTTCATTAATTTTAAAATGATTACAAGTCCTTAACTAATTGCATTACACACACGGATAAAAATATGTTATGTGGCCTGTCATGTGACCTATGAACCACATGTGAAGTTCATGAACTAAGCATTCCTTTCTCCAGTCAATCTGCTTTTGCAAGCAGAGCGACACACAGATGAAGCCTGTGTAAGCAGATTATTGAGGTAAAAGGAACAAATGCTGATACGGCAATGATGACGTCGTCACTTGGCAGGAGATTGCTCTCAGCCAGCTAAGAGTTACGTTACTTGCTGTAAGAGATACGACTTTAGTATTTTCAAATGATATTTTAGTGTTTTAATTCTCCACCCGCATGAGAAGAATGTCTGAAAAAAAAAAAAAAACAACAGTACCAAAATTGAACAATATATTAGTTTCATGTTGGCATTATGTTAAATAAATATTCCTTATTCAAACTATATGAAAAAGGTTTCCATACAAAATTCTATATATATTATTAGCCCTGTATAAGATTCATATAGGATTATCCATAGATAACATTTTCACTTCTAGACTTCCTGACTTTAAAATCTCTTTTATTTTATTTTATTTATTTTATTTATTATTAGTTTATTTATTTATTTTATTTATTTATTTATTTTTTTTTACATTGACTACGAATATAAATCACCGGGACAAACAATGTAGCAGATTTTGGATATGTGTTTGAACTTTTAGCTTATTTGTCATTACTAAAGCGTTAAGTTAGAGTTCAAATCTTTACGCATATATATTTGGATAATTTAATTATCTATGGTTACGTTTTTGCTTATTGATTTTATCGTGATTCCTTTTATTATAATTTGTAACCCTTCCGACTTCTTACGGAGTGTATTATATTGACTCCACTTGTATCCATATTTATCTTATTTTTTTATATTTATTTATTTATATATATTTTTTATATATATTTGATAAATTAATGGTTGGCTTGAATATGTGGAAAAGTGTTCTAGCGGCGTACCGATAAGGCTACTTGCGGCATCAATTCTATAGATACAAGATATAAATGATAAAGGTATTTAAAACCGCGAGAACCGCTATAATCCAGTCCGGATCCAACATCACGAGTTGTAACTCCGTAAGACATTGACACTTCCTATTTAAATATCGTTATTCTACCAAACCGATTGACTCTGGGTGATAAAATATATTATTGGTTTTCTTAATGGAAAGGAATTCACACCACATGTTAAGGAGATTATTATTGATTTACACCACCCGAGTCACAGATTATTATGTGTTGAATTCCATATTTCCTGATTTAGCACTCATAAATATTCGTAACGCACTCAATTGCGGTGTTTGTTTTTAGTGCTATTAATTCTATATAACGTGTCAAGGAACTATTAACACTAAAGAAGTGTTTATTCCCTCTGTCAGACTCGTAATTCTGTTAATAATTCTACGTATATTCTTTCAAGGATTGATTTGGCACAGGATAGGCCCCTAAACTGACAGGTGTCTTAGTGTATCCCTTGTTTTCATGACACGTGTTACAATTAGTTATGTGCTTTTTATATCCGTAAGCATTGTAGGCCAGAAAACAGTGATTTGGCTTTCTGTGAAAAGGAGGGAACCCTGGATGACGGAATGCAACCAGTTTATGAACGATTGGTATGAGAAAGATTATTACTACTACCTGGTTCGTTAGTCATCTGCTGTGTTCTTCGGGTTTTCCTCGTCACAGACCTACATATAATACATTTGATTACATTATTCTGATACACATACCTTAAGTATACTTTTGCTTTAGGGTTTCTGCTCGAGCTTTTTGCTTTAAGTTTTCCTTTGCTCGAAGTGTGTATTGTTTTTGCTTAGCACTGACCCTGTTTCCGTTTTCGAAGTGTTTATTGTTTGGTGTTTTTATTGCTGCTGACTCTGTTTCCGTTCGAAGTGTTTGTTGTGGGTTTATGTCTGTTGACTCTTGCTTTGTTCAGTTTGTAACAGTTTCTGCACTCCGACCCAGATATTCAATGCTCGCGATCTCTTGGGTTAAGGAATTTTCTTGTTTAGATACGGTTTTAACAATGAGCACGGATGTTTCTATATCTTTTAGTCTAATTAATGGTTCTTTGCAGTATGGTGCGGGATTGCGGGATATTGCGTCAGCTATGATATTTGCTTTCCCAGGTAGATATCTTATCTTGGCTCCAATAAACTGAATGATCATTTGTCACCGAGTTCCTTTTGGGACTGTGATTAAAGCCTTTGAAAAACTCGGTAAAGGACTCATGTTCAGTAAGGACTTTATCAGGATAGCCATAGATTATGAACTTAAAAGTACTAGTGAGTTAAAGATACCTAGCCCTTCCTTGCTATTACTGCATATTTTACTTTCAGAGGGCTTTAGTTTACGTGAATAAAAAGCTATAGGAAAGAACTGTTTATCATATTACTGAAGTAGTATCCCTCTTACCCTTGGTCGAGGGCGTCTGTTGCAATAAAAAAAAAAAAATTCCTTATTTAAATCAGGGATTTTTAAGTTAGGTAAGCTGCATTATTCCGCTTTTAAGATATCGAACGCCTGTTGATGCTTTTCAGACCATAATAAATCTACACTCTTCTTCGTAAGATCTGTTAAAGGAGCTTGTCATCATTGAAGAGTTACATATTTACATACGATTGTAATACCCACTACAGCGACAAAAGTGCTGTATCCCCCTTTTACGTTAATAAGTACCGGAAAGTTATGAATAGCCGACACCTTACCATGGACTACTTTTAAGACCTTGACCAGACACATAAAACCTAGATAAACATGTTCGGTTTTTAAAAAACTCACATTTAGATATTTTACTCTGAGATTATTTGTCTTTGTCTCTGTAGCACTAGCTCTACTTTATGTGAATGTACTTCTAAGGTATTAGAAAAGATTACAAGATCATCCATATAGGCATGTAGGGTATCCCCTAAAAATCTCCAAACACTATATTGTAATTGGGGTGCAACGTAAGCCGGAGGCATACGTAAAAATTGATAATGTCCCCTGAGTGTGCTGAAAACGGTGTATGAGGTACAATCACTTAGGTAATGGTATCTGGTAAAAGCATTTAAGTAAGTCCAAGTTGGTGAAAAAAATTTATTCTAACCTAACAGAGATAAGATGTCGTCGGTACATAGCACTGGAAACTATCGGGAGTCGTTTCCTTGTTTAAGCGACAGAATCTACGCAGATACGCGAAATCCGATCTTTTATGGCATGACATTTGAGGGAAAAATTATATGGGCTTATTTGATTTCCTAATGACTCCTATTACTAACATTTTTCAACTTCGTCATTTATCTCTATTTTGAAATTTCATTGAGAGTCTATGCGAAGGTACGTATATAGCTTTATGTTTGTCCTTAGACCGTATTTTGTTCAATGACATCCGTTTTTCTCAGAGATCACTCGCTAGTGGAGAAACTTCCATGGTATTCAGGTAGAAGATAAAAAAATTCTGCTGAATCACCTCTGCTTGAATGACTTTACGGATATTACTTTAGATAGATTATCAGAGAGATTCATCCACGACTGGTTGGGCGTGATTAAAAATTAGCAACAATAAAAAAATGCGATATTTATAACTTCCGTATCCACGATATGTATACTTTTAGGGCTTTGTTCGCGGAAATCGTTATATCAGAGTGTCGGGAAGGATTAAAATTTCATTTCCCAGCAAAGTCTTTTTTTACACGCACTAAGACATTCGAGGGTGCATGCTTCTCGAGATTTTGCGTGCAAAGTGCGACTGTGGTTGTTGGGGAGAATTCTGCCTGGGTCATTTGAACAATGTTACGATTTATGAGACAAATGTATAGTTCCTTTATATAAGTTATTATTTGATTAACTGTCTCATTTTTGTTCAAACGGATTTAATATGTTTGAAGGTTTATAGGATTTTCCTTTCCGATAAACACGCCTTATTTTGCAGGATGTAAGATAATATTTTGTATACCCCTAGATGGATCTTACAATTACACTACATACAGATCAACGTTTTTATAACTATAGAGGTATCTGTAAACGCTCGCTTATCCGGACTTCTCATTAGGGAAGTTCGAACAACAGACGTGAGTCCGTAAATACTGGTAATTAATTGTACTAAAGGAATAAATAAGATATTCTAATTTTTTACGGCGCGTACAGTCGGGCTTAATCCACCAGTATTTTATTATAACTTAATGTATTAAAATTACTAGAACCTGCTCTGATTACTTGATACTGTCGAGTGTGATGCATAGGAAAAATCCTTTTTAGTTCAAAAGATATCGTATGTATGAACCAACATCGCTTTTCCCCACTCTGCTAGAGTCGCTTATTGTGTGGAATTTGCTTCGCTTTGAAAACGGCGGCAGATTTAACTAACCTTGACCGCTTGACTAGGTGACACAGTCCGAGTTTGCTTGTTTGATTCTGAAAGGCTACTGTTTCTATTTCTTCTAGTAATAATTAGGATCCTCTCTTTCATTACCATCGGCAACGTATTGTGTGTTTTTTAGCATTATGTTGCTGGTTACGTATAAAGCAATGAATGACGAACTATTAGAACTGAGCGATTTACTAATAAGACAAGTTATCACTACTGCCTACAATATTAACTGTTTGTACTTCATTCTTTGCTAAAATTTGAAATAGTGAGGGATCCTGGTCAGCGCATTTAGCCTGATGAAAGTTTTTTTACAGACATGTTATTCCTTGCAATCCAGCCATATTTTTAAAGTTGAGTTGAGTCATTGAGGTTCGATATTTTATATAACTCAAAAAACTCAAGGCTAAAACTGCGATCGGGACTTTGCAAAGGAGCATTTATTGTTATGACCCGAAATAGTGTTACCTCTAATTTATATAGATTTGTACGGGTGTCCACTTGTTTTTTGTGTGTTTTCTAATCACTACGGTGCTTAACGACCCTATCCATGCATCTGTATAAATACAGACGTCCACTTCGTAAACGCATATTCACTGTTTAATATGATTTGTTACGTAAGGGATTAATAATCACCCAAAATGATAAAATTAACATAGTATATGATTATGATATTTCAGTAGAACTTCTGGATACAGACACTCAAAGATAAAAACTCGCAGTAGCGAAATCTCAATGATGTAGATAATTTCTGTAAAAAAGTAAGATTAAGAATGTCTCGTAACTTCAGCCACAGGAATAACCAAAATTCGACCTGTAAAGGAAACACTCAAAGTTACTCCAAATGAATAAAAAATTGTACTTAGCTTGCTTTTGTGGGAAGTCACGGTGTTCCGATAACGACACACGGCCTTGGTCCTCCTTCTCTATTTAGCGGACGACCTGGTTTGGCTTCAGTTTCCCCCGTGCGCGTTGTTTCGATGATTCGAGCCCTTGAAAATCCGATGCTGCAGACGCGTTCGTTTGTTTCTTGCAGTGCCGGAAACGCGTCACTAACGATGTTTTCTTGAATGATTCTAATGAGAGACGAAGCTTCCGTTGCCGTAGGAAAAGGACACGTCGGTTTTGTTTCTTGAAGTTATTCACTAACGATGATACTAAGTTGCTTGACGAATCTTGTTGTTTTCTGAAGTCGCTCACTAACGATGATACTAGGTTGCTTGACGAATCTGCTGCTTCCGTCGTTTGTTGACTTCCTATGATACATGATTTATTAATTTCCGGTTTTTTCTTCGTAGGACGTTGTAGAGTTCTTCTGGGTCGCTGGCCACCAATTATTAGGGCTTGTGCCTTGTATGATAAGGCGCCCTATGAGGTAATGTTAGACTAGCGATAAACTTACGCTAAGTCGGTTGGTATTGCACTTCCATCTTCAATGGAGTGTCTGGGGTTTTGTAGATCACTTACGAAGTCGGTATTATCTTTACGACGATGTGTTAAACTCATGGTTCGGTGAGGTTCTTGTAGAAAACACAAGGTATAAAAATAGTATATTCTTCTGAAGTTTTACATGATGAAGATCAAGGTAATGATCGTACAAGTCTTCTATGACGGATAGCTTGATCGCTTCTGCCAATGATGATGGCTAATCCTATTCCTCTACATGATAAAGCTTAGGTAAAGAGGTACAGGTCTTCTAATAACGATAGCTAACTCTGTTCTGCTTGTCTACCATCTCTGTTACAAGTTATGAAGGAACAGACAGTAGTTCGAACATATGAACATACTATCAGATGACATAGTTTCATACGAACACACAATCGAATGAGACACGCTAGAGATCACGTAGGCCGTTTGAATAATAGGTCGGGGTAGTTGTCTCAAGCAGGGAGCTTGGACTAAGGTTTATAAACAATTGAATGACTACAGGTGACGACATGTTATCTTAGCCTACTTTTATTGTATACGTCATCTTTAGCGTCTCTAGTCTGATCACATTCCTGCAAGCAATCTGGTTGACCTCTTTAGTTTTAGACTTTTATATATATGGACTAACATTCCATATTTTTATTATGTAAACACTTACATATATATAGGGGAGGGGAGGTTACATCAAATACACATATATTGACTGGTGTTATTAGGGAGGGTTACTTCAAGATACAAATAATTGGAATCTGTGTGTAGAGAGAGAGAGAGAGAGAGAGAGAGAGACGGGGAGGGGGGGGGGGAATCTCTAGTCTAGTTGTTTTCCGTATGCTCCCTCCATACAAATATAACTTTATAAAAGAGAGAGAGAGAGAGAGAGAGAGAGAGAGAGAGAGAGAGAGAGAGAGAGAGAGAGAGAGAGGTTTACTCTTCTTTTTAACTTCCAGCCATAATATTACTCTCATTTACAAAGTCACTAGTTGACAGTATACGTAAAAAAAAAGGACACATATCTTTAATTGATTTGAAAGTGCACGAGACCGCTATTGTTAATATTACTGCGACTAGAATATTTCAGTATCTTATGAAATCCACTGTTAATCTTTTACCGCTACTGATGTTACTACAACTACTAGTAAATGTAGTTCGATAGCTTGTTAAGCAAAAAGGTTCATCTTTTTTATTATCTGATATCGCAAACAATCGGTTTATTATATCCTTAACAATAAACTTATTTAGCAGGAAATTTATGCATAATATTAACTTGTAGAATTTCATTTGAGAATGCGCTCTTTTCAAATCAATTTAAATTAATGATGAGCCAATAATATTTCTTATTTTCTAAAAACCCTCTAGGAAAACAAACAAGAAATCTAATACCCAAGATGTTATTTGCTCTTTATATTTTTGGCAAAGAATTCAACGTAATGCGGTTAATTTATAAGCTTAATATTTCCCATTTTTCTTTCATACATTTTCTTCTTGTGTGTAAGTTTGTCCGTGTATGTGTGACTGGTGTCAAGTTAATCATCCTTTTAGTTTCGTATTTAACTTTGACAGGCATTTGTAGATAAAGAGTTTTAACGCATCACAAGCACATAAATGTGTATGAAGTCGTATAATTTACTGTATGGTTTATGCCAGGACCCACTGGTAATTTCCTGGTTTATACCAGGACCCACTGGTATAAATGTGGTTTATACCAGGACCCACTGGTATAAATGTGGTTTATACCAGGACCCACTGGTATAAATGTGGTTTATACCAGGACCCACTGGTAAAAACCTGGTTTATACCAGGACCCACTGGTAAAAACCTGGTTTATACCAGGACTCACTGGTAAAAACCTGGTTTATACCAGGACCAGCTGGTAAAAACCTGGTTTATACCAGGACCAGCTGGTAAAAACCTGGTTTATACCAGGACCAGCTGGTAAAAACCTGGTTTATACCAGGACCAGCTGGTAAAAACCTGATTTATACCAGGACCCACTGTTATATACCTGATTTATACATAATTAGATTGATTGTTTGTCATAACTAACATGACAGAAAGCAGGGTCACTGACGCCGATGGGAAGGATAATAACAGATCTCGGAACCGTCTTCAGCATAGGATGCAGAATGAGGGAACAAGCCAGAAATGAGTCGAAATAAGACGCTAGAAACAGAGAAATATGAGCAGCAGAAGCACCAAAATGCAGTTAATGTTCTACGCCGTCGAACTTCTAAGTTCCAGAGGAGAATTCTTCATTCCTCGCACCGTTGGACTAAACTTTGATTGATGTGATTTTACAAAATGGCGTCGCATTGTTAATTTTAAGATACAAGCATGAGGCATTTACAAGCTTCGACCGTGAGGATTAATAATAAGAATGAAAGAATTATTGATGGAAAACGAAACACGACATGGCTAATATTAGATGAGTTCGACCGGAATGATCGACTGTTAATGCAAAGGTAATATGTAGCGTAGTTCTTCCAATTTTTTTATGCGTGCTGATAGTTTTATTATTATCATTATTAATTTTGGTCTATCACAGTCCTCCAATTCGACTGGGTGGTTTTTATAGAGTGGGGTTCCGGGTTGCATCCTGCCTCCTTAGGAGTCCATCACTTTTCTTACTATGTGTGCCGTTTCTAGGATCACACTCTTCTGCATGAGTCCTGGAGCTACTTCAGCCTCTAGCTTTTCTAGATTCCTTTACAGTTATTATTATTATTATTATTATTATTATTATTATTATTATTATTATTATTATTATTATTATTATTATTATTATTCAGAAGATGAAACCTATTCATATGGAACAAGCCCAAAAAGACCATTGACTGGAAATTCAAGCTTCTAAAGAATATGGGACTTCATTTGAAAGAAGAAACAGAAGGTAAAGGGAAATACATAAAGAAGAGATCAGTTATTAGAAAGATGGGTAAGTTACCAAACTAATAAATAAGTAAAAAATATAAATAAACTACTAAAATGCAAATTGAATTGTATTAAGGTAGCAGTGCATTGCTCATTCACTTGAACATCTGAAACGCCAATGACACGGCTTCCTATGGAAGGCTGTTGCACATTCCGCCGGTGTGAGGAATATAGGACCTCTGGAACTGAGGAGTTCGACGGTGAGGCATACCATTCACTGCATATTGATACTGCTGTTCATATGGCCCTGTTTCTTGGGTCTTATTCCTTCAGTCTGCATCCTATGTTGCAGATGGTTCAGAGATCTCCCATCGGCGTAAGTGAACCTTGAGACCTGTGACGCCAGGTAGCTGAGACGTCAGTTACTCCATTTCCGAAATATGGTGGGATTCTTTGCAATTCTGGTCTCCTTAGATACTTTGCCTCCAATTTATCAGTCGCCTCCAGTGTGTTCCTCTTCTTTCACTTTTTTTCCTATGGAAGAGCCTAAATAGGTCTGAAAAAGGTGTTTCGCGTTGAGTTAAAGATACAGGAATTTTAGGATAGGATATTTATGATTTATTTGTTAGAAAGAAAATGTAAAAAATCAAATAATGTGCATGTTAAACAGTAGAGAAAAATGATTCCAATAGAATATAGAGAATTGATTGTAATTTTTCGTAAGTGAAACGCGGCTCTATTTGACCGTAGATTTTAGCACGTTTTGATTTACGTTAAGTCAGGAACATAATGTTTACAACTTAAGTGCGTCCAGAGTAAACTGGTGGCCGAAACACGCCTTGTTTACATAGACGTGGAAAACAACAACAACAGCACTAAAGCCTAAAGTAACGAAGCTGTTACCCGCCCACAAACATGACTGCCAGTAGTGAGTGTAATGTTTATAAATCCTCGATGATAAATAGTCAAGCATAAAAAGGTCGTGCCTGAGGAAGGCTACTTTGTAAATCATGCGCATGCGCGAGCACGTTGGGTTTTAATCTTTCCGATTAATCTTCAGGTGGGATTCGCCTCGGGAGGTTTTTGCTTTTATGCTTGAATTCTTGCATATCATGCTCTTTCGTTGTTCTATTCTCATTTCCAATTTACATCATTTGCGTTTGCAGCCACTGACGTGATGATTTTGACTTTCACTTTTTTTATTTTTGTACCCAAAGACTAGCAAGTGAATATTGATTGCAATGTGATGTAGTTCTTGTTCTAATTAAAGTTTTTTTTTGGGGGGGTGGGGGTGTTTGTTTGTGATGCTTTGTTTTACATGAGAGAGAGAGAGAGAGAGAGAGAGAGAGAGAGAGAGAGAGAGAGGGTGGACAAGTAACCAATAAACACTTCTGGAAGAAACTAATTAATATTATCTTTACTTTAGAAGCGCCTATGTATACCTCTTCAAGATGGAGAGAGAGAGAGAGAGAGAGAGAGAGAGAGAGAGAGAGAGAGAGAGAGAGAGAGAGAGGACAAATAACCCAAAAATTCGTCTGGAAATAACGAACATTATCTTTACTTTACAATCATCTATGTTTTTAGAAACTATTTTCTCCCGTTTTTGTATGTGTCCCTATTTCAGAGAGAGAGAGAGAGAGAGAGGAGAGAGAGAGAGAGGAGAGAGAGAGTGTGTGTGTGTGTGTGTGTGTGTCACAAGTTACAAGGATTAGGATGTTCCAAAGATTTTTTACTCCATCCGAGGAGACATCATGTGCTCACTTATCTCTAGGAGCAGCTTTTAATGTTCATTCACAGTGTCCTAATGATTTTGTCTAATTTTCTTTTAAACTCTTCCACACTGTTGCTGTTTACAACTTTTGGTGGCAGTTTATTCCACGTGTCACATATCTTGTATGTAAAGAACTTCCCACAATGGGATGTGTTGTATCTCTTCAGTTCTAGTTTCCATCCATTATTTCTTGTCTGGTTTCGTTTAACGTAAATAGGTTACTGTCTACTTTTGTTATCCCTTTCAGTATTTTAATGTTGCTATTAGTTGTCCTCGTAATCGTCGTGTTTCTAAGCCATACTTGTTCAGGATCTCTAGTCGTCTTTGGTAACCTATTTGCCTGATCGATGGAATTAACTTTGTGGCTCTTGCTTGTACCCCTTCTAATCTATTTAAGTCCTTTCTTAGTGTTGGTGACCAAAGCTGTACTGTATATTCAAGATGGGGTATAAGTATTGATGTGTAGAGCTGCAGCGCCGTTTCCTTGTTTCTGTATCCCATGAGTTCCTGTGCCTTCTTTTCAGCTTTGCACTGTTTTGTGGAATTTAATTCATTGGTAATAATAACTCCAAGGTTCTCTTCTTGTCCTACACTATTTATGCCATTCCCAAGCAACATGTAGTTGGCATGAGGGTTGTTTGGTCCTATTTGTAACACTTTACACTTATCCACATTTAAAGGCAATTGGCATCGTTTTGACCACTCTTCTATTTTCTTTAGATCATTTCTTAAACTTTCTACTGTCTCTGGGTCTGCTGCATTTACACCTAGTTTGATGTCGTCTGCAAATTTGGCTATCCTACCAGTTAATCCTACATCAATGTCATTAATATAAATAAAAAACAAGAGTGGGCCAAGGACAGAACCCTGAGGAACTCCGCTTGTCACATCTGCCTATTTTGATTCTTCACCGTTTATTTGATCCAGTCTGCTGTTTCTCCTACAGAGAGAGAGAGAGAGAGAGAGAGAGAGAGAGATGAGAGAGATTTGAAAGAGAGAGAGAATGACCGGGAGTTAACAGCAAGGCGGAGTACATCCTAGGCATCGAGAGAAGCTGTGGGAAACAGCCCTCGCTGGGGGATGACCCCAGTGGCACCTGATTGCGATGAAAGTCAGTTAGATTGAGACGGACACATTATCTTTGCGCTGTCACTCAGTGTCGTCGCTTTCAACAACCTATTTGTCGCGATGGATATTAGAGATATGTCCACACGCATGTTCTTCTCTGCTCTACACAGGCGACACGTGTGCCGAATGTGCTTCACGTTTCATGGATGGGGTGAAGTCATTTTTTTTTTTTTTGTATCACTGTATCTGTGAGGGAATAGTATTAGATTTATACGATTTACATATATATATATGATATATATATATATATATATATATTATATATATATATATATATACATATTTATATACATATAATATTATTATATGTATGTGATAAAAGGAACCCATTAAAACGCCAAAATACAGAAAGTACTATATTTCAGAGAACTGCTGTCTGTCTCTTCATTATCTACCTGAAGAGAGAGACAACAGTCTCTGAAACATAGTACTTAACTTTCTATATTTTGGTGTTTTTATGGGCTCCTTTTATTAGATGGAATTCTGTTGTAACAGAACATTTTTACCAGTCATATATAAATATATATGTATATATAAATATATATGTATATATATATATATATATATATATATATATGTGTGTGTATATATATATATATATATATATATATATATATATATATATATATATATATATATATATATATATATATATATATATATAGATATATATATATATATATATATTATATATATCTATATATATGTATGTGTAATATATATATATATATATATATATATATATATATATATATATATATATATATCTATATATATTATATATAGTATATAATATATATATATATATATATATGTGTGTATGTGCTTGTGTATTACATATTATGTATGGCTGTGTGTATGTGTTCATAACGTGTTTATGCTCACGCAGCATTTAAGATTCACAGGCAAAACCCAGAACCATTTTTCGTGTCAGGTACCGAGCGATGTAAAATATTAAAGCAAATCGGTTACGTAAACTTCCTGCGTGATTATGAAAGCACCATTTTGTTATAATACAACACTTACATGACTGTGCGTTGTGAAATTCATTTGTTAAGATGTTTAATCCATTTACATTTGGAGTGACTAAGACTACTTATGTCTAGTCTTAATTCCTTTTAATTATTTATTAGATGGAAATTAATGTCATTTGATTCAACATATTGTGGCTCGTTTGGAAGTGTAGCCTGATACTGAAAACAGCATTAACGATCTGCCTTTTGTTAGCAGTAAGTCTTGTATTATTAAGTGAGTACCACTTCACCTGTCCCTTGCAATCTATATATTGTAGAACTAGTCTACTTACCTGTTCGACAGAATACAGCCACGATAACAGATCCAGTGTGGTATCCTGCCATAGAGGTTCGGTGTCACCTTTATGAAATAGATACAGTATTATAGCATAGTATCTTAGGATGATTTAGTGCTTAAACCTCTGAGCATGAAGTGTGTGCTGGCCATGGAAAACCCTCTTAGTTAACAACATTTGATATACTTTGCTATCCATGATTCTCATGCTGCAATATTCTGTCGTATATCCTACATGCTATAGCTGAGCTGAACTGATGGCAGTCGTCATCTTGTTTTCCCATAGTAATAGACAGTTCTGTTATATATATATATATATATATATATATATATATATATATATATATATATAGATATATATATATATAAGGTATAAGCCACGAAGGGAAGTGAAACACTTTCCTTCGTGGCTTATACCTTTATTTATACATTTATCAGACACTTGAGCTTATAGAAAATAACATTTATTTAAGAACAAAGCATTAGCCAAATCAACCCAGGTTCTTAACAAAGAGATTAAATGAATGATTGAACTCAAATAACCCCACTCCATATTTCTACTCCAATAATCCAACATTACTTAGTCATGAAACTGGAAAAGTCACAACAATCTCTATAGTAACATCATGACACATTATTTAAGTCAGTTCCCCTTACTCCAAAACTGCCTGTTAGAAGACAGGAGAACACCTCGATAAGCACAAGATTATATGAAATAGAACATCTTTGAAATAAATATTCAAATACAATCCAGCCACATCTTTGGCTGAAAATATAAATATGCTTACCCATTCAACACAGTATGCACAAACACTTCTCTAAAAGCACTTTTGCAGAAGCCATCTTGACTTCTGCCGCCTCTCTGTAAGAATCTATCACCATGGTAATCCTACATTCTCATTTTGTAGGGAAAAGGCTCACACGTACGCACGAACTCACACACATTGTCCACACCCCACGTAACTGCCTAGAACCAGTTTCAAAGGCACCTCTGTGACTGCCCGTGCATAGCGACAGGACGAGGCATTGATCTGCTAAGACAGCAACTTTGATATCACACCACCCAAGGAAGGGTACATCAGCATTCCCAAAGCTCATCACCTCGAGCACTGTCTCTAAGGAGAAGCTAAACTGCTGACTTCTACATTCTAAGAAAGTCACAGCACATCACACATTACAACTGTGTCTAAAATACATTGTCTTAACAAATCCCTCTTTTATGTAACATATGCATTTGTACATAAAACTTGCTTTCAGAATATGTGCTGTCTTCTATAATAGCAAGGACCCGCTGTCATAGACAGTGATATCATATTCCATGCGTCGTTTATATTTTGTGTAACTGAAATTCATCGTAATACGAAATACAAGGTCTAGAAATTATGTGCGTTGTAATCATAATGCCATTCAGAAATGCTGGAATGAATACATTTACTTGGTCCCTCTCAACATCGCAACATTATACTAATGTGTGTACTCTTAATCAATTGGGTAAATACAAGTAGAATGTTTTTCTTTTTTTAAACTTAAGAGCGACTAACGAATTCTTTAGCTCTCTTTGATACAATCGAAGCAGACCGTTAGATAAAAATGAAATGTTACGTTGTATTTTTATCTAATAAAGACAAAGCTCCACGTGGAAATGTCGAGGGTTGGAACGGTGTACTTAAAATGATTAAATTCGTTGTTCAATTCGAGTAAATATTCCAGTTTCATATTTAGTGCTTAGATAACAAACAGGTATATATACGTATATATATATATATATATATATATATATATATATATATATATATATATATATATATATATATATATATATATATATATATATATATATATATATCTATATGTATATATATATATATATATATATATATATATATTTATATATATATATATATATATATATATATATATATATATATATATACATATAGATATATATATATATATATATATATATATTATATATATATATATATAATAATATATATATGTCGAGTTTTCAGTGTTGTAACATTTTAATCATATGATTTCCGTTTCATTGGTCGTAATATTTTTTATAGCTTTGATTTTAGCCTTGAGAATTCGGGAACTCCTGTTTTTAGCTGATACATAAAGGTGGTTTTATTTTCCGTCTCCTTGCTGACAGTTGTCAAAAGACATTGCCGCTGACGTTTTGCAAAGTACAGAGAGCTTAATTCAGCTTTTTAACAACCTCGTAACATTCATTCATGGCTTTTTTAAAAAAGAAAGTAGACAAAATTCACAGGCCTTCTGCCTTATATATTATTTAAAAGCCTTTAGACTCGAATGAGTGGTTGGGTACAGTGGGCCCTACTCGTTTTGCCGTTTAAACGAGCTGAATGCCCTTACAGTTTGATCGTTGCCCCCGACTAAATCTTTCTGGGTGTATTGGTAATAATAATAATAATATAATAATAATACTAATAATAATAATAAGAATACATAATGAATAATAAAATAGTAATAATAATAATATAATAATAATAATAATATAATAATGTCTTTTAATATTCGGGTCAAGACTAGACAATGCTATTTAGTTGCGCTCCCTTAAATAGGAGTAAATGACTTCAAATGCAGTAACTGTAAATAGAGGAATCGCAAAGAACCGTCGCCAGACCCTCCGTTTACTAGAGTTTATCCTCTGTTAAAAATCGTTTTCTTTGACGTGGAAGGTGACGTCACTGAAGTCTAGCGCCAACGCGGGTAACTATATAGATCGTCGCAACACTGATATCAGAGCCTTGTTTTTGTTAATTGAAGTTTCGTGGTCATTTCATTTTCCACAGATAATTTCTTTCAGTTTTTCATTTCTTCGTTCCATTTGGCTTATTTAGTGTACCTGCTTTTCTTACGCCGGGAGGTGTGGTTTCTTATTTCTAAAAATAATCGACTCGGGATAATGAACCTTACTGTAAATTGAATTTATCTGAATTTATTGCCTGCTGCATGAAACACTCGTAGGTGGTACTGGCTTTTATATTTTCGATTGTAAGTGTAGGGGCCATTTAATAAAATTCAAATGAATTCTTGCTAAATACAAAAGCAGCTTTTATGGAAGATTTTTGTCCAGTGGCCTCATCTACGATTTAGTAATTAAGGCATAATCTTGTTAATGACGTGTGTAGGCTATATATATATATATATATATATATATATATATATATATATATATATATAGTATATATATATCTATATCATATATATATATATATATATATATATATTATATTTATATATATTATATATATATATATATATCGAGCTACAATGTCCTTTAATATCATTCGCTCTACCTCGGAATTAATATATTTTTCATATATGCTTAACCGAAGGGAATTTTTTTCTCGCATAATAGTTTACCTGTACTTGGGCGCGAACGCAGGTACATTATAAATCCAGGAAACGTCAGTGGAAGCTATAACCACTCAACCGCCGCGAGAGGCTTAAGGTATATGCGTCTCTCACCTCAAATATTTCTCGCGCTGAGTGTCGTTGGTTTGGAGACAAAACATCAACCGCCTCGACTCCGGTAGTTAAGTAGCGCTTTTGACAACACGTAGCATTTTTACATAAGTCATATCCCATTACCGTGATTCTATACATATATCGAGCTACAATGTCCTTTAATATCTAATCGCTCTACCTCGGAATTAATATATTTTCATATATGCTTAACCGAAGGGAATTTTTTTCTCGATAAATAGATTTACCTGTACTTGGGCGCGAACGCAGGTACATTATAAATCCAGGAACGTCAGTGGAAGCTATAAAACACTCAACCGCGCGAGAGGCTTAAAGGTATATGTCGTCTCTCACCTCAAATACTTTCTCGCGCTGAAGTATTCGTTGGTTTGGAGACAACATCAACCCGCCTCGACTCCGGTAGTTAAGTAGCGCTTTTGACAACACGTAGCCTTTTTACATAGTCATATCACATTTACCCCGTGATTCATATACATATATCGAGCTACAATGTCCTTTAATATCTAATTCGCTCTACCTCGGAATTAATATATTTTCATATATGCTTAACCGAAGGGGAATTTTTTTCTCGATAATAGATTTACCTGTACTTGGGCGCGAACGCAGGTACATTATAAATCCAGGAACGTCAGTGGAAGCTATAACCACTCAACCGCCGCGAGAGGCTTAAAGGTATATGTCGTCTCTCACCTCAAATACTTTCTCGCGCTGAAGTATTCGTTGGTTTGGAGACAACATCAACCCGCCTCGACTCCGGTAGTTAAGTAGCGCTTTTGACAACACGTAGCATTTTACATAAGTCATATCACATTACCGTGATTCATATACATTATATCGAAGGCACAATGTCCTTTAATATCTAATTCGCTCTACCTCGGAAATTAAATATATTTTCATATTATGCTTAAACCGAAGGGGAATTTTTTTTCTCGAGTAATAGATTTAATGTTACGTTCGGGCGCGAAACGCAGGCTACATTATAAATCCAGGAACGTCAGGGTGGAAGCTATAACCACTCAAACCGCCGCGAGAGGCTTAAAGGTATATGTCGTCTCTCACCTCAAATACTTTCTCGCGCTGAAGTATTCGTTGGTTTGGAGACAACATCAACCCCGCCTCGACTCCGGATAGTTTAAGTAGCGCTTTTGACAACACGTAGCATTTTACATAAGTCATATCACATTACCGTGATTCATATACATATATCGAGCTACAATGTCCTTTAATATCTAATTGTGCTCTACCTCGGAATTAATATATTTTCATATATGCTTAACCGAAGGGGAATTTTTTTCTCGATAATAGATTTACCTGTACTTGGGCGCGAACGCAGGTACATTATAAATCCAGGAACGTCAGTGGAAGCTATAACCACTCAACCGCCGCGAGAGGCTTAAAGGTATATGTCGTCTCTCACCTCAAATACTTTCTCGCGCTGAAGTATTCGTTGGTTTGGAGACAACATCCAACCCGCTCGACCCTCCGTCCGTTAAGTGCGGCTTTTGACCAACACGGTAAGCAATTTTAACATAAGTAGCATATCACATTACCGTGATGATCTTTTACATATATCGAGCTAACAATGTCCTTTAATATTTATTAATGTACTGCGTCGCCGCCAAGTTTTACAGGTTAAATCTATTATCGAAGAAAAAAAATTCCCTTCGGTTAAGCATATAAATGAAAATCCTATTAATTCCGAGGTAAGAGCGAATTAGTATTAAAGGACATTGTAGCTCGATATATGTATATGATCATGGTAATGTGCTATGACTTATGTAAAAATGCTACTTGTTGTCAAAGCGTAATGAAAACTACCAGGAGTTTTTCGAAGGCGGGGTTGCTGTTGTCTCCAAACCAACGAATTACTTCAGCGCGAGAAAAGTATTTGAGCGTGAGAGACCGACATTATACCTGAAGCCTTTCTCGCGGGCCCGGTTGTGAAGTGGGTATAGCTTCCAAGGACGTTCCTGGAAATTTAAATTACCTGCGTTCGCGCCCAAGTTAAGGCTAATCTATTACGAGAAAAAAATTCCCCTTCGGTTAAGGCCATATATGAAAATATATTAATTCCTAGGTAGAAGCGAATTAGATATTAAAGGACAATTGTAGCTCGATATATGGGAAATATGAATCATGGTAATGTGATATGACTTATGTAAAATGCTACGTGTTGTCAAAAGAGCTATTAACTACCGGAGTCGAGGCGGTTGATGTTGTCTCCAAACCAAAGCGAATACTCAGCGCGAGAAAGTATTTGATGTGAGAGACGACATATACCTTTAAGCCTCTCGCGGCGGTTGAGTGGTTATAGCTTCCACTGACGTTCCTGGATTTATAATGTACCTGCGTTCGCGCCCAAGTACAGGTAAATCTATTATCGAGAAAAAAAAATTCCCAAACCCCTTCGGGTTAAGCATATATGAAAAATATTATTTAATTCCGAGGGTAGAGCGAATTAGATATTAAAGGACATTGTAGCTCGATATATGTATATGAATCACGGGTAATGTGATATGACTTATGTAAAATGCTAGTGTTGTCAAAAGCGCTACTTAACTACCCGGAGTCGAGGCGGGTTGTGTTGTCTCCAAACCAACGAATACTTCAGCGCGAGAAAGATTTGAGGTGAGAGACGACATATACCTTTAAGCCTCTCGCGGCGGTTTGAGTGGTATAGCTTCACTGACGTTCCTGGATTATAATGTACCTGCGTTCGCGCCCAGTACAGGTAAATCTATTATCGAGAAAAAAATTCCCCCTCGGTTAAGCATATATGAAAATATATTAAATTCCGAGGTAGAGCGAATTAGATATTTAAAGGACATTGTAGCTCGATATGTATATGAATCACGGTAATGTGATATGACTGTGTAAAATGCTACGTGTTGTCAAAAGCGCTACTTAACTACCGGAGTCGAGGCGGGGGGTTGATGTTGTCTCCAAACCAACGAATACTTCAGCGCGAGAAAGTATTTGAGGTGAGAGACGACATTAATCCTTTAAGCCTCTCGCGGCGGTTGAATGGTTATAGCTTCCACCTGACGTTCCGGATTTATTAATGTACCTGCGTTCGCGCCCAAGTACAGGTAAATCTATTATCGAGAAAAAAAGAAAAAAATTCCCCCTTCGGTTAAGCAGGGTTATTAGAAAATATTATTAATTTCGAGGTATAGAGCGAATTAGATATTAAAGGACATTGTAGCTCGATATGTATAGGTGAATCCACGTATGGTTATATGACTTTAGTGTAAAATGCTACGTGTGTCACAAAGCGCGGTTACTTAAACTTACGGAGTCGAGGCGGGTTGAGTGTGTCTTAAACCAACGAATACTTCAGCGAGAGAAAGTATTTTGGAGGTGAGAGACGACATATACCTCTAAGCCTCTCGCAGCGGTTGAGTGGTTATAGCTTCCACTGACGTCCTGGATTTATAATGTACCTGCGTTCGCGCCCAAGTACAGGTAAATCTATATCGAGAAAAAAATTCCCCATTCGGTTAAGCATATATGAAAATATATAATTCCGAGGTAGAGGCGAATTAGATATTAAAGGACATTGTAGCTCGATATAGGTGGTATATGAATCACGGTAATGTGATATGACTTATGTAAAATCTACGTGTTGAGTCAAAAGCGTTCCTACTTTAACTACCGGAGTTCGAGCGAAAAATGGGGGTGAATGTTCGTCTCCAAACCAACGAATACTTCTCCAGCGCGGGAGAAAGTATTTGAGGTGAGAGACGACATATACCTTTAAAGCCTCTCGCGGCGGTTGAGTGGTTATAGCTTCCACCTGACGTTCCTGGATTTATAATGTACCTGCGTTCGCGCCCAAGTACAGGTAAATCTATTATCGAGAAAAAAATTCCCCTTCGGGTAAGCATATATGAAAATATATTAATTCCGAGGTAGAGCGAATTAGATATTAAAAGGACATTGTAGCTCGATATATGTATATGAATACGGTAATGTGATATGACTTGTAAAATGCTACGTGTTGTCAAAAGCGCTACTAACTACCGGAGTCGAGGCGGGTTGATGTTGTCTCCAAACCAACGAATACTTCAGCGCGAGAAAGAAAGTATTTGAGGTTGAGAGATGACATATACCTTTCAAGCCTCTCGTGGCGGTTGAGTGGTTATAGCTTCCACTGACGTTTTCCTGGATTTATAATGTACCTGCGTTCGCGCCCAAAGTACAGGTAAATCTATTATCGAGAAAAAATTCCCTTCGGTTAAGCATATAT